>NW_026562417.1:4007500-4382500 GCF_027474105.1 Poeciliopsis prolifica | reverse complement strand
CTGTTTATCTGTTTTTTTCAACCAGACAAAACGATGTATTCAAATTCTGTGCTGCATTTCTAAGTACCCCAGCATGTTTGACATTTAATGAGCTCAAATTAAAGAGTAAATACCTTCTGTTCACTGATGAGTATCAATCATTATCTAACAGGACCTCAAACCTGGAAATTTGGCCATAAACCCTGATTGTGAGCTAAAGGTAATTCAGTGGTAAGCCACCTTGTCTTGCTTAATTCTCATCCTCATTTTTAAAACTGTAATGCGGTACCTACCCTCCGTTCTGCTGAAGATCCTGGACTTCGGCTTGGCCCGGCAGGCCGACGCAGAGATGACCGGCTACGTTGTGACGCGCTGGTACAGAGCGCCGGAGGTCATCCTTAACTGGATGCACTACACCCAGACTGGTGATGGCGATCACAAAAAGCAAAAGGGATCTGATGTAGCTGTAAATGAATCGTTCTGCAGCGATACTTTTGCTCTGCGTTGCAGTGGATATTTGGTCAGCGGGTTGCATCATGGCAGAGATGTTGCTGGGGAAACCTTTGTTCAAGGGAAACGACCGTATCCTTGTCCGGCTGATTGATTTGACAATGTACTCTAAAATCTTACCTGGACTCCAGTAACTATAACTATAAAATAATCATTTCATTACAGTATATAGAAAATGATTACCTGACACATAACATAGACTGATCTGAAAATACAGATCATAGGTTCCTGTTTTTGGCTCTGCATTACAGGTCACTAATATGAACTGACCAACATTTCTACAGTTTGAGAACCAATCACAGGACATGTACCGCTACTGTAGCACGAGCGGAAACATTGATACGTCTTTATCGTGCGATCGTCTTACAATGTGTTTGCTGAGAGGTCCTGCCTGCAGGGAGGTTCTGCATTTGCCTGCTAAAATTTTGACATGAACGATGATAGAAATGAATTCGAGCAACGATTCTTAACCGTTTCCTTCATCAGACCTGGACCAGTTAAGAGAAATCATGAAGATTACAGGAACTCCGACTCCCGACTTTGTTCTCAAGCTACAGAGTCAAGATGTAAGTTGTGTGTAATCAACTGTCTTTGGTTTCAGCAGACACTCTGTCCATTTGGATTCATATTACAGCCAGTACTGAATTTATTTGGCTCATTCTCAAATTAAACAAAAAAAAAAATTCTAGCAAAAACAAAGACATTTTGAGCTCCATACTGACATTTTTTGGAATTTCTTCTGGCAAGTTCTGAGTTTGAAAGGTTTAAAGTTGTGAGAAAAGATCTCAGAAATAATGTCAGAAATTTTCTAGAGGAAGCGTGGGCATTTCTGAGTTTCACAAGGCCAAAATTTGAAATCAATGTCAAAATCAGATGGATTTTATTTTGAAAACCGGAAGCATCGTGACTTGAAGGAAGTTGGTTGAACTGTAACTTGTTTAATAATATCAGACAAAAGGAAGTTGAATATTGTGACATTTCTAAGTTAGTAGTCTTTTTTTTTTTAACTAAAAGATGATTTAGCAGAAATGAAGGTGTCGATATAAAAGTTTCAATCACAGAGTTCTTTTCTGTCCTTCAACAGGCCAGAAACTACATCCGGAGTTTACCGAAAGTGCCAAAGAAAGATTTGCACTCCATTTTCTCCAAAGCCAGCTCAAATGGTACGCGAGAACTTTCTGTGCTGAAGTTGTCGTTTTTTTTTTTTGTTTTGGGGGGGGGTTTTGCCCACTTTCACGCGTCTCTGTGCATTGCAGCGGTGAGCGTCCTGGAAAAGATGCTCCTTCTGGACCCTGACAGCAGGGCCAGCGCGGCGGAGGCCCTGGAGCTGCCGCTCTTCAGTGAGTTCAGGGACGTGGAGGAGGAGAGCGAGGCGCTGCCGTACGACCAGACCACGGACAACGCGGACCTGCCGCTGGAGCAGTGGAAACGTGAGGCGGGATCGGGAGGGCTTCCCGAACAAGACGCCAACGCCTCCTCTGATTGGATGCAGCAAAGGAGGCTCGTGAAAAACCGAAGACCTTTAACCCCGTTTCTCTTTGTGCAGGTCAAACGTTCACAGAGATCCTGACCTTCCGGCCGCCGAGGGACTCAAAGGAAACGTCACTTTAAGAGCTCACACACCTGCAGACATCAACTTTCACCAACACGCAGAAATATTTCCATCGTATCTGTTAGTAGTTGTCCAAATTGTTTGTCAATGCGTTTACCGTCAATAAATAGTTCAGATATTCAAAATAATTTGCTCCATTTATTTTTTGCAAACTGTTGGTGATTTACAAGAAATTGACATTTACTTTGATTTTTTATTTTGCTTTAGGGCCCACGTGTCAAACTCAAGGCCCAGGGGCCAAATCCGGCCCGCCAAAGCTTTTTATGTGGCCCTCCACAGTGTAGACTAAACACTAAGTGTAATTAAATATTATATTATCAATCATATCAATGCAGTTTTTATTTGTTTACTGCCAATTTACCTCAATCAATCCCTCCTGTTTCTTGAGAATTTAGTTGATGTATGATTCATGATTTATACAGCGAGTAAATAAACAGTCACATTTATTATTAGTTCCTGAAGTGACTGAAAAGATCTTCAATAATATTATGTAATTTTAAGAATTTATTGACATATTGACAGTTTCTGAACAGGTTTTATCAACACATTCTGGCACAACCGGCCCTTTAAGAGCCTTCATGATCTTGATTTGGCCCAAAACTTAATTGAGTTTGACACACCTGCTTTAGGGCTTAACAACAGTGAAAACAAGTGAAACATAAAGACTTCAGCCATTTTTTAAATATTGGTGTATCCCTACTCCAAAATCTGAACTGCTTTTTTTCTACTACATATACCAGCAGAAAATAATCAGAATTATATAACCATAATTCTGCTCTGCAGCTCATAGATGTATGATCTTAACACATAATTAGTTGAAGTTTTAGGAAGCATTTTACACATATTTTAGGAGTACTTAATAAAGGAATGATTATTTCAATGTTTTGATCTATTTTTAAAGTATAGTCCATACTTTCTAATTTGCGGCTCAGATGGAAAGCCGTTCGGAAAATTACATCCAAAACTTCCATACTTATGTTTGGCTCCACCTGCTGGCTGCGTCGTGACACTACAACACAACGCTAACAGCCATCTGATGTCATTGCAGCGCTAACGCTGATTATTAATGACGTAATAATTCAGGGTTGAATTGCAGAAATCCGCTGGTTTTGGCAGTTGACTAGATTAACTCTCCTCCTTTGCTACATCTCATAAAAATAAATCCAGCCAAACAAGAACACAAGTTTCAGAAACACACCTGTTTTATTTGGTTAAGTGATCAGTTCAGCAAACGTCAGGTTGTTTTTGGCCAGTTGAAGAAAACACACTGCAGACGCTAGAAGCTAGGAACACGTCTGTCCGGCCGTCCATCATAGTCCGTACTTCTTCTGCAGTTCTGAAACGGTGGGCTGGTCCAGCTGGGCTTGGAGCAGGAAGTCAAACAGCTCCTTCAGCACTGAGAGGAGGGAGGAAACCACACGTTTTCAACCATGATCTCACATGAGCGAGAAGGCAGAGGATGAAGAGGAGTCCAACCTTTCTTCTCCTGCGGCGTCATGAACATGACGGCCATGTCGAAGCGCCTCACGCCCGCCAGACCGCCGAGGGTCTCCAAGATGGAGGTCGGAGGTTCGTTCCTGTTCCAAACAGGCCAGTTTTACAGTTCTGCAGTTTGAACAGACAAAAGCAGCTGGGCTCTGAAGTTTGCATCCAGAGAGCTTACCCTATGAAGAAATCGTGCAGGGTTCTGAGGATCTGGTTGAGCAGGTCCGGCTCCAGAGAGTTCCGGAAGATCTGGCCGTACGCTGAGGGACTGATTTGCTGCCAACAAGGACAAGAATGTTTAGCATCCAGACATGGCAGGACCCAGAAATGACTTTTATCCATCCATCGAGTTTTCTGTTTATGAAGGTTTTTGTTTTTTCACAAATGGACTCCTGGAGCTTCCACAGTTCAGTGTGACGTTAGCTCACCCACAGCTTATGATCTGGTCTGTGTTTATGAAAATATTTTAATTCAGGTAAATTCCCAAAAAAGGAATGAGTGCATAATAAGAAAGTTTTTGAAAATATTTTCTGTCATTTGTAAACTTTTTTTCAAGAAAAAAAAAAAAAACACAAGAAAATATAATGAAAAATTGGATTTTGTATGAAAAAACTATTAGATAGTTATTAGGCCCGAGCAGCTAGGCGCTGCGAAGGCCTATTGTTTTTGTACTGTTTCTTCCTATTAATACAATTCTCCCTCCAAATGAATTGGCTTTTTGGGGCCTTTATCATATTCAATAACTCACCAAACTTGGCCCGTTTAAAATTTTCGTATTTTAAGGTCGTCGCAAAAATCGCAAAAGAAATGGCTCAACGGCGCCACCTAGAAATTTTTAAAGGACCCTTTGCTATTCCCTTACTTCATCGTAGAGACATGATTGAGGTTGTGACATCACGCAATTTGATGTCACAAGGAGTGATGCACCCTATGTGGAGCTATAATGCATCACTTCTGAATCTACGGTCATAGCTATTGCAGCAGTTGGAGAGAAAGCACAAGTATCGTACTAATCGCACTAACTAGCAAATAGTCAGTTTTCTGATCGATTTTCAGATTTGTCCAGAGAGAACAAATTCAAAATGAGTAAGAGCAATAAGATAAGTAAGCCTTCTGATTTCAAAGGCAAGGAAATGCAAGAGACCATAGCGAGACAGACGCAGCAGCTCAATGATTTTGTAGAAAAAGTAAGCGTGATGTCCATCGAGCGAATGTCTCTGCTGAAAGCAAATGAGGAGCTGAACATCCAAGTTCTAAATGCGAAAAAAGCTGCGCTTGAGGTAGACGCTCTGGTTCAGGAGAAAGACGACGAATTAAAGAAACAGTTGGACGCAAACAAAACTTTGAAGAAAAATATCACTGCTCTGGAGAAGAAAAAGGCCGTCTTGGAGGAGAAAAACACTGTGCTGGAGAACGAAAAGATCGCCTTGGAGAATGAAAAGATCACCTTGGAAAACGAAAAGACCGCCTTGGAGGAGAAAAATACTCGTTTGGAGAAAGAGAAGGTCGCTGTGGAGGAGAGAAACACAGCCTTAGAAATAGAAAAGACCGCCTTGGAGAGAAGAAAGACTGCGTTAGAGGTAGAAAAGAACGCCTTGGAGAAGAGGACCTATACGCAGCAGAAAGAAAGTTTTGCACTGCGACAGAAAAACAGGATCTTGGAGAACCAAAAGACTGCCTTAATGGAGAAAAACACAGTGCTGGAGAACCAAAAGACCGCCTTAAAGGAGAAAAACACTACGCTGGAAACACACAACACTGACTTGGAGAAAAAGAACACTACTCTGGAGAAGAAAAAGACCACTCTGGAGAAAAAAAATATTGCACTGGGTCAGAAAAAGGCAGCCTTAGAAATTGAAAAGGCTGCCTTGGAGAAGGAAAAGACTGAGTTGGAGGACAAAAACACAGCCCTGGAATCACAAAACACAACCTTGACAAAGAAGATGACCGTTTTGGAGAAGAAAAAGACTGCTCTGGAGCAAAGAAGTATCACACTGGGGCAGAAAATCGCAGGCTTGGAGACTGAAAAGACCGCCTTGGAAGAGAGAAACATAAACTTGGAGCATGTAAAAACTGCCTTGGAGGAGAGGATCACTATCTTTGACCACATAAATACCGTCTTGAAAGAGGAAAACACTGCCCTCAAGCAGGAAAAGACTGCCTTGATTGAGGAAAACACCACTCTGAAGGTGAGAAGCGCAGCTCTGGAGCAGAAAAGTGCAGTCTTGGAGAGGAAAACCACTGCCTTGGAGCAAATTAACACCATCCTCAAGCAGGAAAACACCGCCCGGCAGCAGAAAATCACTGCTTTGGAGGAGGGAAAAAGCTCGTTGGAGAAGGAAAACACCACCCTGAAGCAGAGAAGCACCACTGAGAAGCAGAACAGAACCATCTTAGAGAGGAAAACCACTGCCTTGGAACAAATAAGAGCCATCCTCAAGCAGGAAATCACCAACCGGGGACAGAAAATCACTGCTTTGGAGGAGGGAAAAAGCTTGCTAGAGAAGGAAAACACCAGCCTGAGGCAGAAAATCGCTGACTTGATGAAAATAAGCACCGACCTGAAGCTGAAAAGCGAGACCCTGGAGAAGACAACCACTGCCTTAAAGGATAAAAACACTTTCTTCGAACAGGAAAACACCGCCCTGAAACTGAAAAGTATCGGAAGTGTCTTGGAAGGGGAAAAGTTGACCAAAAAGATGAGGGACGGAGTGGAACAGCAGATCCAGCAGCAGCCTAAAGAGGAAACCCACGGAGAAAGCCAGTCGGATTCAGACCAGCCGTCAGTAATCGCACGTGTGGTCGGAGGTATCATCAACACATACCAGAAAATGTCCGAAAATGGTACTCTGAGATACTGGATCGAATTGTGATTTAAAAAGTGTCATGATAACTCAAAACTTCAGACTTGATTATTTGGGGCAGAAAAGCTTTACAACAAAAGCACTGCGGTGTCAAGGGAGCTTGACACTCAGGGGCTGATGGCGGAAGATGTTGGAGGGAGAGCTTGAGGCCCGCAGGACTGCGGTGCCATGGGAACTTGAGGCCTCGAGTTCCCAGACCATCAGACTCTAATCCCATTTGTCGCCAGGTCATCAGACACTCTCCGGCTGACCTCCAGGGCTTCGTATGGAGTCCCGTTGGTCTCCGGCTGACCTCCAGGTCTTTGTGCCGAGTCTTTTTGCACGAATATTGCATGTTCTCCCCATGCTTGTGTGGGTTCTCTCCGGGTACTCCGGCTTCCTCCCAAAGTCCAAAAGCATGATTGTTAGGTTAATTGATTTCTCTAAACCCATCCTTAGGTGTGAATCTCTGCATGCACGGTTGTTTTTCACCTGTCTGTCTCTGTGTTGCTGGCGACCTGTCCAGGATGTACTCCGCCTCTTGCTGGAGCAAGATGCCTCCCAGATCTTCCATTTTTGGTTTGAAGGTTTCCTAAATAAATCTGTTAGCATTTGTAGCGAGAGCTGAACTCCAGTATTACACCAAGCCCTATAGCTAATGCAAAATATTAACAACATCGTCCTAGTACTGAAAAGTTATGTCCCGAGCCTTCACATGAATAGTCCGTCATTTTGAACAAAAATATGCAGCAGTGCTGAGGCATCGTCTGCTGTTCTGGTTTAGCCGAGTAGGATTGACGACCTCTCCAAGATGGCCACCGTGTTTCCTGCCTCCAAGCAGTCAATGCGGAGCCTATTCTTTTATTATGTCTGTGGGTTGAGCGGTAAAAGCTGCTTCTCAGCCTACATTTCCCAGAATGCAGTGTGGTTCTGGATCAGAGTTCAGTAAATATTCTTTAATACAGTGGAATCGGCTCTAAATCACACATGATTTAGGGCTGACCTCTAAAGAGCCCAACAGCATTGGAATGTAATTTGAATCCACTGCGCCCCCTAGGTTAGTTCACCAGCTATATCTCCTTGCTAAATCATCAAATCTGCACTACATTTTTTGTGCGTCGTCAAGGAGTGCCGCCGAATGCATCAATGCGTACCGCCTGGTGGACGGGCGTGGAAACTGCGCAACAGCTTCCGTGGTGCTGTGTTGGCGGAGGTGCTAAAAACCGCGTGAGAACTTCTGTGGTGGCCGGCTGGCGGCCGGCGGTTGCTGGTACCCCGCGGTGGCCAATAGGCCAGAGCGGCGCTTGGCTGCCAGGGCCGCCCGACTGACGCCGCTTGCGGCTTTAATTGTATTTAATACCACATGTGGAAGTGGTTGCCATGGAATTTTATGTTTTTCTAAGATTGGCATTGTGCCGTTCAGACAGACTTGAAAAGGTCAAACATGAATCACCTTCAGGCAAAACATAAGAATAGAAAAACGGATTTGGGTCATGTTTCTGTGTGAAGACAAGGGAAATGGACAACATCACTGCTGCTAATGGTCTTCCAGTTTTTACAAAATAGTGCCCCCTGGAGGCCAGGTGTTAAACTACGAGATTGATAAAGTCCATGTAAAGCTCGCTGGCTTCAAATGACATCGCACAGAATGAAAGAAAACACAAGGGTTGTTTGAATTCATCTGAACTTAATGCACAATGGAAGGCAGAAAATGTAACGTTCACATAACGTTTGGATTTGGTCTGATAATATAGGAGGTATTTCTTTTTTTTTAATCACTGCATCCAAGAACACTTGAGGAAATGAATGTTTGGCTTAAAAATGAAATGAAAACAGAGCTGCTGGTGCTGAAGTGAAAGGAGAACGCAGCTCACCCTCAGGTATCTGTAAACCGCCTCCGGCTGCTGGCTGAGCTTGCGGAGGTCCGCCTCCAGCTGGAAGCTGTTGCTGGGAGCAGGAGGAACATCTGAACTTGGTGCTTCAGCTGCTTCACTGGATTCCTCCTGAACTGATTGGCTGGCGTCTCTGCTGGCAGGGACTCTGGAGAGCACAGGAGAACGGATAGGAATGCCACTGCACACCTGGATGTAAAAGTGCCAGGAGGACAGGGGGGCAGCACGGCAGTGGCAGTAGCATGGCATGGGAATGCTTTTTCTTTTGCAAACACAGGGAAATTGTGCCAGGGCTGATGGGAAAATGGATGAAGTCAGTAAATCGGTAAGAGCATGCAGAATGCAAATGCAAGCCACACTCTTCAGATTCACCAGATGCTCAACATTTCTCATTTTAATTGTTTTTGTGAAGGAGTTCTTATTATGTTATCACTTTATTTTCTGGAATTCTGACTATATTCTGGGAATATTGATGTTTTGTTCTTGCTATTGTCATCCAGTTTAGTCTCATTTCACTACAACAGTATGTATTAGTGTAATATTATCACTTTATTCTCATAATCCTAACATTCCATCACTGATTTGCCTTGAAGAAGCTAGAACTTCCAAACAAGATGGCGGCCCTGCTGACATCACTCTCACCCATGGAAAGCTAAGCACTGCATTGGTTCAAAATAAAAATCCAGATTTTCCAAAAATTTAATGTTCAAAAACCAAATGTTGAGTTCATGGATTATATTGTTTTGTGATCCAGTCCCAGTGGTAAGCATGGTTTCTTCCCCTCCTTGCATGTGAAAGTCACCTGTCATGTTTCTGTGTTTCTGCTGCTTCCTCCATTTTGACGATCTTGGCGCTGGGTGATGAAGACAGCGGCGAGTCAGTCTTCCTCTCTACTTCCTGGATTAACAGAGGAAGAGCTTCCTGCTTGGGTGGCGCCAGCTTCCCGCTGATCTCCTGGATGTCGATTCGTCTCAGAGGTTTCTACAGACCGGAGGAGAAGCTAACTCAGTGGGTTTCACAAACACCTTTAGTCAGACGCAGCTGAATCACTGTGGAACCGACGGTTGAGCGCAGATGTTCTGGCTTGTCCACGGGTTGGACCGTCCTCCTCTGGGCGCCGTCCTCCGTCTGCAGACCGCCGCTCCAGTCTGGATCCTGGAGGAGAAAGATGCCACGGGGTCAGAGTTCAGCAGCTCAGACGGAAAACCCGGCAGGTGTTAGCGTACCGTCTGCAGCTTCTGCAGCTCATTCAGGGCCTGCTTGTTCCCAGGCTCCAACTGCAGCAACCGCCGGAAATCTGACACACACACACGGAAAGTCGAGACAATCACTCAAACATGTGGAGTCTCATGAAATCATTGATCAGGAAGCTAAACATTCCACTCCAAGATAAATATTTGCTTGTTAGCTGAAGAAGCTAAATACTTAGTTTGAGGCTTAATATTTAGCTCTAAGCTAAACATTTAGCTAATATGCAAATATTTAGTTTGAAGCTAAATGTTTAGCATGCTAGCTACATATTTAGCTTGAAGATATATGTTTAGCAATTAATTAGCAATCTTAATTGTGTTGCTAATTAGGTATTTAGTTTACAAAATGTGTCAGTTATAAACAAATGAAAGAAATTGTGAAAATATGACTTTGTGAAAATATGACTTTGAAAATTTTGCCTATTTTCTATATTGCTGCTTGTTTTTGAGCACCAATAAAAAGTGGTGGACCTTCCCAGTAGAATGTTTAAATGTGAAAGAGTAGGAAAAAAAAACCAAAAAGCAGGAGGAATATATGCTTATTGAAAACAATAAACCCAACATGTTGCTGCTGTTTGCTGTGGGAACTCTGCAGCACCTTCCTTGGCCTCCTGCAGTTTCCCCAGTGCCAGTCTGGCTGTGCCGCGGCGGGCGAAGGCCTTAGAGTAAGTGTCATCCAGAGAAATGGCTGCTGTACAGTCCTCCTCTGCTTCTTTATACCTGCAGGAAGACAGATGGAGAGAGTTTGTTTACAATCTCCTGCTATCATTTGTTGGATGGAGTGAGAACTGTTGGATGTTTCTACCTGTCCAGCTTGAGGAAGGCCATGGCTCTGTTGGCAGGCAGGAGGACGTTCATGGCGTCCGCCTCCATTCCTCTGCTGTAGCATTCCACGGCTGCCTCGTACTTCCCTTCTTTGAAGTAAGCGTTTCCCTGAAGTGCAAACGTCTCCGTTGGGTTTCAGAACAAACTGACAGAGAAGAGAGGCGATAAACCAGGACTCACTCTGTCCTTCTGCATCACAGCTTCCTGTTTCCTCTGCTGCTCTCCCAGCTGTTGCTGCTGGTCGTGGTGGGCGGCGGCGGCGGAGGCAGGCTGGACGGCCAGACCCCGCCCAGCCTGATCGAGGATCTGAACCAACCAGAATATGGGTTAGACACCAGCAGGACAAACTGAACCCTGACCCTCACTGACCCCACCCAACCCTCACCTCCTGGAGTTTCTTCACTTCGCTCTGGGCTTCGGCGTTGCCCGGGTCCAGCCGGAGGACCGTCTGGTAATCTGTTCAGACACATTCAACAGCCTCAGATCAGGACGGCTCAAACAAAACCCAGTTTTTAAACCGATTCAGATAAAACCCGGTTTAAAACGATTCAGACCTTCCAGAGCCGACTGGTGTTTCTGCAGGGCAAACCGAGCGGCTCCTCTCCTAGCATACGCTTTGTAATAGCTGTCGTCAAGGGCGACGGCCAGGTTGCAGTCCGACTCAGCCACGGCGAACCTGGGAAGGCAAAAACTTGTCACAACAACCGGAAAAAACTGAAAAACATCTTCAACTTAGCAAAAGTATTTATTTTTTCACATTTTACCACAAACTTCAATGTGTTACAATGAGCATGTATCCATAAAATCTGTCTCATGTGTACTTTAGTCTTCATGAAGCTACAGAACAGTTGCATTTAAAGTGAGATCTGAATCAGTGAAAGAAGCTGAAAACAAATGTGGACCACACTTTTTAGTTTTGTTTTTTTTCTTTGTTTGTTTGTTTGTTGTTTTTAAGGGGAAGAATTATGTATTTTCCAGGCACGTAGATCCATTTTATAACACAATTAAGTAACTATTCTAACTTCAGGTGTTAAAAAATGTCATATGTATCAAACATGTCCTAACAGAAATGTTACTTTGTAATTTAACACCTTGAAATTTGGGCCTCTGTCTCTAGAAAAACTCCTGCTCTTTCTAAAGCTCCGATCTTCAGGAAATCATCACAACACGGCTCCTGCATCAACCCTTTAACAGCGTTTTCACCAGCGTAGAACAGAGATGTAGCTCCTGCAATGAGATCAGCTGATGCACAGCTCCAACAGGTGTTTGCTAATTGCTGCTGCTAGTCTGAAGGAGCCGAGTGAGGGAGGTTTGGGGGAGAGGGTTTGCACTGAGAGCTTGGAAACTGCAGCTCTGAGGAGGAGCTTCATCTCAAAGCAGAGCAGCTCCACACAGGTGTTTCAGCTCAGCTGGTTGCCATGGAGATTAAAGGATTTCTCAGACACGCATGAAACAACACTCCTGGTACAGTACATCGTGACATGATGTAAAACCCAACAAAGTCAATTTTACCTAACCAATGATACCATTTATCTACTTCGCACTTGTATGTATCTACTTTGTATAGTTGTGAAGTAGATAAATGATCATCAATCGATTATTAATCGGTCGAATGAAGCCCATTTGTTTACAGTGTAGTCAGACTTACTTCTTAAGTCTGAAGAAGGACGTGGCTCTGTTGGTGGGAAGCACAGGGTTGTATGGGTCAGCAGCCATCCCTCTAGTGTAACACTCTATGGCCTCGTCATACCTCCCCTCTTTGAACAACTTGTTACCCTGGAAACAAAACAAAAAAAAAAAACAAACGCAGTTGTCATCTTTTAACCCCTCGCCCCTGTCTTTCTGTCTGTGTGTCACATGTAGAAACTTCATTACGTTCTCCTTCTCAGACTGAGCTCTGTCCTTGTCCACCTCCTCCGAATCGGACTCGTTGGACTCAGCCTCCTTGTCTATTTCTGCCAGAGCTTTATCCTGCCGACAAGAGGAGGAACGCACAATCACCGTTTGTTGCATGAAAACTCAGGTTGTGGAAAGCTCAGGTGAGACGTTGGGTTACCACGTCGAACTTGTCCCACGATCGATAATCACAGGATTTGGGTCTGGAAGCTTGTCTGGGCTCCTCTGCCTTCGCGTCGCCATCAGCTGCAGGCGCCTGTTTCCTCCTCTTCTCCCTCATCTTTGACCTGTAGCCCTTGTTACGCACAGGTGGAAGGGTTTTCTGCAATAGGACACACAGACTTATGGAAGGCCATAGGAGCTATGAAAGAAACTGTGAAGTGCAACAGGAATAAATACAAGTTTTAAAGTCTTAGTTATAAGAGTCAAAGTCATCATTTTAAGATGCAGTCATAATTTGACTTCCTAATTACGATATTTAAAGTCATAATTATGAATTTCAATATCACAATTATGACATTAAAGTCTTAATTTTAAGACACAGAGTCAGAACTTTAACTTTCTAAGTCCTGATTACATTCAAAATCACGATTATAGTTTTTGTCAATTAAATGGTTAACTTGGATTTTATTTGAGGGCATCAGTATAAAGATGCTGTTAACAGCAGGGGACATCCTACCTGGAACCCCTGGACTCGTCCAGTCCTCAGCTCTTCATCCTTCCTCTTGACGTCAGCCTCCCAGGTGTCCAGCTCCCTCATGAAGCTGTGAACATCCTCCGCATTCTGCCGGATCTGAAGCTGTAACTCCACGGCCTTGTCCCCCACGGACATGCTGCCCTCTGCCAAACAGACATTTATTTTTGGAAAACTCTTTCACTTCACTTCTCTGTGTTTTAGTCTTCACATCCAAGCAGCAGCAGCATCGAGGTAAAATACGAGAATCACGTTGTGTGACACTCGAGCAGCTAGCAGCTTAGCAAAACAGAACCATCATTGGATTAAAAGAGGCCGGATATGACTGTGCTTTAATTATATACCGTTGTGAAATACCTGCCGCTTCCTTCCTGGACTCACAGTTAATTCGTAATGACCGCTCAAGTGACAAAAGACTCCGAAAAGTGTCGCTAGTCACGACATTCTGTTTATGTTCGGAGCCATGACAGCGGAGGACCAGCAGCCTTTGCGCTACGTACGCACGACGTAACCAAAGATCGTCTATAATAACAAAACAATCTCCGTCAAGGAAAAACAATTATTTTTTTAAATACGGAACTTTTACGAAAAATACACAGATAACTGAGCAATGGAAGTAAGATGAATCAGATAGCGCTACAGTTAACACTTTTCTGAAAGGAAACGACACTTAGGGAGGTCCTTAACAGTCAGCCGGTGCAAGACGTGGCTGAAAGTGACGAAGAGGCGATGAAGGTGGAGTTAAATGGAGGGCAACAGGTTTTCCCCAGATGAAGAAAGTCAGACAGGACCACTCAAAGTAACTGCGGTTGCATAAAATTTCATATGGGAAAGTGGGAGGGTTCCAATCAGTGTCCATAACAGTGAAAAAATAATCTTTTCAATGTTCTATAAATGAATCCAAACAATATTTTAAATTAACACATCCTTCCCATAATGTGAAAGCACTGAATACTATAAATGTTTGCTTCTTGTTTCATATCATGTGATTTGCTCTAAACCAGTTTCTATTACTTGCTGCATGAACCCGCCTGGTATTTGATTGTCATTTTATAGAATCCATATCCACTTAATTGTGTAAAGTTTGAATTACTAAAGTGCTACAGTGTAAAAAAAAGGTACTTATGCAAAGTCATAATTCTTTCCATATTCACCGTAATAATTCAATATCTGAGATCATAATTTTGATTTAAGAACTAAGCAACTTTTATCTGGAAGCTGAAATAGTGTCCAAGCCACGCCCACACGGCGCACATGTGTCTCGCCCGGTGATAAATGATGCGCACCCACTCATATGAAACTAAAAAAGTGCTACAGTACTTTGCTAAAATATTTTGTATTATAAAACTGATAGGAAAATATCCTTCAAAGACTTCACATACCTGATATTTTAAACAATAGTTTTGCCTGAAAATTTTGTCAGTCAACTTTGACCACGGAACCACGTGATCCACAAACCCAGCAATGACCTTTCCTGTTAGCTAGCGGTGGAAAACCCGGAGAACTTTATGCCGACATTTCCACACTTCACGAATCCAACACAATGGATCGGACCAAGCAAGACGAGGAATATGGATATAACCTCTTCCCGAAGAGAAACCCGATGAAGCCCGAGAAGAGACCAGACCGAAGCAGCCTGTTCTCATTCAGAAACAAGTGTCAGGTCATGTTAAGGTTCGCCATGGAAACCAGTGAGTATCGATGCTTGCTTATGTAGCATTTTAGAGAGGAAGCATTCCGATGTGCAGACGTTTTAATGTGAACAAGTGACTCGCTTGTTATTTGAGTGCACGAGCCGTGATAGCAGGTAGCATTAGCTCAAGGAGCTAACAGTGATTGGTTGTGAATGCTAGGTGGCTCCAGCTAAAGCTAACTCCTCTGTGTGTCCCTGGCAGGTCCATATGCCAAACTCCTCCTCAGTGCCATGAAGAACTCCGGCTGGTAGGTTGGACTGCACGGCTGTCTATAACCGGAAACGACATGTTAACGCCAACTGTAATATAGATAGGATGCGAAATGCAAAAGTTACTTCTGCTGCTTTTTTTTATTGAACAATATTGAAATTATCAGTAAACTTTGAGTCTCATATGCTTCTATGAATGTAATTATCGTCCAATGCCGATGTGAATTTCCGAAAAGTCACTAAATATAGCAATAATGTTGCTAATTTGGTGACTAATGCTAACCGCAAGTGCAGGCTGACCCAGATAATACTTCCGCTGTTTTTCACAAATACCAATTTTTCTCCCACAAAACCCGCCAGAGCGCTTCATTCATTCAGCGGCCCGTCCCGTTTTTCACTTAAGAAATGTTGACAGGAAAGTTTAAAATATTGCTTTATAATAGTGCCTCTACCAAAAGATTGGACGATTAATGCCCGAACACCAACTATAAAGTCTTTTTTAAAAAAAGTAAAACATTTAAAAAAGGCTTTAAAAATTAAGCAATGTTAGCCTGGTAGGGCCACAAGTAGAGCCTGGTGGGCCGCCAGGCTTAAAACACTGACGGAAAACCTGAATACGATACATTTTTGGTTAATACTTTCAAACTAAAACATTCACCTCAATCAGTGCCTGAATAATATTTTTTCCAGAAGTTCCTTCATTTATGTTCCTCTTGTTTAAATTGCTGATATATTGTACAGTGCTAAAGATGTGCAATATTGCGTGTTTTAGTAGAGTTCCAATGTCAGATAAATCGAGGGCGAGTATTGCCATACAAAAGTATTGATACCAATACATTTTTGGTATTAATTCTTTGTTAATTAAGCTTGATATATCAAACACCTGATATTGATATTTAGGTGTTTTCATGTTTTTTTTTAAATTCTATTGTTGAAACCTTAGAATTTGAACAAAATGTATCTCTACAAAATACTTTAATAACATATTAGCAAGATAAAGAGAAACAATAAAACAACAAAACAAATTAAAAATTGTTTCTAAATAAACAAATGCAGAAAATATTTGTTTTTTATGGTAGAATAGAGAAATTACAACACAAAAATAAAATTTTATTAGGTAATCTGAAAATAAAGAATCAATTTCACCATTAAATCTGATACCGATCATGACTTTATCAATATTTTTGATCTGCCCACAGAATGATATTACCACTGTGTTTCCATGACTTTATGTTTCTATGATACAGTCATCCTCTATCCCTCATCCATGTCACTGCGATTTACTGAAACTGCTAACTAGCTGCATTGGTTTCCACTTCTACCTCCAGCGTATCACACACCTCCCTTTGTTTTTCATTATGTGTTCAGCAACGTGTTTAAAGACAGACATTTCTCCTGTGAGGACTGCGATGGGATGGTCAGCGGTGGCTTTGATGCTGCCTCCTCTCAGGTAGGAAATGAGACGGGTTCTGGAAACGGTGTTACCCTTTCGAGGTTTTGTCTTTTCATCTGAGTCGCGTTTCCTTTCCTCCAGATTGTTTTGTGTCAGAACAACATCCACCAGCAGGCTCACATGAACCGAGTGGTCACCCATGAGCTCATCCATGCGTTTGACCACTGCCGGGCCCACGTGGACTGGTTCAACAACTTCAGACATCTGGCTTGTTCTGAGGTGAGGAGTAGCTTTTAATACCGCCGTTCAGTTAAGAAACTAGGAGAATAAGTAGTTGGCTTCTTGGAACATTTTTTTCTCTTCTATCTCTTTTCTTGCAGACATTTCCAAAAATCAGCTCTGAAAAGGGATTTTGCCTCAGTTTCTCTTTGTTTTGTTTTTTTAAATTAAATTAATTGACCAATTAGTGCATACAAAACAAACATTACATCCTAACAAACCGAGGTATTGATCTACAAAATGATAAACATCCAATTAGATAAGAGAACGAACAACTATAGAAATACATGTCAAGACACAGAACATATCCAAGTGGTGTCACAGCAAAAATGGAATTGCTAAATGTATTATAACAGTAATAATTATATTTTTCTTTTTGAATCTCGGCGGTTATTTTCTGATTTGGATTATTAGTATTTCTCTAATATTCCTCGTTTTGATTAATTATGGGGCGCAGATATTTTGGGTAGAAGTGGGAACGTTAGGGAGAACAAATGACAACAAAACGTTATGCAGTGACATTAAAATGGCATTTAGAATTATGGAATATATATTTTTCTTCAATCTTAGAATTTATTTTTATCTATTGCTGATTGTTGCTCCATTGATATCTGCTGAGTGTAGCCATGATGATGTACTGATCTTTTTCCTGTTTTTGGAACATTTTCAAAGCTGAACAGTGTTATGCTGGACATTCTGTTTGTCTCCTTTAGATTCGCGCAGCGAACCTCAGTGGGGATTGCTCCTTCAGCAATGAATTTTCCAGATTCAACTTCGGCCTTAAGGAACATCATCAGGTACATGAGCCGGGCATAAACGTCACACACGCCGTTTAAACAATCAGTTCCGTGTCTGTAATGCAGTGCTTCTCAATTATTTTCCGTTACGCCCCCCCTAGCAAGAAGAAAACTATTCGCGCCCCCCACTCCCCACCGTGACTATCCATCTCTGCATAACATTTTTTCATTAACATTAAAGAAAAAAAGAAAGACATATGGTCAAACTTACAAAGAATAACTTTATTAAATTGTGTTTTAAGTCTGCAACAGAAAGATTTTAAGTGCATCAATGCCTGAAATTAAAAATAAATAAATCCATGTCTACTGCTGCAGGCAGTATCAGCTCCTCTGCTATGGTGTGGGGCTTTTTGCACTGCGCAATTTGGTACGCCACCTTATATGATGCTAGCAGCGCTCGATGGTTTACTGAAGTAGCCTTCACAAAGCGGGATGACTGTTTGGCAATATTCAGCACGTTTTCGCTGAAAAAACTCTAGCGGCTTATCGGCGTGATTGGGATGTAACATTTAAGTGACGCGCTAATTTATTTGGCTTCATGCTGTCCGCTGCGCATTTTTAGACACAGCAGCACACAGGGTCTTTCCTCTTCTCCAACTGTAGTCACAGTGAAGCCAAGCGCTAAATACGCTTCGTCGTATTTCCTCTTCTTAGCTTTCGGTTGACTTTCTGTTGTCTCATTATCTTTGTCTCTCTCCGCTTTTCTTTTCATCTGATTTTCATGTTGGGGGTTGTTGAATAACGGAGGCCATAGACAGAACGCAGTCGGAGCTTTTTGTTGACTTAACACTGCTAACCAAGGCAAACCTGTTGTCTTGTAAGTCGTAAAATGTTGCACTGTCGCAAACGTGACAGAAGTAACAATGAGAGCACCACTGCCGCCTACTGTGCGCAATTACACTTTATACTAGTACGGCCAAAAAAAAAGCCTGTTCCCCAGGATCACACGCGCCCCCCCAGGTATCGCACCGCGCCCCCCAAAGGGGGCCCGCCCCACTATTTGAGAAGCACTGCTGTAATGGAACCCGTTTCATTCTCTTCAAACAGAAGTGTGTCCGGGATCGCGCTGTACGCTCCATCCTGGCTGTGCGAAAGGTCAACCGAGAGGAGGCGGAAAAAATAGTCAACGAGGTCTTCGACTCGTGCTTCAACGATCACGCCCCTTTCGGACGGATCCCACACAGCAAAAAGGACGCCGAATTCGCCCACAGGGAATACATGAACAGGGATCGGTACTATGCGAACCTTTAGTGTTTGACGTATTGGGATCCTGCAGGTGCTCGGCCAACATTGCCAATGGATGATTGGCGGCGTCATGAGTTGCGGTGTGGACAGAAGTAAATGACTGAGTTGAAACAATCAGAGAGGGGCGCAATACTGTGCATCAGTACAGATTATTTTGTCTTTTTGGACAATAGATTAAAGTGAGAACAACAATGCATTTCATTTTCTTCCTCTTGGACTCTGCTGCTGTGTTAAGAGATTGTACCGACTGATTTCACACTTGGGATTGAAAATTAAATTGGGTGGAACCAGATCAGAGATTTCTGTTTCATCTTTCAGGTTTTACAGTGAAAGTTGTGCGGCTCTACAGACGAAGCCAGATGTTTACACGCACTGTATGAAAAGAAACATTTAGTTTGGTTAAATTTGTTTCTGGTTTAGGTTGGTTAGAATAAGAGTTGTTTTAATTTCTTCAAATTCAGAATTTTGTGTTTTGAACCGTGTGACTTGGGTCAAATATTTTGGTTTTCCTTCCAGAAGCTTCTCACAAGAGTTTGGTGGAATTTTGGCCCATTCTGTGCGAGGAAACTGGTGGAAATTTGTCATCTTGCCAGCTGCCTTGCTTAAACTAATTTTTTAATGCACTTTATGATGGCAGCTACAAAATATCAACTTTGTTGACCTTAAGCCACTTTGTAAATGAGTTGGTGGGACGGTTGGGGTTGCTGTAACACCCATTTCAGCCTAAGCTTCAATTTTCTACTTGCTTCAACATTTGAAGTTCATTCACAATGTTATTTCCTCATAAGTGAAGCAAACCAGCCTTACATCACTTCCTCTAAATTTAAAAATGGTCTCCATGGCCAAGCAGTTTCTTTTCAAGGTGTTTTCCCATCTGATAGTCTGGCAGATTCTGTTTGATTTGAGAACCAAAATTGCAACATTTGTTATATTTTCAGTGACTGCGGTTCATGTTCACACTGCACCAAACCAACCAAAACGACTTCCTTCTTCACAATGAAAACTAAGACAGAGTGGCATCAGATTTAAGCTGTTGGAAGATTTCTCTTTTCTCTTTGGAAGGAGACTATGAGCCATTTCTTCTGCTAGAGTTAGACTCGAACGTTTGTTTTAGTTTTTTTTACCCACAATGCCCTGCGCCGCAGTCCGCTTCCTGCTTTTGGAAGCAGACTAAAGGTTTCTGGTCCACTTGGCGTTCACACGTGCGTTCAAACTGGACCAGCCGAACACAGACTGAAGTTTGTAGTTTGACTGAATGACTTTCCAGGCAAACCAACTACAGTTTGATCAAAGCAGACTAAACCGGTCAGGTGTGAAGGCACCAATACAAACTGTAATCTGTGTTCATGTTGCTTTTGAAGTAATGGCTTCTTCTTTCCTCGGCAGCCTTTAAGACCACAGTGATGCATGACTCTCTCACTCTGGATAATGACAGTGTTACCAGCTGGAGTGACCGGTTGGGGTCTGCAGGTCACTTCCTGATATCTTGGCTTGTTCCTTTAGATAATAACCTATTGAACTTACAAAACTTTAGCGAACCTGACCGACCTAAGACCAGAGAAGTTGTTGCTAACTTAACGTCTTGAAACTGAGAGGAAAAAAAAAGACTTCTGAATCTGTTTGACATTTTATTTCAGCATAAATCTGTTTTTATTAAGTTTGGCAACTAGCAAATGTAATAAAAACATTCTTTATTCCAAAGGTAACATAGTAGTAAAGATTACTATAGTAGTAAATTGGAAGACTGCAGCTCATAATGAGATCATTCTGTGAATTTTATTATGGATTTACTTTGACTCAGGACTATAAATTGTAAACAGGACTTCTGACGGCTTTATCAACATAAAGGATTTGCGGAGGCCCAAATTGCAGACTTTATGATCAGATTCTTGTGTGCATAAATCATTCTGTTGTGATTGTAACACAGTTAGAACCACAACAGAACGTTTACAGCAACAGTGAAAAAGTTTCTTGTGGTTTGAAAACTTGGGAACTCAAAGTCAGCAGCGGGAGAAAGACGCGTCAGTCCAGCTTGATCTAATCCCAAACAAGATGAGTTTTTAACTGAACAGTAATTATGATGGAAAATGTTCCTCAATGCACTAAGCTTTGTTCACATCCATGCGCCTTCTGTAAAAGGACATTACTGACAACTTTATTTGGTTTTAGCATTCAGTGACTCTTGTGGCCCTAGTCAGAGATTATAGAAGGGAAAAAGTTTGGACTTAGCCCCAGTATTTCTTCATACTTCTTGTCTCATAAACAACAGCCTCTTGCATGTCAAAGTCACTCTGCGTCGCTCTTTTTTTTTTTTTGTACCAAAGTGTAACATTCTACTCTTAATATGATCCACTTAATGCCACAAAAGCCGAGGACGCGCGTAGGCTTGGGCCTCAAAGAGGGTGGGTGGGATTAGGATAATTTTGGAATCATCACCAAGAAAATGATGGCAGCTTTGAGACGAGGAGGATTAATGCGAGGCAAAGACAAGAAGACTAAAGAAAGAAATGATATTTGGATTTGTACACCCAGGCAGGCTAAATGAAGAAATCACACTGAACAATAGCATTACTAATGGAATTGGGCATGTAAACAAATAATGGCTGCCAAGTACGTTTGATGAAATTCGACATGCAAAAACAAGGCTGGATGTGTAAGATGGCTGAAGCTATTTGGTGTCGTCAGGATTCACCTTAAAACATGCTGAGGTCAAGAGCAAAAGGAAAAGTCCTTCATAAAAAGTGAAAAGTGTTCCTAACACACAAACTAAAATGAAGCAATGCTAACATGTAGTACAGAACATGCTAGTGCTAGCATGGGAATTAAAACTTTGCAAATCAGTATTAGTAAAAAGGTAAAACAGTTTAATGTTCGTAAGTAAAATGTAAAAAAGTGTGAATCGTTCAAATACAAGTACATAACAGTCTTTCATAAATGAGTGTATTAGTCAATGGAACTTTTAAATAAAACAAAACAAGCTAACAGAGGTGATCTCTAAGTTAAAGATGCTAATGCTACAAATACTAAGGAAACTTGCTAAGCAAATCTATGTCTTAGTGATGGAAATAACTGAAATCTCTCCACTCAGGTAGAGTGGAGAGATTTAAAAGATAAATCAGTAGAAGCTGAAAGATATAAAAAAGTAGTTAGCTAAAACAAGTTAAAGCAGCTTGTACGTTTGAGGGAGTTGGCAATGTCGATAACATTGTTTTTTTTTAGTAAATTTGTCCGATAATAAAAACACAAAAATACATGAAATGTAAAGTAGTTTTAAGTGAGTAAAGTAGTGTGATGTTTGTGAATTTTCCTAGTAGATGCTAACCCAGTCTGTCAAGTTGAAGGAACTTGTGAAGCTGAATTATAATTTTAAGCAGAATTATTTTCTTAAAATGAAAATATCCAATACTATTAATAATAAAACAAGTAAAATAAAAAGAGAATAAAACTGTAAAATACTAATATTTTATCAAATAGACAGTTTTTAATGTGTTGTTTTGCAATCACAAGTTGCAAAACAACTCAAGCGGACTTATTTCTTAGCATGGAAACAACTTCACCACAAACAGTTTTAAATTAAATATAAATTGTGAACTGAAATGTGTCATTAAAACAGTCAGCTAAAAGATGCTAATGTGCTCTACACATTAGAGGCAAATCAGATGAGATTTTGAGGCAGATTTATCTTCTGGTAACAGTCTTAAAGTGAGTAATATTCAAAATGAGAAGTGAAATATGTTCAAATGTCCAGCCTAATTTACCTCTCCAAACTCCAACTGAAAGAAATCGAACTTTATGGCCCTGATCTATCTCCCTACATGCAAAATGACGTCCATGTACAGCAACTGACACAACTAATGAAGGTAGAACTTTTATTCAACTGACTGTATTTCAGCAGAAAACTGTAGCTATGATACTATATGGCTGCTCTACCACTGCTGACCTTTAGATGGCACTTTTGGCCCACCAGTTTTCTATGATCAGGACCAAGCAGGTCCAAATCAAACTTCCAAATAAACTGCTTTCACTCTTTTATTGCTTGGTGTAATTGAATTAATTTCTCCGTGTTCTGTTGTAGGTGACTATAGAGCCTTTTATGAGCAGAGACAGGACACGGTAATCAAGTTGCTGCTGAGAAGAGTGACGACTTTCATTATTTTCATCTATTAAAGTAGGTAGCACCCACTGTGATTTAATTAGGATGCTCCGCAGCAGCAGAATCCCTTCACTAATCTGCTGTAGGACAACACATTAACCTCGAGAGCAGTAATGAACTCATCTCATTAATTAGTAGAAAGTCAAATTTAGCTATTGTGCTGAGAAGACGGTGAAAAGCGAAGACACCCAGCTGCCTCGGTGCAGTTCGAGGTGTCTGTTCTACCCAGGCGTGGAGCTGATAATGAGCCACTTAAATTATTTAGCTTTTCAAAGCGATGCGATTAGTAAAGCTGTCTTTAATAAAGAAGAAAGTGTCTGCTTAATCCGTTCTTCTAGGGGGAAAGAAAAATTCAACATTTTGACAGAAAAAAAAAGCATGTAGGCTACGTTCTTTCTCAAGGTCTCAGATGACTTTGAGGTGACCACGGCTTGAAATAAAGCAGCAAAATAAACTAGAGACAAAAAAGGCCGTAGGACGAGGCGGTGCGCCTTGGCTGTGATATTCGCTTTTCTGTCCCGTCTCCAGGACTCAGGGGGAATGCTGGGAGAAGGAAATGCACTCGGTCCACTCACCGGTTCCTTAGCCTGGGGGGAAAAAGTCAAATTTAGTTTCATGAGGACAAGAGTGTAGATCGAGAAGGGCAACCTGGAACTCGTTTTATCACCTGACATCATATCTGACATGTTTTATTGGACAAAATCTACTAAATAAAAAAGGTGTAACAGAGAAAACATTACTGTACAGCAGGGCATTCAGGTCTCCAGAAAACATGCTGTTCTTGTAATAAACCACTTAAATTCATTTGAATTAACAACAGCAAAGATGAATAAAAATCATTTCATGAGCAAAACATGTTAACTTGCGTGTTACAATTGGATTGTGGTCACAGCAATGACTGTAAATAATTTGGCTGGCTTGTAAATTAACGCTAACATAGATAGCTCAAATAAAAGACTGAAGCAGAACAGCAATGATGTTGCTCACATTTAAAATATGTTCTTTCCAACACTGGGAGAAACACATTAACCCAGTTATGCTTGCAAATGTGACGAGGTGACTTAAGTGTTTTGCCTGTGGGCACATCAGCATTTTGAGGCAGAGGAAGCTGAAATCAAACCGGCCATTTCCCAAGCGAGATGACAACTACTTCCTTTTCAGGACATGTTAAAATTTTAGTTTTTCCATCTTGTTTTTTTTTTTTTTAAATTCAGATGTAAAGATGCGTTGTTTTTTTTCCCCCACTATAAATAAGATACTGACTCCTCATAACCGCTCCACAAAAACCCCAATTAAAAATATCTAAAATGTCTATTTAGGACTGACTGAAAACTGACTTATAGCATCTGTTTTTTGTTTTGTTTTAAATAAAGTTCTTGGAAATGTAATTTGATTATTAACAGGCAACAGTGAAAGGAGAAAAAGAGTTTAACTCATTATAATTCACAGCACAAAGTCTCTGGAGGCAAACGGTCCAACCTGACAATTAACTTCCCCAGCAGGAAGGCCCTGCTGGAGACTACAGTGGGGGGTGCGCATGTAAATCAATTAATTATGTGTGCTAGTTGAGGATTAATTAAGGAGCTGTTGAAAGTTGGCAAAGATCATCGTGAAATTACGACAAATTTATGCGACTTGGATTCGACCGTTTGGCCCCGGTGTTTCAGCGGGGCCGCGTTACGGCAGAACTCCACTCAAGTTTAAAAAAGAAAAGAAAAAACAGAAAAGAAACTTTTTCAGAAATGCTGTAGGTGGTTATAATTGTTTAATTGTAATTTTGACGACATCAGAATCTGTCAGGGAATGTTTGGTTTTACAGGATATTACCCAGCTTTAACGGCAGCTTTAACATTCATACAAATCAAGTGAAGAAAACATAAATATTTGGATGTTTTGTTGATTTTGACAGTCGTATGTGTGGCCCTTTGCTGATGGAGAGGAGGTGGAGAGGTAAGTGAGCTTTTCCTTTTCCCATGTTGCCTCAATAGCAACAGTAAGTGGAAGGATTTGTGGCTTGCTGAATGAGGTTTATTAGAAATGAAAGAAGGGGAGATTACATCAGGAAATCCCCTCAAAACACACACACACCCACACACACCCACACACACACTGGTGCGCTGTAGATCTTCTTGATTCCACCAAACATCCTGCATTGAGCGCAGGTTTACTGGGACAGTCAACCTATAAAATCCTTAACTAAAATCATTCTAAAATGTGATTTAAAAAAAAAAAAAAAAAAGTGTGTGTTTCCCTCTGCTGCTCCTGAAAACTTAAACAAAAAAAAAAAAAAAGTGAGCTACTCCTTTTCTAACGAAGGCCTTGGGTAAGTAAGTGAGGGCAAACTCTTAACATTCACAACTTCTTCTATGGCAATTAACACGTGGTGGCATTTGGATCTTCATTTTCCTAATAATATGCATGATATTAATTAGGCCCGAATGATTAACATAACAACCGCTGGACAATGTCCCAGGGTGCAGGAGCAGAGCTGCTTTTCTTTTTATTACCTCCCCTGAAGTCACAGGCTCATTAATACACCCCGGCCGCCATTTCAGCTAACCTTGAAAAGAGCAGCGTGAGTCACGTGTGTTTGAAAGTAATCTGGTAAACTCTTGAGCCGTGGACAGAGGAGAGAACATGCAGTGACAGGAGGAAGCAGAGGTACAGAGCTGCTGTAGTTTTCCTACTAAAGATAAATAAATATCCGCTGAAATAATTTTAAATATTTTATTCATACATGGTTACAGGCAAACCAACAATTTATTTTAAGTATATTAAATTGTTGATTCAATGCAGTTCAATTACAAATTTTAGCCATTTCTTTTATGGCTTAAAATAAATTTGATTTCAATACTTAACGCCTTGAAATTGGGTCTCTGTGTCTTTAAAAACTCCTGCTTTTTCTGAAGCTCCGCCTTCATGAAGTCATCTTAACGTGGCTCCTCTATTAACCCTTTAACAGCGTTTTTATCAGCAATGAACTGAGAGGTAGCTCTTGTAATGAGCTCAGCTGTTCCAGCACGTGTTTGCTAATTGCTGCTGCTAGTCTGCAGGAGCTGAGTGGGGCGTGTCAGGCTGCTCTGTGAAGCGGAAGCTTGGAAACTGCAGCCACAGTTATTTTACATTTCTTGCTGAAGTTGATGTTTTGTAAACCTCCTCTTCACAGGTTAACTTTCACTGATCCACCTGTTGGGAGATTGTTTCTGTGAGACCAAACTCCAAGTTATTTAAGGAAAATTTGCCCTATTCCTGAACATTTTTTTGTAGATCACATCCAACAAACGATGTGCAAACACAATGTTCCCGGGAAAGAAAAATGGATCTTGGGAGGCAGAAAATACTGCAACCTTTACTTATTGGTAGTCAATTCAACATTTTTCTCCTGATAAAACATTAGATGCATTTGAAGAAGCTGCAAAGTGAAAGACGCTGCTCCAGATGCAACGCCCTGACTTGTGACCAGCCTCAAACCCAGCTTAAGCCTCAGCGCCATGCAGGACCGCCAAAGAGAACACATTTGCTGCCTGTGAACACTCTGCCATGTGAAGCTCCGGTGACATTGAGAGGATCACCTCGTTTTCCTTCCCGCTCCATTTGCTAAACGCCGCCGTCCATCTTGGAGCTAAGCGGGTGACCTGTGGGAACTCGGATTCATCGCTGGGACGAGTGGGCGAACGCCTGCGGGGTGGACCGGCCTCCCCAGTGAGCCAATTTACTTTGACCTCTCCTCTCCGGTGTTGTTAGTCCAGAGAGCTGTCCTCCAATCTGGGGGGCTTTGTCACACTTCCACGGCTGAGCTGCGGCAGCCGGCGCGGCAGCTGAACCTGAACATCCACGGCTGGAGGGATTACCGTGTCTTCAGTGTGAGGGGAGGATTACATGACGGGGTTTTTTTTCCCTGACATTTGCTCGTCTCTGACAGGACAGATGGGAACTGGGACAGCAGACGGAACTGGTGGCGAAAGACGGGGCTATAGAGCAGCACCCAAGAGTCAATGATGTGATCTATTAAGCTGCTGCAGGGTTACTGAACAATGTACATCTGTGTGAAAAAATGAGGACACCCCATTTACATTTTAAAGGAAATGTTCACACATTCAAATGTTTTGAATAATCTCTGGGAGAAAAGGGACTTAATATTAGAAATGCATCAATTGCAGATCAATTGCTTATCTTTAAAAGGTCTGACTTGCATATTCTTACATTAAGTTGTGTGGAAGGTCCCAAAATCTAGCAAAAAATTTGCTAATGTGTAGGCGTGGCCTGGTGGGAGGGTCTGTCAGTCAGGCCTTCTCGGCAGATAAAAAGGAGGCTCTGACCTTGTTTCTATTGCAAATGTGTGCAAAAAAATTGTCAGTTTTCCAATTAATATATATATATATAAAAAAAAAACAATTTCACAACTGTGTTGTTTCCATTCCAAGAGAAATGCAATTAAAATCATAATTGTGTTCATGCATTAAGTAAAATAACACAATCCTCCAACTACTTCTTGTTGCCTTCTTCTTTGTGGTTTGCTACAGAGGCAACTCCTAGTTGTTGATCATGTGACTCTGTGATGTCATAAAAGTGTTCCCATTGAGGTTTTGTGAAATGAACCCAAATTAACCAGATAAAATGATAAAATAATTTTTCTTTTTTTTTTTAGATTGCCATGTTTACATTAAGTTGATTTTTTTCAAAATGTAACATCACAAATTATATGGTCAGTGGGAACGGAGTTATGACAAATGAACCTTGGTTTAAATTTGGACATCCGAACCCTAACAGGTCGTCTTACACCCTGTGGTTGGAATGACCAGTATTCCACTCTGGTGTCCATCTACCGTCTTCTTGGTTGGAATTCATTTTATGCAAACATGTCTTCTGTTCTAGTGTCTCAATAAGTCAACTTTAGACTCTAGAGGATTTCTTCCCATACGTTCAGGTCTTTGTCAACCTCAGCAGTCTCCAACTCCTCAAAGGTTTTCTTTGATGTACATCCCTGCTCCATCGCACCTCAACCAAACACTAGTTTTGTTTCTAGGCCTCTATAGACCTTAGAGATGTGGGGAGGGAATCCTTCGTTTGACCCAGGTGTTGTTGGAGCGGGCTGGATCTAAATGTTCCTGGTCAGTAACTCTCAGGACTGCAGTTGGTGACCTTTGACCTGCCTTCTCTCTGGTCAGGTTCAGGAGCAAACGTTTCCTCCTTGCACACCTTCTGTGATGTTACGTCTTCAGTCTCTTTCTGTCTTATTTGGGACGTCCTGTACCTGTAGAGTACAGCCTGTTTCAGTTATTTGTTTATTTATATGACATATTATATTTCTCACAGAGAAAGGCCTAAAACAAGAAGCAGGCTGGAGAAAACCCAGAAGACAACCTTTCTACCTGAAACCTGTCACATCTTCGATGAGGATTCTATCACAGTTTGCTCCGACCCAATGATAACCTTCGACCTCCGCCATTCGCCTGCTGATGAGGCAGGATCTGCTTTTTAGCTGTCATCAGGTCAAAAGGTCAAAAATTGGCTCCGGAACTGTGATGAGTGCATTCCCACAGCTTAAACCCACTGATTTTTCTTTTTTTAATGGCTAATTTCCATCTGCTCCAGAAGCTTTATGGAAATTTTCCAAATATTGGCATATTCATACCCATTATCTGTACAGACCATTATGTCCAGGCGCATAAGCATGAGCTTTAGGAGTTAAATCAAGGTTAGATCAACAAAGTGGGACAAGCCATACAATGACACCATACATCTAGACCCAATTTACTTAGCCAGGCATTTTAATATCATCCAGTCACTGATTAGGAGCCTTGCTCAAGGGCAGCTGGAACTGATGAGAGAAACGGTGAAGGATCTGATTTCCCTGGAGACCGTCAGCAAACGTCCGGCCTCCTATTACGGTCGGCCGCGCAGACATCTGTGGTGGATGTGTCCAGTCAGGTCGAAATTCACTCTGGGTTGGAAAAGACACGCGCTTTCCAGAACAATGTTCTGCAGTAAATCACACCGTGTCCCTTTCTGAAGCAGAGCTGCACTTCTTCATGGCACCTTAAGGGGTCGCTGTGGTGCTGCTTGGTTCCTGCCAGGCAGGAATCCTCCCCCGGGTTGTCATGATCCGCGTTTTGCCCAGGCGTGAAAGCCCTTTAAAATGTTTTTAATTATTTCCTTTTGCTGTAAACAATCTGACTTTGGGTTCAGCGTCTCTGTATTTAACTAATTAGAATCGAGGTTAAATGTTGGTTTCATGGACAAAAGAAGAAATCCCTGAAACAACAACAACAAAAAAGCAATGTATGACTTCCACATTTGTCCGTGTTAACAAGAACAAAATTCAATGTGATGCACAGACAGACAAAAAATATTTTCAGTCAATCCATCTATCTAAACATGACTTGTTTCATATGAATACTGTCCAAGTACCACTCGTGCTTGATTTGTGTCGTCTTTGAACAAATGTGCGGCTTTGTGCCGTAAGGACAGAGAGGACCTCAGACCTGCATTAGGTTGACAAACTGAACACGACCAAACTTTAAGTTTGAACAAGACGCAGGACTTCTCTCTGAAATGTCATTCCCTAAATGTGAGTATAAGTGACTCATCTCACAGTTCATTAGCTGGGAAATTGCTCTGGTTGTTCTTGTCGAGCAGCGGTGACCTCCTTCACGCCGTCGCCCCCATGCAGTAAGGCTTAGTCGGCATCATTCAAGAGGTTAATAAATGTGTTCAGAGTCCATAAACATCTTTCTTCTATCTGCAGTGAGATCCTGTCGTTTCTATGATTAACTCTCAGGAGAGCAGGAGAAGTCTGCAGAGACGGCCGCAGCGTTATGAGACGTTCCTTCACAGAGGAAAGGTCCTACAAAAGTGCCAGCCCCCGAACGCCTCGTGGCAACTTGACATCAGGGCACAGAGCTGTGGTTTCACATGGTCCAACATGCTGTTTGAGTCACGCTCCACAAATATGAAGTTGGGAGAACTGGGAGCTGGAATACAGCAACGGAAACAGAGTGGGAAGGCTGCTAGACTTATGTCAATACTGAGAAAATGTTCAAGTGGAATTATAAACCAAAAACCTGCAGGTGTGATTCTTTTAAGATCCGGACCTCATGCTGTGGTTGGTTGGGTACAGTGACCTAGAAAGGTCAGCAAATTGCCACAATAAGGGACATCATGGAAAAAACAGATTTTGTAGAAGGACAGAAATTAAGCTAACGTGGAATTTATGCTGAAATGAAATGTCAAACTGCAGTTTTAGCATAACTTCCTTTGTTGCTTTTTGCTATTACGTTGGTGCGTTTGCAGTTTGTTGAGCCTTCCGGGCCACCATACTCGGGTTGCAACCAACAAGCAGAGAATCCATGTTGATCCTTTTGAAAAAGGATTAGTAATAATCACAAATGGATTATTATTAGTTTTTTCAGCTCTCAACAACTGAAAAAAACTAGAAAAAGCAGAAATGATTTTCCTCAAATTTCTAAAAGATGAAGGTGCTGTAATTACATAATCCTGTGTGTGTTTTGGGAATGATGTAGATGTTCTGATGCAGGAGTGAAGTCAGCCACTCTTCCTCACTTACCTTCATGTCCTTTGATGTAATTTTATGGTTTAGATTTGATTTTATAGCAGCAGGTTTAGGAGCTCAGGAAATTCTTCTTGTGAATGAAGCTTTTTTTTTTTTTTTTTTTTTTAAAGAAAGGAAACAGCAAGTAAATTAAAAACATTGAAAAATTTTAAAAAAATGTCAAGATACTTTGAATTGATGCTTCTATCCAAAAACCCACATCGTTAAACTGAGACCATAAAACAATGAGATGAATTTAGTATTAATTTAACACACTCAAAAACAACAACAACACACTGCTCATGTTGTCAAGATACTTGGAAAAGAAAAATCATAATAATTTACTAATGTTTCCAGTCTCACCAATAAACAATAACAGCTGCTGCCTGTCATGTGTTAGAGTTTTTAATATTCTTCTTCTCCTGTTTAAGGCATCGAGCTGTTCTGCGGGTGTCAAAGCGACCGCCGTAGCCACGACGACGTGATTAAAATCAGGAGTGACTGAACGACGTGCTGCATTCAGGGCTGCAACTGCAACCGGTTCAAAACGACGTGGAGTTTGCTTTTGAAGTAAGTTGACTAGCAAGGGTTTAAAAAAGGAGGAGGGGAAAAAAAGCCTGTGAGAGAACATCTGGGACTGAAAGTCACTGCTGGGAAAAAGGAGGTGGAGGGAGGGGACTCTGTGTGTGTGTGTGTGTGTGTGCGTGCGTGTGTGTGTGTGTGTGTGTGCGTGTGTGTTGTGTGTGTGTGTGTGTGTGTGTGTGTGTGTGTGTGTGTGTGTGTGTGTGTGTGTGTGCGTGAAACACTAATGACCAAAAATGGAATGAAACACTTTCTAGGTCTGTGTGTGTCCACACTGTGTTTTCCCATGCTAATGAAAAACAAAATCCACATTCAAAGCGATGCTTATTTAATAAATGGAAATTAAGTTGCACATTAAATCGTTCTTTTTTTTTCCTAGTTTTTTCCTGAAGTTTCCTCTGCTGCGCAGTTCAGTGCATTTTCAATAAAGTCAAACATGTAAGTTCTCATATCAAAGGGAAGAAGTGAAACGTCCAGGACTGAACTAATTATGAATATGAATTTATTCCTCTGGTTGTGACATTTTCCCATGTGGAACATGAACACTGTACAAACATGTGCAACACAATCTGAAACTATGCAACACAACACAGAGGGATATATTGCAAAGCAGTGTGATAAAACGATGCTGAAAGGCATTTTCTATTCCTTATTTCAATAAAACTATAATTTGTAACTGATATCATTTTCAGCAAATATATATTTCACTACAACAGTAATTTATTTAGTATTCTAAAGGGAAATTAAGTGTCATAATTCATATCATCCAAGTTTCTTTAGAGAGTCAGAGTGAAAGGTGATGCTCCTGTAGCAGTCATGTTATTCTGAACTGGCCTCTGACTAAAGATTGCTGCTACTGTTAGCATGTGATGAACGTCGTGACACGCTAACAGCTCAGTTTCTGGGCAGCAGAGTAAGCTGTTGGTTTTTGGGAAGCATTGCCAATCCACCTCATTTTTATTTGCCACTCCTCTTTAACTCTGTCTTTTTCAAGCCTGGCGTCGGAGAGGAGGTTTTCTGGAGGACGTGCGAAAGCGCACATGCTGCAGCTAACAGCAAAAAAGCTAAGGGAAAGCGGATAACGTTGCGCTACTTAACCGTCGTCTGAAGCTACATGGGTGACTGGCCGGTCAGAGAGCTGGAAGACACACTTTGTGTTTATTGTTTATACAGTGAACGGAAGAGTTTCAACAAAGCACAATAATTTGTTGAAACACATGCAAGCCCATGTCTTTAAACACACAGTCCGTCTCCACCAGTAACGAGTATCTGTTCTGATTTGGCTCAGGAATCCTGGACTTGCAGCAACATCTGGCTGATTTTAAGAGTCATGGTCAGTTAGCCGCAGGTGGCGGTGGGGCGTGTTTGAGTTTTATGGAGCATGGAAGTTTAAAAGGGTCAGAATAAGCAAACACAGCCTGTCATGTCCAAGACCTCCACCGGTTCCAGCATCGTCATCTGAGATCTTCTCAAGAACAGGACTGCTAGATTATCAAACTTTTCATTGACAAGAAAATAATAAGATGATGATTGTGATGAGATTGTCTTTTTGTTGGTGAGAAGGTTTGGAAACTGTGGCGCAAATCCCATCAGTCAGGTTTGAAGCCGGGTAACGGCACCGAAGCCTGGATCTTAGGAATACTTAAACTCACCTTCAAGGAAAGTCATTCTCTGCCGCAATTTGTCCACCTGCATGTATGAGCAGAGGGGCTGGTAACAATTACTGGTCCAGGAAAGAAAACATTACACAGTCATTACAATAATGATAGTCATTCAGGCCGCTGTAGAAGTTAGCCTCTGCAGGCTTCCTCTCCTTTTTCTCTTTCTTTCTGATCCCACCTGAAACTCCGGCAGTCAGCCTCTTCTTTCTCCCACTTTTCATTTCTGTTCAGGTTTTAATGGTTTTGCAAACTTTGCAACTGTAGCACTCGTCCTATAAGCCACATGTACTGGTTTTAAAGTGAATTTTTATACGTTTTGTCACATCGTAACCTCAAACTTTACTTTGTTTCATTGTGAATTTATGGGACAGACCAAAGCTCGCCTGGTAAAAAGCAGCCCCTTGTTCAGCCTGGACCGTCTGGACCCTTGGCTGCTGAGAAATGATTGGTTGAAAGGTTGAATTTCATATTTGCCAACAATAAAATGTCCTAAACATTCCTCTTGCTCCACCCTTTATTGCTCAATATTTGGGGGCGTGGCCAAAACAGACTGAACGACTTCGTTCCTCACCTGCTAACAACTCTAACTCAGCTCAGAGAATCGACAATCAGAAAATCGTCAGCTCCTTCTGTCCACTGATTGGCCCAGTTGAAATTCTACAGAACAAATGGAGATCAATGGGAACGCAACACCTATGTATCAAAAAATCATTTGCTTTTTCAAAACTGCTGTTTCCATTGAGCAAATCAATTTTCAAAATGGCAATTTCCACAATTTCATGGTGAACAGAAATGCAGCTGGTGTAAATGAAATACATGTTTTATACATTTCATAATTTGTTTTCTCTTCACAATATGCACAACAATCCCACGGCCCCCCAATAAAATACAGTAAAGTTTGTGTTTGTGATGTGACAAAACGTGAACGATTTCACGGCGTGGGACTGTAAATGTCCCTTCTCCCCCACCGTTGACAGCGGCGGTGGACGGCCGCCATCCTGCAGGCAGGCAACATTTTTAACAGCCTTATTTATGTGTCAGAAAGCGAGCCCGCAGCGCCAAGACATTTTTCCAAGATGCTGAGTCGCCGCACGGCGTCTGTTTGCATCCAGTCTGGAAAACATTCCTGGAGTTTTGTTATGAAATTGGGTGAAGATATGCCCGTCCTCGCTCTGTGGGAAAGATGGCTCTGTTTTCCATCTGGAGCTAACTTAGCCAACGTGGGAGGCTGTGTGAACATTTTCGGTGCAACACTGCAGATGATAAAAAAGTTTTTGAAAAAAAAACAGAACAGACGACTGCAGTCACTGCTCTGGGTGGGCCTGCTGGCATTTGACACATTGTGCCTGTGACGGATCTATTTTTATTTTATTTTTTTGTATTTCTCAGCAGTTTTGTGTACAGTTGCTCTGAAATATAAGCCACCTTTGCTGGGTTATTTCTATTTTGACAATTTATTTGAACAGTTTTCATGTGAGCTAAAACATTTTGACCCGTAAGCTAATATATGTAGAACTGAGGCTCCAGACTGGGGTCCTATACAGGAACTTGCATTACTTTCTTACATTTTTTGCTTTTCTTAAAACCAAATGTACTTTTTGGACTTGATGTGTTGTATTTGGTGGTCATAAAGTAGGTTTGGGTTGAGGAAACCTTTTCACTTTCAAAGGCACGGTCATTTGGACCTGCATGCACGTTTCTGAGGTTTTCTCTTTTGTGTGTGGTTTTGGGAACTGACGGTCTGACAGGGCAACCACTCCCCGCTTCCCCGTTGTCCAACTGTGACATTTGCCGCGCTGAGTTTGACATTAGCCAAGTCAAACTCAGTCATATAGCATACAGTACCTATTGAACAACCATAGTTGACCATGGTGCTTTACATAAGAGATATTCAATAACTAAACAACAAAGAGCAACCAATCGACTGCAGGCAGTGCAGTAAACTGAGAACCTTGCCTGGTTCGGCTGAACTGGACCATGGATGACTCTTCCATCCTTTGCTTCTGACCCTAAGTGTTGGAATGGAGCAGAGATTAATAGCTGTTTGGTCTGATAGCAGTGATAACCAGCAAGCTTCAAACTGAGCATGGTGTCAGCCCAACATGGATCCGTCCACCCGGCTCTACTGTCTGTCTGGACAGATCGGTGCTTTTCAAGTTTGAATTTGTCTGCAGCAAAAGTGGGAAATTCCCCTCCCTTCATCTTGTTGAATCGCTCCCATGACTGATGTCATAATTTCTCTCTAAAACCTTAACCAAACAATAAATATTCAACAGCTCAGTTGCTCTAAAAAGCAGGGCTGTTTGCACAATAGCACTTGCCAGAACATGCATGGACTGCTTACTGGGTGTGATAATATTGACGGTTTGCATTCGAAATGAAGAAGCCCACCAAACTTTCTTCTTTCCTTTTTAAAACCTTTTTTTGGGGGTGGGTGGTTGGACAAAGACGGGGGTCACAATCATCTTAATATGCGTCCTTGTTTTGTTTGTGCTAAAAACACTCTGGATGCTCGGACCCGAATCCGTAAATCCAGTCAAACTTTCCGTTTTCTACTCATTAATGACAAGAGTTGGCATTCCAGATACAAGACCTCTAGCAAATACTCTCCAAGCTTTATTTTCACTGCAGGAACAAGACGAACCTTTTGTTTTAAGGCTCTTGTGTATGCTTTTAATGGTTTCGGGTTATTGTTGGGGCAGTGAGAATCAGCGTTGCGCCAAATGGTTTCTATAGCACCATTGGGAGATACTTGGTCTCAGTAAATAGAAAGGAGGTTCGCCTTAAAGAAACAATCACACCCTGTTATCAGATTAGCTTTTGGGAGAAGCTTTTGGGTTCCTCTCTCTTGAAGTGGCACTCAGTTAGCCTTGTGTGTCTCTTTCTGTTTGCCTCTCCCCCCCCCACCCCTCCACTCCCCCCCCCCACACACACACACACAAACACACCCCTGTCCTCATTCCTTCCTTTGCTTGCATTTGTTTGAGCTGTTGACAGCAGGCTTCTCCCGAAATTAAAGCCCCGTCAGTATTTGTTTTGTTCGTTGTCAGCGCAAAGCCTTTCCCATCATTTTCCATCAAGACATCGACGCAGTCAAAACGGGTCGCTTTGGGAACCGGCTTTAACTAAAACACAGCTTCAAGTTTGGCTTATAATATCATTTTAAAAGGCAACGTTGGTTATATGAGGTCAGTATTTACATTAGAAAGGAAAGTTTGTGTGCACAAGTGGAGGTTAAGCCCAGATGTAGGGCCAATGTGTTTATTCTTCGGGATGTTAAAGGTCAGGGGGAGAGTGACCCCGACCTCACAGTAGGTAGCAAAGCCAACCATGACAAAAGATTTACTGCCTTTGTTGTGGTAAAACAGGAACATTTTAACAAACCCAATGCCATCATATAATCATTGTCACATACGTTCATGTTTTTTTTACGTTTGTGATTAATGTTTGCTTCGTAAGAATCAATAGGTTTGGAGCTGAACTCCGGCGTCAGCCAGCTGTGCAGAAGGTGCAGGAGCCTTTTCCACGTCTCTCTCCTTCATTGCATGAAAATAATTGTATCTTTCACCGTCGCCCCGCAGTCACATGTGCTGCAACTTGGCAACCAAACAGACATTCATCTATTAAGACAGCGGGGAAAATGCGAACCAGTCAGAGTTGAGTTGGAGTGAGAGCCCACATGAAGAGATTTAGCAAGATTTCTATTAACAGGCTGACGTGTTACAACATGATGCCGTGTTATGTGGAAACAGCTCTGCTGCTGAATCGGGTTTTCATGGCCGCTGCCCCCCCCCCCCCATCCCGAATGTTCCTGCTGTGGCTGGAGTGTAAAGTTTTACATATGGAGACATGACCAGGCACAGTGACGGCACTGTGAACAGTCACCTTAAAACATCGTCCACCTTCAGCTGATCTGAATAAACAGTGAAAAGTGATGGAGAACCCTTTGGGTTGAGGAATAAATGAGGACATTAATGTGTCTCGCTCATCTTCCACTCGTGCTGCAATGGAAGCGAGTCTGAAACGCCGTCAGGCATGAAAACCCGCATCTGATCCATAATGCTAACATAATACCAGGTCAGTTTGGACTGAGTTTTTTTCCTTAATAAATAAAATCACCATTGAGTTTTAAAAAAAATCCTTTTCCACTAATTTAAAAGTATAACTTCTAGATAATTACATATGCAGACATTGATCATGTGAGTCTTACAATATCATTTTAAAAAATTTTTATGTGTCGTTTGTATCGTGTTGAACTTTTGTGTCATATAGTTTTTTGGAAGTTTTTTGGAAGAAGCCTGTTGATTTGTATTGGACTGAAATACATTGCATTTCTATAGACTATATCCTGAGAGACTGCAGATGAAAGCCAGCTTTACGGCTATTATGCAAAGTCCTTTTTGAAATAAATGAAGCAACGGTTTGAAAACCGTGCGTTGAATTGACTCAAACTACATTTGTCTGACGTTCTGGAACATCTGTGGGGTCAAACATATTCTACCTTCACTTTGCTGATTCCTTCTCATGTCTGAAATTGACCAGGACCATAAAATAAAAATGAAAGTAAGAATAAAAATAAATCGTTCTCGGCAGGAAAATTCTAAACATAACAGGGATGACTCGAGCCGTTCGGACCGAGCCAGAGTTTAATGTTGCCTACAGATATGATCTCTCCTCATCGCTCCTGGGAGAGCGTGACTCACGGCTCAGTCTCCGTCTCAGCTATTATGGCTGTGCCTTTTTCATGCGCCAGGCTGTAGACTGTGCCGCCCGAACACACACACAGACGGACCGATTTAACTCTTTAGATTTGTTTGGAATTAGTCACAGTGGGACTACAGAGAGTTTAAGACATTGTCGTGCAGAAAAAGCCCAGACTGGGCGGAATTTTTCTTTCTTTCTTTCTTTCTTTCTTGCTTCGCTGTTTTATGAGCCGTCAGGTTTCCACCTGTGCTGACACGGCTGAGATTTTACAATAGTCCTGAAAGAGTTACAAGCAGAAATTCCAAGGCTTTCTTTTTCTCTCCCCCCCACCCCTTTCTTTTACCCCTTTTTTTTCTTCTTTTTTTCCTCCCTCTTTTACTGGAAGGGTGGAGTGGGGGGCCTGCCGTTATTGTGGAACATTTGTCAGGCAGCCAGTTGCAGAGGCAGAGCCAACGCTTGATTTATGGCAACATCTGCAAGATGCAAAGCTCTGGTGTATGCTTTTAATCACACAAAGAGCCAGTCTGATGGGGGTTTCATGGAATCCATGCTGGGAATCACAAAGATGGCTGCTCATGTGAGCGTGTTATACGGCCGTGGGATCTCTCCAGGCTCGACGTTTGCATGTGATTCCTTTCATCTACGATCCGATACGGTCCAAAATCTGAAGGTAATTTCTTGAGTCTGGTATCGGCGGATCTTAGGTTCCAGTACCCGGTCCGCCCACAGATTTCCTCTGCTTTCGGCGCAGAGAAAATGGTTCCTGTGAGCTGTTTCTAACTGCAGTGACAACAAACATCTGCCTGCATGTCAGCACATCTGGCAACAATGAAAGCAAATTAGCTACAAAATTCGGAGTGTCTGGTGGCGAGATAAGACCGGGGCATGGTAAGAGTGTTCGACTCGTTCCCTCAAAGCAGACGTGACCCGAGGAGCTGACCCCCGGATCTTGACCACAACATGTGAACGGAGCGGAGATCAGGGCAGGGGAGATCAGACCCCTGATCTGAGACCGGGGCTCCGGTGGTCTCCCACCAGTCACCAGCGGTCTGCGAGAATGGTTCACTTCCTGTCTCATTTGACTGGACACCAAATCAAAGCGGGGCAAATGATCCCGTCCCCGATCCCAGCAGTGCAAAAGCTTGTCACAGGGCACAGACTCGCCGAGAAAACATCTTTTAGAAGTGGAAACCCTCGGTGCCACAGTCACTTGTCAGGCCACAAATTGTTTTATAGTTGCAGCAATTTCAGAGACTTTCCTAAACGTAGTAAATAAACCATTGCACAGGGGAATTACAGCCACCCGCCTAATTGTAACATGCAGAGTTCAGTGAAGTGTAAAACCTCGCCTTTGTGTAGGGGATGACACACTTATTGTGAATCAGTTTGTGCCTGTCCAAGAAGAAAACTTACCATCGAGATGAGATGTGTTTTTATTTTTAAGATAAAAACCAATAAAAAGCTTCAGTAACCGTACGCTACTGTAGGGAGAACAAACAGCTGGAAGACAGAATTTCTGCTTAGAACTAGTTGACAATTTAAAAAGCCAATCCAACGCTCTTCAGTGTGAACGTTATTACTGAGTGAAGAACAGTCAAAGTAAGTTATTTACAGTATCCACGGCTGCATTTCCATTACAAATGCATGTAATTCTTTATCTATATTCTACTAATGTCATAATTGTGGTGTTTCATTTAATAAAACATTAAAAGGAAATCCCAGGTGAGTAAGCTTGTTTACGCAATAAGTCATTAAAAATCCCAGCAGCGTTGGATGCAAACACATACATGAGATATATTCCTAATTTAGTTGTGGTGGTAGCGCTCATCATATATCATCCAATCAGAGGAGACATTGGTGTTTTAATCAGGTGGTGGAGCCACAAGCTCCGCCTACCTGGGAATTGCTGCATATGCTGCGTTTTTCAGAAATCGTAGTTGCCGATGTCCCTGAAGAGCTTCGGATTCAACATGTTGGGACGACACGCAACTGTCAATGTCCTATCACTTCCTGTCGCTTCTTCACCGTTTCCACCCGCTGTAACACCTGGCAGTTGATCATGGGACTTGTGTGATGCGAAAAAAGTGTTTCCATGGCAGTTTAGCAAAATGCACAAATTTTGATGGAGCTGCAAAAAAAAAAAAAAAAAAAAACTTGTTTCCTTAAGCAAGTTTATGGTCATCATTTCAATTTACACAACTCCTTGGTGAATGGAAATGCAGCCAGTGAGCTCTTCAGAAGCACTAAAGTGGAAACAGTATCTTAAAAGGCAAATGAATTTTATAAACTCATCCAGACTCACCTGCAGTTCATCGAGGTTTCAAGGGAAGACCTTAGAAGGAGTTCAAACCCTGGACGTTCTTGCTGAGATGCAACAGTGTAACTCTCTGCTTCTGCACCTCCTGATTTTGAATAGACCGCGTTCCTGGAATTACTTTTTGTGCCGGCTTTCTCCAAGTGAGCTCTATTTCTCCGGTTGAATTGTGCCGGTCCAATCAGCGAACAGAAGGAGGAGTTGCGAACGATGACATCGATTTCTGCACTGTTTCAGAACTGTGGTCTGGTTGTATTTGGCAATAGCAGCGGAGGATGCGAGCGAAGCCTTTCAGTCTGCGTTGGCCAAATATCGAATGTTCAAGACATTCGATTGGTGTCAGAGACGTCGTTCAGCTCAGCTCTTCTTGCGTTGCAGTGGGAGATGATTGTGCACATAATGTCCAGTAAACTTCATTCACGATCAATGGAGCATTTCGTACATCATGGCCAAACATCAGCGATGGGGTAAAATCAGGTCCAATCATTTCAAGCTTCAATAGAGTCCAGGGGTCCGGACCCTCTGGACAGAGCAAGGCGCCAAACGAAGGGCTGGCTTTTAACCAGGCTGGTTCTACCTAAACACTCACTTTATAAATGAAATAAACTCTTTCTACAAATACGTCTTGACTCAGGTGGTGGAGCCACAAGTTTCTTACCTGGGAATTGCTGCATATGCTGCGTTTTTCGGAAATTGTGGTTGCCGATGTCCCAGAAGAGCTTCAGATTCACAAATCAGTCAAAAAAAAAAAAGATGTCTCACTGGATATTTTTCCAAACTTTCCACATGACTAAAACTAGATCTCAGGATTCTATCAACCTTCAAACATTTTTGTCTCTATTTCTGTGATTTTTCTCATGGTTTTAGTCGTCTAAAATGTGATTTTATTTGGAGATCCCTTTCGTTTTCATCGGTGGGGTGGGGCCGGGGGGTTGGCTGTTGGTGAAAGCAATGAGGGAAATATTTCATCCACAAAAAAAAGCCACAACTCTTTAGAACCTGAAGTCGCCCACCAGAGCAGCCCTTTGTACCATTTCAACTTCGCGTTATGTTCCTGGTGTTTAGACTATTTAACTGCTTGAAAACAAATCCAAAGAACATGATCAAAAGGAATTGTTCTGTGCTGGTAATGCACGCAGCATCGCTTTCTTCAACTCCCAAAACCTTACCCTCCTGCTCTGACATCTGTTTACTCACATCTCCTTCTTCATCATCCCTTCTCTGACCTCACACAAAGGTTTTGAAAATTCATCTCAAAACAACGTGTCACTCATGTAAATACCACCACATTGTCCTGAACTGGGGGTATAATTAGAATCCCCTGAGTTTATCATTTATCACTCCAGAACCCGTCCTGGTCGTTGGGAGTTTGGGTTCTTCTGGCTCTGAGATAAGACGAAAACGGACCAGACCCTTGGTTGTTGCCTCAGCCGCTGCACGGCAGCTGTTCCCCAGGTGTTTGGATGTGTGTGGCTGAACCATCTTGTCTTAATCATGGCCTCCTCGAAGAACTGGCAGGACTTCCAACAACCCACACTGCCCCACGCCCCCACCCCTCCCCGAATTCATTCCTTTAAAACAGACCAAAGGCACACAAAGCACTCAGCCAACTCCACACTGAGAAGGTGTACTTAAACATTACTCAGCCAAAGGGATGGGTGAAAAATAATACATCATATAAAAGCAAATCTCAGGAGCGTATCCATATACAAACCCGATGAGAACATGCATGGAACGTTTTCTCCTCTGTTAGCGATTCCCACTCTCGGAATCGGTTAGTTTCTCTTAAAGCCGAAGCGACTCGAGCTGGAGCAGAGGATCTGATTAAACCCCCCTCCTCTCCAGAGCTGCTGGCACCACCATCGTCAATCTGCCGTTTCATAAACACAGCTCCACTGTGGCGGCCGCCGAGCCGCAAGACAAGTTCCAAGTGCAAGTTTCAACAGCTTGCCCCATGCACAAGCACACCTTTTTCCGCCCCTCATGTTTAAGAGGAGAGGCCTGAAACAACAATCCATCAGGCGAGAAGGCCTGGGGTGAGGGGCGGAGTGAGTCACCCAGCAAACACACACAGCCCAGCTTGGGCTAAGGTTCGTTGTGCCACACTGTTTCAACATTAATGTAATTTATATGGAATCATTGTAAGCTGGGTTTAATCACAGCCAGCTTTATTAATAAAATTATCAATAACGCTGGTATAACAGATAATAGTTGTAATTGCTGGTTGGTGTCTCTCAAAAAAATGAGATTCAATGACCTGTTTTGCGTCTGAGCTGCATGTTGCTGTACTGGACTCAATATAAACAATATTTTCGCCTTTGCTCATTGAAAATACAAAACGAACACGACCAATACCTGCAACATGCTGAACATCTTTTTCTGACTTTCCCCCCAGAATTTGATTTCATTTGTTTCAAGAGACTTTTTCGATTTCTGCTCTTGGCATTACATTCATGACATTTTCAGGTAGCTGTGCTTTTCCCTTACAGTTCTCCTTGGATTTTCTCAATTGGACAGAATTAAAAGTTTTTTTTGGACAAAAATCCAAAATCGATTAGAAACAAAAGTCAGTTTTTGAAAGGGTTTAAAAGAAACTTTCCAAACTGGGAAAAGTGATTGACCTTGTTAGTTTTTTTGGGTTTTTTATTTTAAATATGCACTTTTATGTATTTAAATTTGCTTTCAGGAAAAAGATGTAAAACAGCAGCTGTGTTTCCATTCAATTATCATGCAAATTTTGAGTAAAATAAAAAAAGAAAAAAACATAAAACATAATTTTGTGAGATGTTGACGATGTATGGCTTATAATAAAGTGGAGGTTGCTAACTCGTATGGGCCACACATCTCGCCCCCTCCAAATCAACGGTCTGGACTTTTTACATTTTCCCAAGTTTCGTGCCTCTGGTAAGGCACAGATAGGTCTGTTTACTACGTCAGAACTCGTCAGGTACGTCAGCATGTAGAAATACACAGAATTAACAGTAGAATAAGACCTCAAGGCAAACAAGATGTCGACCTGTACAAAGGCTTTTATGAAAAAAGTTATTTAAAATGGAAAAAAAAGAAATTTAAAAAAACCAACAAACTAACAGTAAATAATGAGTAATAAGTGTTAGCTGCTGCACCAGTTTCAGTGTTCACATGTTTGAGCTGTTTCTTCTTCACATGAGATGTAAGAGTTTTAAGGCCAGTTTGTTGTTTGATTACTGGTGGCAAAATGTTCCACATATGTGCTCCTTCAAATGAGAAACATGACGATCCAAATTATGTTCCGCATCCTACACAGTTGCAGTCTTTGTTTCCTGCTCTCCTTGTTCTGACTCCTGCTGTGGGTCGTTACAATCATCTGTCTAATAATCCCTAGGGTGAGATTATTAATACATGGAAAAGTCAATTTAATAAGACAAATTAAGAGAACTATCGCAACCTAAGAGATTTTCTAGGTTCTCCTCCACTGGTTTTTAATCTAAAACAACCTCTAAGGCAGGAGTTCCCAAAGTGGGTCCTTGAGGGCCGACATCGTGCATGTTTCAGTTCTCTTCCTGGTTTAATGACGGCTCATTTGAAGGCCTAAGAAGAACACTGACGTGCTGAAAAGATTGTTGGTACCAACAGGGAGAGAACTAAAGCGTGCAGGATGCAGGCCCTCGAGGGCCCACTTTGAGCACCACTGCTGTAAGTAAATGCCCCTTTACAGCATTTAGCTATACCATGCTCCAATGTTTCATCAAAACTTGTACTTATTTGCACATGTTCTTTGAGTTGTTTTTGTCTTTCGTTGTTTTTAATTCAGCAGAAATGCTGCCTTTGAAGGTATTGCTGGCAATAACTATATACTCTTTTTTTCTCTGTCTCATAGAAAGTATAGCTTGCAGAATACTCCTGTAATTATATGTGTCTCTGTGTAAGGGAACTATTGGATTGTTCATAGTATCGTCTTTGTTTTTTTTGTTTTTTTAAAGGCACCTTCTATTTTTCCTGGATTGAAGCTCTACAAAGCTAGTGCTGCCTTCATTCTTTGTTTCCTATAGAAAGTACCGGCTCAGTTCTTCTGTGTCTCGCTGCGTCTTTTTCCGGACAGAACCACAGCTGAAGTTATTGTGGAAATGATCTTTTGTGTTCTGTTTTTACCTTGTTTTTCTGTCCAGCACAAAGCCACTGTGGCCCTGGCTCCATGTTTAACTGGGTCCTTTTCCTGAAGGGACTCAAGAAGCTGCTCTTGCTGTTTAACATTTTTCTTCTTTTTAGCAAAAGTTTTTTTTTTTTGTTTTTTTTTTTTTTGCCTTCATATGAGTCGGCAACAGAAGCTAGCCAGAGGCAAAAACAGTTGTTGCTCAGCTAACTGGTGATAAATATGTACTTATCCATGATATCCATGCTAAGAAGCTAGCTAGCTAGCAAAAGTGTTAGCATTCAGTTACTAGCCGCCTCAAGTCATAGGAGCCAGTGAATGAACATACGAGATTAAATAGTTCAACACAAATTGAGACCTGTCATTAATGCATGCAAGTTCCATTTACTTTTTTATGAAATTAAGAATTTTTTTATTTTAGAAAGATCTTTTTCGGCTCAGACAGCCTTTATTTGAGAGTAGTTAGGAAGAAACGTGGGTAATGAAAGCGGGGGAAGACCGAGGTCATCAGACCGGGAATCAAACATGCAACTGCAAATTGAAGACTTTTTAAGGACGTGCAGACACCAAGCCTGTGACGGTGAATGCTGCCAGTTTTTGGGGACGTTTGCCTGTATTTGATCACCTGTCAGCAGTTTGCATCACATAATTAACTGAACTTCCACTGTATTGTAATATAATTAGGGTTGAACTGGAACAGTATGTATCCAAACCTAAATCTGAATATATGCCTGGACTATATTGGATAAATCTGAACTGAATTTAGATGAAAATAGATGCCATGTATTTGAATATGAATGCCACTCAGAGAACAGTGGTGAATCTATTCCATATTCAGACCAGAAACAGATCATCTTTTCGGAGGGCTTGAAAAGCCATAAGTGAGCGTAGCAGCACACGCTTTATTGTTTACACATGTGCAAAACACTGCTTTATTCAAAGCGGACATAAATGGAAAGCCACAGCTGCAAAGTATTTGTACAAAAAAGGTAGGCAAAAATAATCGAATCTGTTTATGAACAATTTACAAAATATAATAAATTTTATATAAATGTATATATTCATCTACGTTATTTAACAGAATCTTTTTTTTTTTTCAGCAAAATAACCGGTGCTATTTTGCGTGAAGCTGTCCTTTACATTCACTTGTTGCACATTACAGACATCCTTTCGTGTCCATTCAGTGAGGTAGAAATGTTCGTGTTTTTCTATTCCTTTTGGTTGTTCTCATGAAAAACCGGCTAGGAGCTCATCCTACGTTGTGAGGTGGCATCAGTTCTACGGCCGTCAAAAGGCAGCTCATACACACGGCTGCTCTGCTCCAACGAGTCCTTGATGCTCTGCTCAAGGTCCGAGTCAACGTCCAAAGAAGTGTAAGGATTCTCGTGAAGCGTTATTCCGTGATACGTGACTGACGGTGGGATGTAGAGATCCTTGTGGGGAGTCCAGGCAGCTTTCCCAAACGTACCTGTGGGGAAAACATGTTGAAAAGTCATTCCATTGCCAAGGCAGAATCAAGTCCGGATGAAAAAATTGGTTAATTGACAACTTACCCATGAAAGTGTTGCAGGGAGGAACACATTTATGAAGTTTTCCACAGTCGAAAGCATCTTCCTCATCCGCCGTTGTCTGCCGGTCCCTCTGCTGAGGCGCAGGGTCTTGATTGAGGCTGGTGTTTGGAAGCTGCGTCACTAGAGAAGGCGGATACACGTCAAAATGCTCCGATAGCAAGATGTCCATCGTTTTGGGTTTGGTCAGGCTGCCGCTGCATGACTCCATGCCGACTGGGTTTTGGTCAATCGAAAAACCTGAGGGTGAAAAGGCAGACATTATATTAATTAGTTTTATGGAGCTTAAAGTGCCATTATTTTTTAGCTCAATTGGGTCTCTCTCTTTAAAAACTCCTGCTCTTCCTGAAACTCCGCCTTCAGGAAGTCACCACAACATGTTTTCTCTATTAACCCTTTAACAACGTTTTTACTAGAAGTAGCTCCTAGAATGAGCTCTGCAGACGCAACGCAAGTGTGCGTCAGGTGTTTGCTAATTACTGCTGGCTAGTCTGAAGTAGCTGAGTGGGGGAGCCTCGGTAGGCTAGAAACAAGGTGCAGCTCCTCGTTGAAGGAGGCGCTGGTCCACACGGATGAGATTGAAGGATTTCTCAAATGAGTGAAAGAATCAAGGCAACACTGAGTATGTTCTTGATGAAGGAATAGCATAGTCAAATGATGTATAGCTAAAAAAAGTCAACACAAAGTCATAACATGGCCCTTTTAAAAATCCTTCTGGAACCGGATCAAGACTTGTACCAACCTGTGAAGACTTCAGATGGGTCACTGGGATATATGTTGTCGCGACAAAGCAGCGAGCCAATCGGACCTTGGTAGTGGCAAAGTAAAGGATCGATGGCTGCTTCCATATCAGCTTCACTTCCTGTATCCAGGTGACAAAGACCTACCAAGGGTCACCAGGTGAATAGTGTTACTACAACCTCACATTTTATTTCAGTACGTTTAGCTTTAAAGTCAAAGAAGAAAAGGCCAGTATTGGTACCGTTCATGTCTTTGGTCTGCAGGTAGAAACCACTGTAGGATGATGCTATGTACTGATGGCTGCTACCGCTTTCAGAAGGGATGTAGGCATCCTGTCGGTCCGCTAGTGTTCCCTGGGAGGAGAGGTAGCTGGGAATATCCGCAGGTAGGTTGGTCTCATCTGGAGGACAAGGTCACGTGTTAATGCAAGCTCAGACACTTGGATTATCTGACAAACCAAGTGACCTCTGACCTGTATTGGTGACGCTACAGTCCTCGTTCCGCCGGCGGGTGTGGTAGATGATGACCACCCAGACCAAGGAAGTTCCAACTACACAGCAAACCACCGCGATGATGACAATCCCCACTGTGGTCCAGCCATCATCATCTGCCCCTGACGCGCTCCCCATGACGTTCCCGCCAACACTCTGCACTCCAGAGTCACAGTTGGGGTTCGGTAGGACCGCCAGGCGAACGTTCCCCCTCTCCGTGCCCAGAGCGTTCGACATCTCGCAAGTGTACTTTCCTGCATCCACCTCAGCAGCATCAACAATGATGAGGAGCTGGTTGGCAGCGGCAAAGAAGTGGCGCTCGGTGACCACTAGAGGACTGTCGTCTTTGGTCCAGTTCAGTCTAGGAGGAGGGCTTCCGCCGGCGATGCACTGGAGGACGGCTGTCTCTCCCTTGGCCACGGTCCGATCCATGAGAGAGCGCAGGAAATAGGGCGTTTCTGAATCAAGCACAGGAAAAGCTTTGACAATACTGTGAAAAACTATGAAACAGTGAAGGTCTAGTAGGTGTAGGGAAACTTTCTCACCAAGAACAGTCAAAGTTGCATTTGCTGAAATAACTCCAGCTGTGTTCTGAGCCGTGCAGCTGTAGACACCGATGTCCTCCGTCTTGACATCCGCAATGAAGAAGACGTCATCCTCGGGCATGACGTGCATGCGACGCTCGCGAGCAGCAGGAAAATCAGTGCCTCCGTCTTTCTGCCAGGCAATCTGAGGGGATGGGTGACCGGTGGCCGCACATTCCAGCCGAGCCATGGCTCCTGCGCGGATCGTCAAGTCCATTGGCGTTTTGGTGAAAGAAGGAAGTACTGAAAAAGCAAAACAGATTAAGATTTGGAGTCGAGGGTCTGGTGAGACTGTCTAACAATTTAGCACACCGCAAACTTACTGTTCACTGTGAGTCGGGCCTTAGAGGAATATGACGACCCAAAGTGGTTGGAGATGACGCACTGGTACTTCCCTTCGTTGGAGAACTCCACGTTCCGCAGCTGCAATGTGGTGGTATACTCTGTGACTTCTGTCTCACTTCCCGCATCGCCCTGCACCCTGAGGTGGGCCTGGTTGTGGATCTCGGCATCATTCAGGACTTCGTTGTCTTTCTTCCAGGCAAAGGTCATGGGGGAGTCGCTGGAGCTCGCGGCAGAGCAGACAAATGTCACGTTGGATCCTTTGAGCGCTGACTGAGTCTCTGGCTGCACCGTTATCTTGGGCTTTGGGAAGTCATCTGAACGAACAAGACTAAACGTCAGCATGTATGCAGATGACGGACAAACAGTACATTTTAACATTTAGTGGCCATAGGAAAAAAAGCACTCAATTAAAACTGCTCGTGTGTATCAGGAATAAATGCACTTACCGCACACAAACTCCTCCTGGCGTACTAAGAACACACTCCTGCCCTTCAGCATCTGCGGGTGGGCGCAGCTGGCATTGACGCAGGGCAGGAAGCTTTGCTCTTCCACCCAGATGGGAAGCCACTTCAGCTGGCAGTCACACAGGAGACTGGAGGTATTCAGACGCCTACCAGGAGGAGAAGGCATCAGAAACGCTTTTGGTTTAGTTGTTTCATGAATCCATAAATTAATGTTCAATCAGAGAAAACAAGATGTTTAAGAATTAGAGTTAAGGAGGATTTTTTTTCTGTAAGTATTTGAATAAATATATTTATAAAACAGAAAAAGGGAAAAAGGACTAACTTATTGTAACTGCCTCAATTGAAATGGCACTGAAGCTTTACTGCTCTAAATAGGTTTTGGATTTGTTGATGAACGTAGATAGCAAACTGCAACGTCGTAGAATTACAAAGAACATTTGAAGACATCACCAAACTGTTCACTGATGTTTGGAGTGGATATTAATAAGAAAGCCAGCAGCGGTGTGTGGTGCCAGCACTTACAGCTCTTGGAGGTTTTTCATCTGGGAGAAGGCGTTGGCTTGAATGGACATGATGCCGTTATTGCTCAGATCTCTATGAGCAGAGGAAAAAAAAAAAAAGAAGAAAAAACAACGACAAGGCATCAGCACCGATAAGGTTCTCAGAGAGACTTTTTGCAGACATCAGATGTTAGGAGCGCAGACATTTTTACAATCTTCATTCACAAGAAAGAGAGAAAAAAAAACAATAAAACTCTGGGCAACAGATCGCTTTGTTAATCAAAAGAGGCCTGACTCTGAACCGCTGTGAGCTCTGGCATTGGTTCTAATTAAAATCAAATGCAGTTGTTGAAAAGTCACACACACACACGCACACAGTTGTCTCCACTTTGCCTCTCTTTGTGATCGATATAGTTTTGGCTCACATGTAAGGATACTAATGGCAGCGTTTTTTTTTTTTTTTCTTGACTCCACATCAAAGCAGAGGAAAAGGAGAAGACGGCCTGGATGCGAGGCTCAAACAAACACCCCTTTTATGATTCGGCCTGCTTTGTTTACGGCTCGGACTTTTGAAAACAATCAGTGGATCACGAGGACGACTCACAGGTGCTGCAGCTCCTCCAGGCCTGAGAAGGATTTTTTGGTCACCGAGCGAATCTGGTTCCCCTGCAGGAACCTGGAAGAATGGAGACAAAGGCTGCATCAGACCACAAGATCTCAGTTTTTATTAAGGCAACTCGATCTATCAGACACAATCAGCTTACAGGGTTTTCATCTTTTCGAGTGCGGAAAACGGCCCATTCATGTCTTCAATAGTCCAGGAGATTTCATTATTCTGGAGATCCCTTTAAGAGAGAAGACAGTGTTAAAAAAAAAGAAAAGAAAAAAAATATATATATATATATCCACAGTCAAACATTGAATTTACCTACTAGAAAAATCTCTGTTTGGTGGGATTTTGATGTTTTATGAAGTATTTCATGCCAAATATTAATTAGCAATAAGTCCAAAATGAGTGACCATATAATGTAACGTTAGCAGGCAAACAAAACACTCCACACTTGTTCAGCCGCTTCGCTGCATCACTTTTTTCCTTCCTCTTTCTACGACTTTCAACACAAAATGAGACTTTTAAGCCAACGCTAAATAGTCAGCCGTTGGATTTTGTAATTACTGCCACCGAGGCCACAAAATCTAACCAGCTGATGTTTCTTTGAAATGTTTTCAGCAAGGAAAAGTCAAACGCTTTCTCTCTCTGCTACCCGCAGAAAGAAAATGACATCGAGATCACCAAAAAGCCTAGAATTTTCCGGAAAAAAAAAAAATTTCTTCCTTTGATCCTTTAGCTGCTTTATTGACTTCAAACAGTTATTTTCCTCCTCGGCATGCTCGGCTATGGCTGGTTGAAATCGAGAAAGGGTGTGAGTGTGTGCTTTCATGTCGGTGTGTGTAGGGGGAGGCCGGGGATGGTTGGAGCCCTGAAGCGGTCCCTGTCCACCTAGACGCACACCTGCCCTGCGATGACCTCAGCAGCGCCGCTCACATTTGGTTGTAGTTACTCTCTGCTACGGGAAATGTTACTGAGCCTTTCTGTGGGAACAGGAGAGGTGGGGGAGGGGTGGATGGGTGGATGTGGTGTGGGAGAACAATTTGGACAGAGGAAAGGATGGTGTGGGGTGGAGTGTGTGTGTGCATGTGTGTGAGGGGGGTTACTGAGGTTGCGGTTGTGCCTGTCTGAGTTCCTCGTTTTTTTTTTTTTCCTTTTTCTTTTATTTGTGTGCGCATTTTTTTTTTTTTTGTTCACCTCCCAAAGCAAATCACTCCTCTCCAGTACCGAAGTGAGCTAGAAGCTACGGATAGCATGGATTGTTCCACACAACAAATACTCGCTCTTACTTGCGCCCCTTAGAGGACGTGGGGAAACGTTTGTTCTCTATGTCACCTTACAAAAAGGATTGCAACTCCCTCGCAATAAATGCTCATAAAAACGGCCTTTTATCAACCGTTCAGACTACCACCGCGAAAAATGTCACCAACTGACCGAGGAAGTGATGCACCTCGCAACACAAACAAAAGCAAAAATCCTGCGTGTTCCCCCGGGGCCTGCGTCCGCGCTCAGTAGCCACATTTACAACACGTCTTTTTGGAACTCGAACTCAACTCACAGCATCTGCAGGTTGGAGAGGCCGCGGAACGCTCCGCCCGCGATGAAGCTCACGCGGTTGTTTCCCACATGGAGCTCGTCCAGCAGGCTGAGGCCGTCGAAGCTGGACTCCTCCAGCCTGGACAGGTGATTCGAGGACAAGTTGCTGCAGGGTGGAAAAAAAAAGAAAAAACAACACAAAAAAACATCAAGGAAGATTGGCACAGCAACACACCCCTAATATCAATCCAACAATATAAACAAAAGTGTGGCATTTGTTTCTATTAATGTCCCCAGAGGCGATCCTTTTTAGATCCAATTACAGTAAAGACTCTTTTTTTTCTGCTGTTATTTTGTTCTGGGAAAAAGTTTCCTTCCAGTTCACAGTTACAAACTCTTCTATGTCGGTCAATTCCTTGAATGTTTGTGATTCTGATGTAATCAAAACCAAAATGCTTTGGCTAAGTTATGAGAGAATGTAGTTAAAAAATAGAGGACACCCTTCTTTGGTCCAAAGTAGAACAGGTCAGACAGCTGGACGTATAGCCCCGGCTCACCAGCAACTTGTTTACAAGTTAAGAGCAAGACCCGAGGCGAATGAGTCCAAAAGCATCCTGGCTTGGCCAACATTAAGCCGGCCGCTGATGGAAAAAGCCACAACAAGGAATCTGTTCCCAGAGGCAGCAGAAACCAGCGGCAAAATAACAATGAGTAAAAATGGCAAACGTTAAAATTATCACTATATTTACATCAAAAATGTAAATGATGGACATAATCACTTTTTTGTTCTGACATGGGTTGTTGTAAAAAAAAATAAAACAACAACACAAATCATGTGGTGAGTTTAGACACAGTCTGCGCTACGGTTCAGTTTTTAAGCCAGCTATTCCCAACTTTTGTAAACAATCTAGAACCATCTGTCTTATGAGAAGGACTTTTAACCGTAGGAATGGTTCACTGGTATGAAAAGCAAACATATGGAAGGTTTTGTACACCTGGACACCAGTAACACCAGTAACCGCAGCCCATTGTCTTCAAGACGCTGTTTAGTCCAAACTACACAAAAAACATCAACTGTTTCTTGACAAGGTCACCAGAGCCAAAGAAAACTCCAGTCCGTTTCTCTTTCATCTCATTAAAAGCTGAATTTTCTAAACCTTATTAATCCTCAATACTGTTCACCAGTCCTTGCCCACCAGGAGCAAGCGTGTGTGGTTTGGGAAATTACTGAAGTCTGTGTAAAACTGAAAATCCCAAAATCTCATGAGACATAAGAGCAGGACAGAAAAGGCGGGGTGTGTAGTAGCTTGGCAGAGCTTTAACACTGGCACTGATCCGCAGAGCAATAGAGACTCTGCTTTGTCTGGTTGGTGGCGGGAGGAACTGAAGTGTAAGCAAAGCAGAGGAGGGCAGGCGGCGCGGCACGGAGAGGGGAAGGAGTCCAGAGAGAGGGAAAAATATGGACTCACAGCTTGCTGAGTTTCTGGCAACACTTCCAGGTTTCAGGCTGGATCCTGCTGATGGTGTTGTGTTCGAGGTGGAGCTGCTGCAGAGCCCCCAGGCCATAGAGCCAGCCTTTGCTCACTTCCGTCAGGTTGTTAAAGCCCAGCTGCCTGCAGACAAGGCGAACATGGCATCACTTCATACAACAGCCGGGAAAGTTTGAAGGAAATCATCTCGGCACGCACTGATCATAAGGTGAACTTACAGGACTTCCATGTTGCTGAGGCCAAAGAAGGCTCCGTCCATCAGCCCAGAGAGGCGGTTCCTCTGCAGCTTCAGCGAGCGGAGGGTGGGCAGGTCTTGGAAAGTCAAGCCCTCCACCCGGCGAATCTGGTTTCTGCTCAAATCCCTGGAGAAAAAAAAGGAAAAAAACTCAATCGGAAGGAGCCAGCAGGTGCAACGATCAAACCCGCAACTTTTGTAGGAGCGCAGAGCTTACAGGTGCTGCAGGTTGGGCAGCTGGAAGAACCTGGCCGGGATGTTGGAGATCCGGTTGTGGCTGAGCTCAAGAACCTGCAGAGTGCCGGCCAGGTTGGTGGACCAGCCCGACTCCAGAGACGAGATGCGATTGTTGCAGAGGAACCTGAAGGATTTCAGAGGAACTTGCTGAAACGTTCATTGAACATCATGTTACATCAAAAAACCTCAGTGTGTAGCTGTGAAGTGGAAGAGTCTTACAAAAGAACCAAACGCTGCACCAGTTCTGTTTTACTTACTACTTTAGATTTTGGTTGAAATATGACAAAATATGAAAAAAAAGAAAGAAAGTTCAGGCCATGTAAGAAGGATAAAACTCACAAGTTCTTGAGAGGCAGAGCCGGGAAGGAGCTGCTCTTTATTTCCACTATTCTGTTGTTGCTGAGGTCGAGTGTTTCCAGGGAGGCGAAGGCTCCGAGCTGCTCCTCCAAGATCCCACTGATCCTGTTGTTTGCTCTGAAAATACAGACACCGTTGCTCCTATAAATTGCAGGAATGCTTCGTATCTGACTAGTGGCGCAAAACGGTGTCATGTTCCCAAAAATGCAAACAGTGAAGACTGTAAATTCCACCGCGGTCCGAAAAAAAAAAAGAAAAAAAAAGTCAAACATCTCACGAAACCTACCACCCAACATGAAACTCTCTGACATGCCCTTTTTTCTTTCTTCTTCTTCTTCTTCTCCAAGCTGACGCTGCTTGCATATATTTAACAGGAAGCTAATTGTTGAACATGACTAACGTCGCTGTTCAGACCCTCAGGTTTAGCGATGTGTTATTTTGTTTATAAGGTAATTACGAACAAGGTATTTAAAAAAGTTACCCACCAATTACTTGGCTGATGAATACCTTTCCCTCAGTGAAAGCATGCCTCGGCAGAGGCCAGCAATTTCCTGAGCTGCACGCCTCCTAAATTGCAGTGCAGGGACTGCTTAGTTATAAACAGAGCTGTACAGTGCTGTCTTTGTGTGTGGAGATTCAGCAGCCGAGGGAGAGAGTCCCTCTGATGCACCAGACTGCAGGCCCAGTCAGACTGCAGGCCCAGTCAGACTGCAGGCCCAGTCAGACTGCAGGCCCAGTCAGACTGCAGGCCCAGTCAGACTGCAGGCCCAGTCCTTACCTCTGCTGCTCAGTGCTTAGCACAGTTCAGAGGTATTTCATAGCCAACGTTCACTTTTAGAATTAGTACGTCATCAGAAAAATCAGCTCTGAACAGCAATAATCTGGTCTTGAGGTGAGGAGTGAGTTCAGACAGCAGGTGTACGTTAGGCCTACATGTCAAGTCTCCCGTTTTGGTTGGAAATGACCGTTTTGTTTTTCAACCCTCTCCTGCCGTATCATTATTTTTCCCTAAATATCCCGTATTGGGCCCCCCTCTCACATTAGTTGCACTAAACAGAGGCGGCATTTTCTCTGTTTTGTAGCTTAATAAAAGCCACAGAACAGAGGAAAAGCAAGCTGTGTGTCATTTTGGCCCAATGTGGATTTGAGTTGGTCACCCCTGAAGTAATTACTATTTTTTTTAAACGGGAAAAGGCAGAAGTCATTCATATCCCTAAAACTATGGTATCTGCTGATGCTGGTAACTGACACATGCCTTTCTCTGAAACACTCTGCAGCTGCAGTCCAGCACAATGAAAGACCTTTTCATAGAGAGAATCACAGAGGGGTCTCCACACACCACAGCCCTCAGCTCTCAGACTGAAGTGCATCTCAGTTTTCATGTCACTGAGGGGAGGAGAAGAAGAAGGTTTGCTACATGAGCTCCATCTAGTTCCTCCAGATTATACCAGAGGGAAATTAGATAGGCAAAGGCTGTGAATGACTGGAACAGAGATGTTGTTCATAATCGTTCAGGGTTTATGTCCCAGATTCTCATTTGTTATACAAGCACAATTGGGTTCCCTCAAGCTGCTACCTGCCAGGATCTGGCAGCGCTGCGGGCCATCAACCAGACCCCACAAACCGACAAACTATGCGAAATCGTGAGAGCCTTTCCCAAACGCTGTTGTTGTTGACATGTGTTTTCAGTAAAGCCGTGTCCACTAAGCAGCAAATAATTTTAATAGAGTAAGCTTTTCAAACGGAAAGTAGCTTTTTTATTTTTCTTCCTCTCTCTCCCTTTAAACCGTCTCACTCGTGGTGTGTCTGGGTTGTGCGTGTGTGTGTGTGCGTGTGTGTGTGTGTGTGTGCGTGTGTGTGTGTGTGTGTGTGTCTGCGTGGTATTTCCTATTGGAAAAAGAACAGAATTTTCAGGCGCAATCTGATGACTCCCTCTCACAGCCGTGGCGCCGGTAATGAAAACCAGCGCTGCATTCATTGTTGAGACGCCATATTAAACTTGTCAGATATCTTACACACACGAGACTCTGCGTTTTAGCTCATTGGCTGGCCGAGCTAAAGCAGCTTTCTGAGAGCGCGAGGGGCTGCTTGTTGTCTTGAGTCTTCAAACCGACTGATGGAAACTCGGGGGGGGGGGGTTTCTCACAGGCTTCTTATCACACACATATTTCATAGAAACACCATAAAACATTGTTATGATACTTGTTTTGGTTTCTAATTCTCGTTTTCAGCAAAGTCCTAATCTCTGATGAAATGCCAAGAAGTTCAGCCACTTGTAGGCCTGATCTAACCTGCTATCTCTGCGGTCATTTGTTGAACCCTTCTGGTTTTGTTGAACCCAGGGGATTTGGTCGGGGGCTGGAGGATGGGGTCCATAGCCCCCTCAATCCCCTCCCCCACCCTCCCCCCATAAATTCCAAGGAAATTGTTCAATTAATTAAGATGATCACGACTCAATTACTACCAGCTGCAGGGTTATTGCCATTTGTTTTTACTCTAAGCTGCGAGGTCAAAGAAGTCGGCGAGCGCTGCCGCTATGTCTGACTGGCTGTTTGAATAAGTGGTATTTGATACCCTGAGGTCTTTTTTTTTCCCCCTTACAACCCTCCCAGCTTGAAGGAGAGAGAGAAATTCTGGAAAAATGTTCCACTGGTGGAAAAAGAAGAAGAAGAAGAAAAAAGAAGAAGAAATCACACTGAACTGCTGAACGTTAGGGGGAAAGAGGTGATAGCTGATGAAGATAGCATGTGAAAGCAAACAAGTTGAAGTTTTGCTCTTGTTCCAGTTTTTTTTTTCAAACACAAACCAATAAAATGAATGTGCATTTAAAATCTGAGTTTGGACAATAATAGGTGGGTCGAGAGCACTTTGGCACTTAAAATCATAACATGGTTTGCCTTAATTAGAAGAAACAGATAAGAAAGTGGCCTCACTATGTGCATTTATTAGATTATTATTTAAATTTACTTTATGGAAATGCACACTTACATCGAGTTTTGGTTTGACCTTCATTGCATAAAAACCTTATTTTTTCCCAAACTGCAGAGTTTAATGATAGTTTTGTTTTGGCGTCACGTTTTGAAGTTGCACTACAAAACGTTGCACTGGACATTTAGTTCCACACAAAAACCTCCTGCATGTGTCTGGTAACAACCACTGCAGCCCTGACAGAAACTCCCACAACTACAGGTTGTCTTCGCCATTACAAAGCATTATGGGATACATAGTGCATTTGGTGTGGTGTACTGGCACTCCATAATAACAATATTTGCAATGTTTTGTTTGTAGGCCAGATGAGGCTTGAACTGCTTCCATTTCTGTTAAATTTCTTCTTCTTTCCAATGCCAAATTATGTCTAAATTGCATAAAACTTTGAAAATAGATACATACTGCTAAGATAAGATAACACATTTTAGGCATTTAGATAATCTAATAGAGTTCAACTGAACCCAGATTTAGGATGATAGTCCGGTTACGCTTTCACACATCCTCAAATAAACCGGGCGAGAGTTCAGTGAAAGCGGATTAAACAGGGCTGGTGTGAACGCAGTCTCAGAGGACTCTTTTCATTTCATCAGCTCCAAGAATGATTCGTAGCAAATGCTGTGTGTTTTCAGAAAACGTAAAGACCATGAGCTTATTGTGGCCTTCAGAAATTCCTTGTCAAATCTGAAAAACAGAAATCCTTCCAGGTGTGGACCTGTAAAGGGGTAAGAGCAACATCATTTTTTTCATGTTAGTTTTTTATGTATCATTGAAGGTAACAGTCACGCTTTACTTCTGCTCTTTAGTACATTTCAGTAGTTCTTTGCTTTTACTTAACAGGCTTTAGTCAGTATTCTTACTTTCAGCAGAGTCACTTTTAACACAAGTCTCCATACTTCTACTTAAGCAACAGGGTCACTTTTGCCAAACACATTCATCCACCTGAACACTCCTTAGGATGTCGATGCCTTGCCACGTCGCCATGTCGGAAGAGAAAGCTGGAATTGAACTCACAACTTTCTGATTACAAGACGACTCTTTGCTCATGTCACTCTCTGAGTGACTGTGCCCAGCGATCCTCTCCTCCATGGTCAAGAGGAAGTGGAGTCTCACATACTGCCTATTTATGAGTGCATGACCAGACTTCAGGCATGGAGACTATAAAAAGTATTACATTTTGCCCGATAACATAATGCTGTTCTATATTATATTACTGTAGGGAAATCATGAAATTCAGAGGTGTAGAGCTTTAGTCACTTGGTGTGCTCATTAAAATGCTAAAACTCCTTTATGACCATTAAGGGAAGGGCATACCTGTTCACTTGAGGTACTTTAATGTATCTGAGCCACTTTGCCAAATTAGAAGCCAAGCATGGATTAAAATGTAACCCAACCCATATGCAGCAGGATCAACGTCCCTGTTGGAAGAGCACTCTGTTGGAGACTGTCGAATGGCAAACCAGCTCATGTTTAGTTTTCTTTGTGAACTAAATTGTTGCTGGAGGTGAGATTGCTTTCCAAAAACAACAACCATATTGTTGACTGACTGACTGACTGACTGACTGACTGACTGACTGACTGACTGACTGACTGACTGACTGACTGACTGACTGACTGACTGACTGGCTGGCTGGCTGCAGCGGCCTGCGGCTGTTGCCCACTGTCGTGTCAGGGCTTGATGAGGAATACGCCTCATCTAGCAACATCTACATTCCTCCGCAACAACTTCACACTGGGTAGTTTTGAGAAATGCGCCACAGACCAAACGAAAATCGCTGCGGTTTCACAGACTAATATCTGGTGTGATTCTGAACGCACGTCTTGCAAAACAAGATTCCAGACGATTACGAGCTCCCAGTTTGCAAAGGATAAAATGTGACAAGTCAAGAGACTTTTTTTTTTTTATTGCCTGAAAGCTGATCTCTGGAACTTCTCCTCTGAAAGAGTGGAACTAAATTGATGCTGAAGTCTCTTTCCAGACAGAAGAAAAATGTTTCCAATGGTCCTGGTGACATTTGTCTGCAAACACTTGGCCAGTCTGGGAACTAGCCCAGTCAGTCGGGTTTGGCTGAGTTGGGAGAAACAACTTCCCAACTCGTGAGTTTAACCAACTGTAATAGTCCTGGCAGAGAATGACCATCGAAACCAGGCTGAGGCGACAACAGACTAATGTAATGGTTATCCAAAAGCCTTTACTTACAGACTGAGGGTTGTGATGTTTGAAGCATAAGGACCCAGGTCTGGTATTACCTCCAGTTTGTTGTGATTCAGCTTTCTGTAGAAGTAAGACAACAGAAATAGATTGCTAGATTTAGTTCATCGAAGGACAGAAAAGACTATTAATAACCTGGGTAAACACTGCGAACACCAAGAACACTTACAGTTCCTTTAAATGCGGCAGTCTGGAAAACAAATTCCCATCGAGCGCTTGCAATTTGTTATGACTCAAGTCCCTGTGAAAGGAGGAAGAAGTAAACATCAATGCACTGCACTTTTCACAAGCTCCAATATTCCATAATGACCTGCAGAAAACATTAACAGCTTTCTGCCTTACTACCAGGCACAGGCTGGGAACTGGAATTAATTCACATCAAAGTTCAAGACCAACAAAATTCTCTAAAGTTGTGTTAAGAAGATGGCACATCGTCCATTATGATTTACACATTTAGATTGTTGCCAGTATCACGGCTTACCAATGTGCAAGGACTTGTTAGGGGCATCAACTTACAGTCTAAAGTCATTTTAGTGGCTACGTTTCCATTTCATTCTCACATGACTTTTGAGCAAACTTTCAAAATCTCCAAAGAAATATGAGCCGTGTTTCTGTCTTCTGGTTTGGAGCAAATCAACCAGGAAACACAAAGTGTGATCTCATCAGATGTTGACGCCGCGCATGGCTGCAATAAACAGGAAGCAGACGTTGCGAACTAGCACAGAGCACGAATCTCTGAAAATCTCAAAGGTTTTTGGAAATGTGTTGTAGAGCAAATTGTAATCTTTCTGTCATGTCAACTAAGCATTGGTGACGTTGCAAGCTTTCGAGAGACATAGAGGGAAAAAATGCAAATGATTCGAACTGCAGGGACAGATGATCAGTCATGTGAGGTGAATACTTGCTGAGTCAGAACTTATCTGGAAAATGTGTTTCTGTCTCCCCTTTACTGGATTCGCTGTGTCAGAATGAAAAATAATATAAAAAATGTTTTAAAATTATTAAGAGAGATGAGCCACTCAGGATTCTCCAGGTTGTTATTGATCTCTGGGTTTCCTGACCTCCTGACCTCTCAACTGTAAATTCTTTGAGCGATTGTCGTTTGGAATCAGGCAGAAAAGCACAAAATCACAAAACAATTCCCATTTATGCATCAAAGCAAATGCAGAACTGCATTTCCTGCTGGCTGATGAGGTCACCGATCAGTGGTGATTACTGTAATAATCAATACTTTGGCTTCTGGTGCCAGCAGCAGGAATAGCTGCTGAAGTTCCTGCTTTTAGAAACACACCAATTATATATTCCACTGAACATTTTGGAAAATATTCGGACGCCATCCTGTTTTTCTCGTAATTACTGCACTGTAAGGTCGACTGACACAGGACTTGCTGCATGACCACACAGACTGCGTCTTGTGTGTCCGGCGCTGTGTTTTGCTTTTGTCTGAGTCGTGTTCGTGTTTGTGCTGCACTCGGCCCGGCTCTGGCCCGGCCCGGTCCAGGCCTGGGCTTGGCTTGGCTGCGGCCCGGCTTTGGGTTGTGCTCTTGTGTCTGCTGCCTGTTTTTAAAAATGAGCCTTAAAACCAGCAGCAGAGCTCTGGCAAGAGGGCCCTCAGGCACCATAAAGCGGCGGCGTTACTGGCACTGCTGAGCACGATCAACGCTGTGGTGCCAGACACTTCTTCTTCTTCTTCTTCTTTTTTCATACATCTGGAATCCATCAAGAAACTCTTATAGGAGGGGAGCGTAGTGGGGGGACCTAACAGCTACTAATGTATCTGTAATGCTGGGAAAAGCAAGAGGAACGCCTTTTGTACCTCGGAGACAACCTGGGCCTGTTTTGACGGTTTCATGAACACATCAGGCAAAGTTTTCCTTACTCTGCTGGAACAAACCCCCATCCGTCCGTACCCTCCTCTTTTTCTCGCCGTGTTCCAACGATAAGTTGTTGTTGTCGCCCCGCCACTGGAGGTGTCCTATCACGCTCCAAAGATAAACCTTGCACAGACCCTACACTTCCATTTCCCTCACAAAGAAGGCTCTGAGTGAAGAGAGATAACACGAGGCCTGGCCTGCAGGCTGGGACCTGCTGGAAGCAGACCGCGCCACTTCCTTATCTGGCACCTAAACTGCTTCTCTTTAAGCCGAGAGAGTGTGTCCTGTTCCTGTTCACACCGAGAGACACTGGAAGCGGAGGAGGTTAGGTGTTTGTTTCTCGTTTGACGGGAAAATAAATCTGAACGTAATCACGCGTCAGTGACAAAAACAAAAAACAAAAAACAGCCTGCATCTGCCAGAACAAAATGACATCAGTCTGTTCCTGCAGCCGGTTGTTGTTTGATGCTCAACGGTGCTCGTGTGGTTTTGAATGGGCGGGGCTGCAACGCCAATAAAATCCTACAGTGGGAGGAGCTTAGGACGACCTCCCAGGACGTACGCTCTTGATCTTTTATGAAGTGTCCTGATGAGAGATGAGCAATAAGGTTTGCCGCGATATTTTGTGGAATTTATGGTGGTTAGGAATGCACTGATATGAAAATTTGGGCTGATATCTTTAGCTGTTATGACAGATAACTGATATTGACCAATATTTTATATGATACATATATGTATCCCTATCCTTTTGACAGTGAAAAACAACCACAGCACTGACATCACTTCAGTTAAGCAATCCAACATTGAAGTAATAACTGATCGTCAATATCGGTTCAATTTGACCTGTCAGAGTGATGATATGAAAAAAAAAAAAAAAAAAAAGACTAACATTGATACCACAGTGGAATCTCAGTAACTGCACTGAATCTTATTTTAGAATTTTATGACTTTTTGCTGACACTCTCTTGGAACCAACAGTGGGGGGTAAAAATACAATAATTGTGACATTGCTGTCAGAATTGGACATTTTAGTTGTCAAAAAAATTCAAAATTCTAATCCTAATGAGAATTTGTTTTCACGAGAAATGTTATAATTAATGCCTATTCTCAGTCAATGGAACTTAGATCGATAGAACTTTGTCATTTTTCATAATAAAAACAACACATTCAGGTATACTTTAGATATATTGTAGCTTCTGAATTTGATCCATCACCTACAAGCAATGAAGTAGCAAAGTTGAACTGTTGTTAGCTGTAATCCTGGTAGAAATACTTGATATTCACACTTTTTAAAAAATTTGTTGTATATTTGAGTTTTGGCTTTGAAATATGTATTAGTATTGAAAATGCTTCTTTATGCATGAAAATGATCTAATTCATTTTCACTATTCATAAATTAGCAGGAGTCCAGAGGTTAGGGTTAGGGTTAGGGCCATGCAACCAGAAATCAGTCACAGGACTGAATCCTTCCTTGGTTGCTTCTTGTTCTTCCTCCATGATTATATTTGGAGGGTTTTTCTACTTTTGCTCATATCAATTCCAGACAAAAAGGACAGAGAAGTTTTGTTTTTTTGTCAGCTTGATTGGGAATGTTAATGCTTTATATATTCATGCTATAACTTTCTCCAGTTCTTGGCTGCGGTGAGGTACACCACCTGGGGTAAGATGCCAACAGTGGAAGAGCATTGGCTCAAATGAGCAACTTGGCATTTTGTGAAACAATGGCTGCCAACCTTTTGCTCCGTCTTGTTAATGAGCGCTATTTTTTTTACTTGTAATACTTGCTAGATTGATAATAATTTTAAAATAGCTCCAAGTCAACATTTTGTACAATTGCAGCTTTGTCCTGCTTGGCCAGTTCTGTTTGTTCAGCTGGATGTGAAACATTGAATATTCAATCGCAACACAAACAGGGTTTTTACAAATCAAATACACGGAGAAACTGAAAGGACCAATGCACGATGTATCGGCATTAATGTCAGTATTGGTCCATTTTAGTCTTTCTGATTCATATTAACAAGTGATGTTTATGTCTATCTTGATGCCGTTTGTGTTTCTGGTGGTCATGGTGACCCTGTCCTGTGTTTAACTGGAGTAGAGAAGCAATGTCAGAGGTGTTATTTGTTTAACTGTGTCTAAATGATCACGAAATTAATAGAATGTAAATATCGATTTTCAGCTACAAAAGCAATTTTAATATCGGATATCTATATCACTCAATATTTTCATATCTGTGAGTCCCTAACTAAAAAATATTTTTTTGCTGTAAACATATGATAATCTAGATGATAATATCTAGGCTGTCATAGCATGTAGTGATAGCCTAGATGCTATGATTAGTATTTTAGATAGCTTTAGCTTTTTAGCTAATGTTGACTTTTATGTGGGCTTTTTAGATTGCATGGAGTATGTTATTGTAGGTCAACATGCTGGTGCTAGCCTTCATGCTATTGTGAGCTAGCTTTAGCTTTTTAGCTAAGTCTAGCTAAAATGCTGCTGTTAAAATTTTTGACATATTTTTGTAGTGGAGCCCTTAACAGGAAATGTTGGTCACAGCAGGGCAAACACACATTCCCAAAGGTTAGCTAGATATAGGAGAATATTATTAATATCTGCGTAACCATAAAAACTGATATCTAGGGTCTGCTTCCTAGTCCTATTAGTTTGCCGCTTAAACTTTTTCACCTTTGTAGTTTTGGTCATTTTGGTAAAAATCATTGCATTCTACGGCAAGATGTTTTCACCTGCGTTAATTCAAACAGGCCACAAAGTGATTTAGGGATTTTTTCATTTTCCAATCATTCTACTGTAAGGAGCTGTGGTGTTATGATTCTAATGATCTACCAGCAGAAGGTCGAAGGTCAACATCAGTTGACCTTCGAGTGCTAATGTGTTATATTTTGTAAGAGTCATTATGCGAGGATTAAAATTAAGAGAATTAGTGATAAACAATATATTTGCATTAAAATCAGTAACGGCCAATATTAGTCATATTTGACCATGTCTGTACCGGTCCGATAAATAAAACAGGGTTGATATTGACAACCGACATTTATTTCTGTTAATATCTGATATTGAGATCATAAAAGCATACAACATATGATTTTTTTTTTTTTTTGCATTGCATCATTGTAATAACATAAACACTCAAGCTAACTTCTTTCTCTACACACACGATTTTAAAACATTTTTTCCTCCCTTTTCTAACATTTGAACACACGTCTGTTTTTGTTGGCTAAACTTCATCCTTTTTTTTCCCCTGTCAGTGTGAGTTTTCTGCGGCCCAGAGCTACACGCTCCTCCCTAATCAGTACCACTGCTGGCCCCGGTGTTGCTAATTCAGCAGAAATAATGGGGTGCTGGAAAACAAAGAGTCGGGCGGTTTAAGGGGTTTAAGATGTGCTGGAGAGCCATTCGTAAATTAGCATGCCAGAGTGAAAAGAATTTTTCCTCCTGAGTGGAAGCCCCCCCTCTTCCTCCTTTTCTCTCAATTTTCTTTGGAAGGCAGTTTTTTTTTCTTTTTTTTTTTGGTTGTGAGGCGCAGGCTGGGTCTGTTTTCTCTGGCAAGTCGCAAGTTTCCAGAGCAGCAAAAGAGAAAAACTGGATTTCAGCAGGCGCTGAGTCAAGTGCTAAATCCTAACACAGCGCCATAAAAAAAAGAAAAAAGAAAAAAATCACCCAGGACAATTATCTGTGAAGTGGAAGACGGAACGAATATGAGTTTAGAGCTGTGCATGCTGCTGTGGCTCCAGCAGGCCGGAGGACGGACTCAGCCTGTGGAGCCAGTGGAAAAAAAAAAACAAAAAACACGAGACGAGTCGAGACGGTGGAACTTCAGGACAAAGTTCAACTCTGCAGACTTAGGCTTGAATTGTTTTGAAGGCTGAGGCCACCCGATCACTCACTGGGCTCACTGCACTGTAAAACATCACAAACACAGCAGCAGCTTTGTTTCAATTACTTCTAAAGGGAGGGATCAGGTAGTTGATTGTTGCTGTAATTACAACCACTGCCACAACAAAGGAGGAGAGAAAAAATAGCTCGACTTTAGACAAAACTAGGAATGCACCGATCACACTTCACCTGGCTGATGCCAATACTCTGTAGGTTTTTAGATTAGAGTAGTTTCAAATAATAATAATAAAAAACAATCAAACAAATGGTGAGATTATTTCTATTTCTGCTGAAAGCAAAAGGTCCTTAAACCTTTTCTAATTTTCATCTATGGAAAACTGTCTGATTCTGATCCCTGATTGGTGAATCTGTAGGAAGTCAATCCAACATTTCCAAAGTGACCAGAGTAATTAGTGCATCTCTGGAAATGGAGGCGATTTTGACTTCCAGGTGATTGATCGATGCCGCCTTTGAAAAGTCTGACAACTCTGATCGCTGGCTGATTGATCGACGGATTTATGAAAAATCTGTCCTTTTTTCTTCTCGGGATGGATGATCGAAAAACTGAGACAACTCTGATCACTGGATGACATGCAAGGTCTGTCTGTGATGACACAAAATTGTAAGATTTTTTTTTTTTGGGGGGGGGGGGGTTATAACAGTATTCATTCAAGTTGACCTCGTATGAATATTGCTATCTTTAAACCATAAACCATATTTTTAAAAAATCTAATAAAACGAGGAATTTTGTGGCACCACTGAATTCTGTGATTTCTTCCTCTTTTCCTTTCCGCTGATAAACCATTCCATGGTCAGAAATGACACAAACAAGCAAAGTTTCCACAGAAAACAGAAAAACTTTCTCCTGGAGGACTCACAGCTGAACCGTCCACTCCGGGATCGTGTCTGGAATTCGGCCCCTTTTCACCCGACCGCAGTCCACAAGTTCCCCAAAACACACGCAGGGAGGGGGGCACGTCCCAGCGTGGGCCCCCGACCCACGCTCCGGTCCCACCAACAGCAGAAGGAACAGGGCCAACCTCACCGGACCGGGAGGCTGCGGAGAGGAGGACATTTTTCCTCCAAGGATCGAAACCTCTTGTTTTGTTTTTTGTTTTTTAATCTTCGGATGGAGCAGATCCAAAGTGCGAAATCTTCAGTAAATTGAAATAAACCACCCTTCCCCCCCCACCCCCCAAAAAACACCAATCCTTTTATCCAACCGGCTCTTGCTTTATATCCGATCTCTTCCTCCTGCGTGGTTCGGACCAGAGAGGAAGAAAAGCAAAACGTTCCTGTCGAACTTTCCCATCCCAGGGTGGAAAGTTTTCGGTGCCGTGCGCCGCGCCGCGCCGCTTCTGCTGGGGCAACTCGTCCTGTGCGGGATCCGCCACAAGCGCCGCATGAGCAACACCAGAGGTATGCGAGGGGCGGGGACCGCAGGGGCGCATGGGAAACGGAGTCCGTTCAGCGGCCAAAGCAACGGCTGTCAGGTGAGAACCTGTTTTTGTTGTTTATCGTTGTTTTTTTTTTTTTTTACATGAGCTGTGTAATATCGGTAACGGAGGTTTTCACGATTCAAATGTAGATTTATTATTAGTAGTTTTGTCGCAGGTTTAGAAGATGTAATAAATAAATAAATACATGTTCTAAATTTCCACATTCCAAGTCAGAAAAATGACTGAACAGTTCAGCTCAAAACTGACACTGTCTTAATGATAATAACATCAATAACAATAGTAGTAGTATTTATAATTATTATTATTATATAACTATATATGTATAGTAAAAATGGCTCTCTATAGGGGGCAAAAATGTGAGTGTATATAGTCAGACTGATGACTACAAAATGGAATTAAAATATTTTTTCTTCTTTGACGGACAACAGTAAATTGCATTTTTTTAAAATATGTTTTATAAACAGGGAAGCCATGTTGGATTTAACGTCAAGAAAAGAGAGAAACCAAAAACCTTCCAAGTCAAAATTTATACACCCAGGAAATCTAGTTTATTATTCCAACTTGAGCTCTGGAAATTGAAACTTTCACAAACAAATAGAAGAAGTCGTTTCTGGAAACTAAACAGCAAGTTGAAAATTTAAATGAGATCCTACTCATGTGTCTTTTCTGACACCTTCTCTGAGCTCTTTGATTTTGTTCAATTCAAGTTAAAGGTGCGACATGTGACGCTGAGTTTAGACGCACTCGTACACGTGTGTTTTGTGACATCAACATTTTTCCACATCTGCTGCTGTCCATGCGAGGAGCGGCCATGTTGGATCGAAGTCAGCCTTAAAAATCTTCTCAGACTTTCCAAGTGAGAATCTGACTTCAGACTCAGACGTCAAAATTTCCCACTTTGCACCAGCATTTCTGCACTGATGAATCATTTAAAAACTTCTATATTATTCCAATCTTGGTGTGACATAAACTTATTACCATTTATAACTTTGACATTTGGAAGAGTTTGACACAGTATTGAAGTTGTTTGTTTGTTTCCTGTTTGCAGATGATAGCTCTCATTTTGGTTCCTGAAGCAAAATAAAGTATTTTATATCTCTCTCCAGACGTCAAGGCCTTCTCAGCTGCTCGTGGTTGTTTTTGACATCAGTGTGTGATGTGCTACATCCTGATCTTTCAGCTTACTTTATTTTCTACCAAAGTAATTATTTGATTTGCAGGTCAGGAAGTGGTTAGGTACGGCTGTGGCACTTGAGATTTCAATTATCTTTAAAAAAAAAAAAGTTCCTAATTCATGATTCATCAGTCATTTATGATGATTAAACATGGAAAAATATTTTTTCCCACCTTTAGTCAGGTGAGATCCAGTAGGATTCCTTATAACCTCTTGATTTAGCTAGTTAAATAAAACATGTCAGAAAAGTTGCGGCTGGACAAATAATGACCGTATTAGTTAGCTCTGGAGTTGTGAGTCACATAAGCAGCTTGTTAAGAATGTTGACGTGCTGAAGTTCTGGTCCCTGAGCAAAAATTCTGCAGAGTCAGACGTCTAATTAAGCCCTTGGCTTCAGCTACCGTATGTCTGTGGTTTCTGTCTTACAGGATGGCAAACTTTCAAATTTTAATTGCGCTCTTTGCCTTGGATGTGGTGTTCAGCCCAAAAGAAGTAAAGCTTTTGTCAGGAAAGCCGCAGAAAACCAGACGTACTTACAGAAAGAAGTGAGCGCTGCTTCACCTTCGGCAGTTTAGCCCAAACTGAAAGGAGAAAAAAACCAACTAACTGAAGTATTTGTGTTGGATGAGGACGGAGGCTGAGTTCGTGTCCACTTTACATCTGCACAGCATGCTGCAGCGGTGTCCATAAAAAGCGTTAATTAGACAGAGCCCTGTTGCAGAACACAAGCCAACCTCATTCACCTCAAAGGTAAAGTTGCCAATAAAGGATTGCATTAATATTCCGCTGTTGCCAGCCAGCTGATATTTTCTCATTTGCAATTTAAAAGACGAGCGCTCTTTCCAAATTTCCACATAAAAAGGCCTCTTCATGTGATATTCATACTGATATTCAGATGTGTGGGTTCCCCTCGGGCGAAGTGTAGAGCCGGTTCCTGTTGACCAAGGTTACGCTTCCACCGCCTCCTCTCCACAAAACCTGCAGGCAGGTCCACTAACACACAGATGAAAGCAACACGCTCTCAAATCCACCGGTCTGTGAGCACAATTTCACTCTGAAATTATTTATTTTTTCAATTAGAGATCAATTATCGCACCATGCGCTCAGCAAATCTCTCCACTTACTCAGCAATCATTGAATACGTTGCTGATGCTGGTTGCCAAGCGGCTGGCTTCTCATTGGACCATTTACAACTGAAGTGTCCAAAAGTTTCCCCTCGTGGGTCAAGAGGTGGAAAGTAATCGAAGGTCACAAAAGCTTCTTTTTTTTTAAATAAAAATGCAAAATTTTTATCTGCGCAACTAACACAACACTACATTTGAATAAAATGAAGAATTATTTTTAATGTTTATTCTCAGCAACAGGAAATGATCTGACAACATTTTTTCCTTATTTAGTGAAGTTCACTACAGTCTGCTCTCCAGTTACAGTCTCTGAATATCTGTGACACTATGAAATGTGGGTAACATGGTCAGTGAATGATGACCATGATTACTTTAGGTTGTACTTTCCACGTTTAGAAGACTTTCATTTGTCTGTATCTGTTCTGAAAGGGAATAAAAAAATAACTTTTTTTTACCTCCATCAGCCTCCAACGTTGAGCTGCTGAAAAGACTAGTTTTCAGCAGCTGTTTTTCTATTGTGACTGAAGAACACAAAAACACTTCGTGGGCCACAAATGGCCCCCAGTTCAGACACCCCTGCTTTAAAGTGCCATCGTGTCACTTCAACCCATCTATGGGTTGAAGGTGTTCTGTTGTTGAAAGGTGTGATCGAAGCTGCTGCCACAGGCTTTAGAAATTAGGCATGATCAAAAAACAAAACCGTTAATTTTGATGAAAACTTTGCTCCATTTGTCAGGATTCCAGAGTAACGGCTTAGTCCACCAGTGAAAACACCAGAGACTGGCGGACACAATCAGACAACAGTCTGATGTGATGCTCATCAAATGTCGGGTTGTTCAAAACCATAAAACGTCAGACTTTCAATCCTGGAAAAAGTCATAATGTAGTACGTCTGAGACGTGATTTACCAAATGGCATGACTTCTCTACTCTCTAATGTAGCAAGTCCACCATGTCTCAGGAGGCTAAAATTAAGGTAGTGGCCTAGTCAAAGTCTGAAGTTGAAGAGGTTGTTCATTCTCCGGTGTCATTCATAAACATGCAGACTGTATAAGAACCTCCTTCAAACCATCAAAAAAATAATCTACTAACATGATTCAGTACATTTCACTGGTTTCATGGGATCATGAATAAACAGCTTCATTGTTTTCTTCAGAAGAGTTACAGCCCAAACTGCCTGGAGGTGTGAAACTTACCCTTTGGCCTGTCGACCACACATTTGTATTTAATTGAGGACAAATGGTGTCAAAGTAAACTGTGGACACACGGACACACACTCACTTTGTGGTGAGAATGTCGGGGCCATTTATTTGTGTGAATAAATAATTCACAAGTTCTGAAATGGTACCAGATGTTCTCATTTGAGGACTCTCCATTTAATTAAAAATTTCCCTGTGATGTTTTGACAAAATGCTCTTCAGGCATCTGATGATAGTGATCAAAGATTTTCAAGTGGCCAAATGCAGCATGAAGGGATTTTTCCCCCCCCCCAACTCCATTTCCTGGTGCCTTTACTCTTTTTTAATTAAACTGTGTCAATAAATTTGATTGAGCTCAAAGGAAACTGGGCTGCAGAACAGCATCGATCGGCTGTTCAAATTACCTGGGGTCAGTGTTGCTTTTCTATAAACTTATGAAAATTGTCTCTGCATATTACAGATATAGCATTAAAATAATGATGTAGTCTGACCTCAGAGCCCTTTGTCATAAGAATAATACATTTTATAATATGGAGATTTTATACGAGGGAAACACCATGAGCACACATCAACTCAATTACAACCAACTTAAAATAACGAGCATATGAACTTCAACTTATTGTTTCTTTGTGTTGTAATTTATTGTAGTTACATAACTATTATTACTTCTTCTGACCAGAAAAGCCCTGCTGAGTGTTAAAGTTTCATTTTAAAGGGTGAGAGGGACAGAAGCAGAAGTTGGTGGATTCCCAGCAGCTGTTCAGTCTGCTTTAATCAAACTCCGGTTCGCTAAGTGAGGTGGGACCCTGATCCACCTAAAAACCTCAATCTCGGTCCGGATGAAGTGAACTCTGATGCGGTTCAAATGCGTATGTGAATGCCAAAAGCTGGACTACAGAGCAGGGTATTCAGGGTAAAGACAGAATGCTCTGTATTTCTGTATTTCTAAACTCTGTAAATAGAATACATCACAGTGTCAAGTGTTCATACTCCTTAATCAAAATTATGAATAAAATAAAACTGTGAAAAATAATTGCCCAAGGACTGATTCCTGAGGAACACATCTGACAACATCAAGAAGTCAATGCCTCCAACTTTCACACGTTGAAAATAGTTGAAAAATAAAAAAAAAAAATCATGTAATTTAACTTAACTGTATATTTTTATCTTTCTATTGCAACTGACCACTATACATTTTGGTTCTTAAATTTGTTTGGGCCAGTTGATTGTTATCAGCTATGACATAACACAACCCCACATCAAACCAAAATAACTTAGCTACTTCCAGCTGGTAAATATCATTTACTGGAGTCAGACAAACATATTTCTTTGAGGTAAAGTTTGAGTTTACAGAAAAGTTAATGATTGTCTACAAACTGGTTCATGGTTACTCTGTAGCTGCCGTCGGTCGATTGGACCATTCATAACCCCAAAGAGTCCAGAACCAAACAACCAAAATAAACCTGCAGTGGTTGTTCCCGACAAGCGTCGCTGTCATTGTCAGGCTCTCTGTTTAAACGTCAAAGTTTCAGGGTTGTGTTTATTTATGTGTCCCACAGTGCAGCCCACACAGCGAACGTTACCATACCTAAATAGGTGTGACATTTTCATCACAGTCCTGCTGAGCTGGAGGCAGTAAATACCCATAATTACAGGGAGAGTCTGTTAACCTGGAACTGATTACATGGACAAAAACCAGTGGAAAGTAGATGTAAGGCATTTCGAATATTAAAGCTGTTGGTTTTGCCCCTCATAATGTTTTGTGCGAACCATTTATCAATTCATGGTTAGCGCGAGGAAGTTTCAAACCCACATTAGATACTTATTTTTGCAAAGCGCTAATTCATTTTATAACGTCGGGGCTCCTGTGAGGATTTGTGGCTTTATGTCTTCAAAAAAACAAAATCTACCCGCAAGTTATCACTAATAGTTTTTCATCTGATCAGGGTTTATACTTTGTAACAGTAAGAAAATGAAACTGGGATGTTACTACAACTAAACAAGAATCATTAGCCTGGCATTGCCTTCCTGTGCTATTCCACTTCATTCCAATTTTGCTCCACAGCTCAATCTGGACCTTCTCCCATTCACTAGGACTCCCTCCCAGAGGATTTCACCAATCAGCAGACAGAAAGAGAATTTGTGAACGATGATGTGGATTTCTGTTTTAAATGTAGTCTGTTTATAGTTTGTAGTCTGTTTGTAGCCCGGACCCTGTTTATGAAGAGAAGCGTAGAACAACAGGCTGGTTTTAACCAGGCTAGAAATTTGAATGTAGTACAATTTTTTCCAAATGTAAAATACACAGAAAGAAAATATGTAAGATTTTAGTATTTCTTAAAAAGTTTTCATGCATACTACTTCCATATAAGGAAGAGCAGAGAGAGAAGGGGAAAAGATGCAGTGAATGGCCCGGGGCCGGGTTTCCAACCAGGGGCGACGGTGGAGGACTGCAGCCTGTGCTGCGCCTGCTCTACCACCATGAGAGCCATGTGGCGCTCCAAGTTTTCAGAGCTTTTCCAGTTAGAAGCAGATGTTTCCATACGCCAAGTAAAAAGGCACATACACTTTTTTCCCTCACTGTCTGAAGTTCAATCTGTTCTTTTCTAGTTTTAGCTTACTTAGAATTACCAAAATTATTTCTATTTGCTTGTGGTGGATGCTCCTACCGACAACACACAGTGTTAGTATTTATTTTTTCTTTATATTAGTTACAGTTGATAGTCTGTTTTTTTGTTTGAGGCGCTGCTGACAAACCTGCTGGAGGAAAGACTGGAACGAACCATTTTTCCAAGAGACTGGAGGAGGAAACTTGTTTCAAGTTGATTTGAATTAGTTAATCTTCTCACTTAAATATTCACTTATTATTTGTGCTAAGTTAAAGTTTGTTTTGCTTTATTTGTTTTATAGAATACTTTGGTTAATTTTGTATTTGTTTGTTCTTTCGTTATGTTGTGCCTCCCTCCTGTGGTAGATTTAGGAAACGTCACCGCTATTTAAGCAGCCTTTTGTTGTTCTTTGTTTGTAGGTCAGTTTTATTTTGTGTTTGGTTAGAGTTTGGTTGACCTCAGTTAAATTAGTTTCAAATCTCTTACTTTTACTTTTGTGTGGAATCTCTAATTTTTGATTACCACTTTTTGAATAATTAAATTGAAATGTTTCTATTTTGAACACCTTTTTGTCCTCTTTTGAGTTTGGTCCCTCACATTGCTGAATACAAGAAAACTTCAGCAAGAACATCTTTTTTGTAACTTTCCTCGAATTAAAACTTTTGCACTGTCTCTGTCTCTTGAACTGGTTCGAACTCTTTTTTTTAATTCCCTTCCACAAGCATCAAGAAAAGGTTGGTTTGACCTCAAGAAATGAGTCTCTGTCTTTTTATTTAGTGTATGTAAATATCTGGCTTCAACTGTAACTATAACGCACAAAAAAATGGAAGTGGGAAGCAATGAACAGCAACTTGTAAGTACAAAATAAGGATGCAAACTGGAGAAGTGAAAGAGAAGTGTGTGATGTTATATAAGAGCCAGTTCATAACTGGAGTCCTTTCCTGCCAATTTGACAACCAAAGGTTTAAAGTCATTTTCTATAACCTGCTTTGAAGTGATTTTCCATCTTTCTGTCACTCATTGGTATTTTGGTTTATTTAGAGAGTGTCCCTTTACACGACCCGGAGGTTAAAGTTATGGTCAAAGTACAAGAACAGTCACACAAAGGAAAAACGCAACAGGTTCAGTAAATTCTTACTTCTGGTTCAAACAGGACTGAAAGCTGCGATGTTTGGGCTCAATATTCTCACTTATTTTCGTGGAGTCTTTGGAAAATACCTGAGCACACATAGCCCTACCTCTCCCGTCCCCCTCCTGCTCCCAACTTTTGAGTGTTTGTTCTGGCAAAACGGTCCACCTGGAGCGAAGCATGCTGGGTAGTCGTTTTTCAACACTGCTGCTATTTCGAGCATAATGACTGGCGGCAGGCCACGCGCGGCATTAGCGGCTCCGCCACATTTCTACCTCCGTCTCTGGCCGTTCTCCACCGGAGGCTCCGGAGGGACTCCGGCGAAGTCAGCGGACCGACTGACGAACTTCGCAGGCCCGCCGTCAACTGACCGGAGGTGATGTGTGCCGGCTGCCGTGACGGAAGGGGACAGGAGGCGTTTCACAGCCAGAAACGCGTCTATCGAGCAGGCGCCGCCGCGACCAAACACATCTGCGGCGGCTAGGAAAGAAAAAAGAAATGATTTCACGAGGGGAGAAATGTGAGGGCTGAGGCACGCTTCACGGCTGCTGTGTGCTGTGTAGAGGTGCAAACGTGTGACAAAACCACAGCTTTTTAAAGAAGGAAATTAATCACTTCAATCGAGATTGGCTCTAATTTTCCCAGCCACAAGGAAGCAATCAGCCCATCGATGAGGAGAGCCTGGTCACGTTCTCCCGTCCCCTCGCCAAAATAAATCCTCCAGGAATTCAAACAAACTCCACAAATCGGCCCAAACAAAATACCTCAAGCTCATAATCACTTGTAGTTCATAAGACTTGATTGGCCCGATTCTATAGAGGTACTGTAGATGGAACAACAGGGAGGACTGACATTCCACCAACAAACTGAACTCTTCGACATTCATCTCAGGCATTCTCCAGAAAATGGAAATATGTGTTATTCCAAGGTTGAAAATGTTAAACTTTTGCTACTCAGAAATGTCCATGTTTTTGATAGAAAATGTCTCCTTTTCTTCTCGCAAATTTTCAACTTTTCAAACTCAGAAAATTGTTCTTATTTTTTCTACAAAATTTCGGAGACTTTTTGGCTCTTCCTTTCATTGTCCGACAATGGTTGTAATATGTAAAATAACTAAAACAAATAGAGTACCAGCAGAAAATCACAGCTTAGGGCTGCGATTTCCTGCTTGTTGTTTGTTGTTAAGCGAACTATTAAAACAAACACACCGGTGGATGGAAGCGTTCGCAACATCAGAACTTACTCAACAAACGTGTTTCCATCTCATTAACGCCTTTTCAGAAAAGGCTAAAACCACCTCAAGCTAACGTGAAAACATTTTTTTTTTTTTTTTTTTTTTTTACAAAACTGAAGAAAATGAACTCAAACTTTGTAGTTTCCATCAACCTTTTCCAACTTAAAAATTCACTTTGGTGAAAACGTTGATGAATACAGGGCTAAAGTTACTCCTGCGTTGACAGCTCTTCGGTCTCAGCTTTCTGCTGAAGGTGCTTGGCTGTGTTCTAGGGAAGGTGTTCGGACCGCACAGTGTTAAGGTTCATTCCAAACCTGTATTCTTCCCAATCTCTTCACCCAACACAGGAGCATTGAAGCGTCGGAACAGAGCGTCTGTTGTGAAGGCCGAGCCTGTGGGGTTGATGTGGACGAGCGGCTGAGAGCCTCCAGAGTGGCCCCGTGTGAAGGTCTGCGTTGTGCGGCTGCAGCCAATAACAAGGCTCGGGGCCCGGCACAAAATGGTCGCTGTGCGAACAGGTCAGCGGGGATAAATGGGGGCAGTGTGCGCTGCTCAGTCAGGACGCCTGCCTCTTGTAATTAATGGGACGGCTGACTTTGGCGTGGAATGTGGCAGCAATATGACTGGTCAACATGTACCACTTTGCCCCCGTAACTCCACGCTCTCTAAGAAGTCATACATGCTTGAAAACCGTGCAACAGCCTTGTCGTCAGGCAGGTTACTAATCCTCAACTTTATTTGATCCTGACACCGGTGTGAAGGGAGGTTTTGTCTCTTAATACGGGAATCATTACAGACATCAATACAAGTTGGCGAAATATGAAAAACAGCTGCAAGAAGAAAAAATCTCAGCAGAACCATCCAGCAATTGTTCAAGGACGCAGGGACTAAAGCCTGGGGGTCGTATTGATTGTAATTATTTTTCACCCTGACTTGATATTGTTGCTAATTTGATACTCAATTGTCCCAAATTTGTTAGCGGTTGGTAGCCTGACATGCTTTTCCTCTGATAATCCAGCAGCATGCAAACACACTGACTGAGATCCAGGCAGGTCAGTTCAGTTCAATATCCAATTTCACTTTCAAATCAACCTTCTGCTGTTTCCTTTCACTAACTTTTACACACTGCTCACTCTGATTAGTGGTGGCGAGCCAATGAGTGAGCACACTTTCTCCAGATTGACCCATGACAGTCACTTCAGTCAAACTTTCTGATTTACAAATAAAGATTTATACCAAAATGAATGATTGGACCAGAAATATTGTGGCTTTAAGAATAAGTGACAAGAACCACAATAAGAAACGTGATTACATTCAAACGTTTGTGCTTCAGAACACATTTAGGACCAGTTTCGATGTCATCATTTCAAAAAGTTCTATATTTTAATACGGCGGCATATCAGAGAGATTTTGAAATTAATCTCCAGGAAAAAAACCAACAAGATTTTTGCAATAAAATTACAGTAAAACTAGTAGAATTACAGTAAGGCTACAGTAATTTCTTTTCTGTAAAAATTACAGTAACTGGCTGGCAACCCTGCTGCCAGTAAGTTACTCTAAATTCTACAGTGACATATTTTACAGCGTACGCCTCCCAACGAGAAGAATCGGTGGCTTTACAGAACATCTTTTAAAACAGCGAGGAGGAAGAAGCTGAGTAGGTAAGACTACTTTGAAATATTTACATTGGTTAGAAGTATTTTGGGCTACTTGTATGGGGTCACTTGTAAAAAGTTGGGAAGATAAGAGTGAAGATGAAAAAATGAAATTCAAAGGATGACCGAAAACAACATCACATACATATGAGCTCCAGCAGTCTGTTAACTAACAGCCTCAGGCCCAAACTGATCATTATGACCTGTTAGGAAAAGTCAACAAACAATCAGAAATGTGTGATCCACCTCACCCGCTGGCCAGAGCTGAAAACCCAACAACCTCTGGCGTGGTAACAATGTCAGGACTGTGTGTGACGAGTCATTGCATTTGCATTTCAAAGCGCAGCGGGTCACTGACGGGTCACCACCAGGTCACAATTGAAATCAAGGCAAGGTTAATAAGTCACTCATTTTAGCATAAACAGAGGAAATAGGGCTGACTGATGGAAGGTAACTGAGGGAGAGTCAGCGGGGGAGACGGCTGGTTTTCAGTTTCATTGGGACTTTTTAGAGTTAAAAATTGGGACACATGACACAGATTTGGCTCAACTTTTACAATGCCTCCCTAAACTATTACTAACCTTTGAACTTGCTGTATTGTCACTTTACAGCTGCAAACATAAATGAATGTATGTCACCAGAATTTATGCATGGCATGCACGTTTCTCAAACTGGTTTGCAAGGGAAACATTTTGAAGCATATTCAGTGAGGTGGATCTTCACAGAAAGTCCTGTCATTCAGGACCTTTGCAGATCTGATCACACTGAGTATTTCTGATACAAAATAGTCACGCCGGAAACTTTATACCAACCAAGGGTCAGTTTTTACCTGTAGATATTTGGTACTGGCCAATAGGACAGTTTGTGTCCGTTGAGTGAAAGTTTCATACCCATCTAGACTAGAGGACATTTTGTACCAGCTTGGAAAAACATTGATTCCCATATCCAGGGTATGTGATTTCATTCTGTATGCTGTGATTTAAATTTTGCCCACTGTTTGCAGTAAAAAAAAAAAAAGCAATGTAAAATATACAATAGCTCAATTGTTCTTTCATTATGGTTCTGTTCATCTCTAATTTAGATTTCTGCAGGCATTTGGTGTGCTACCAGATTTCTAGAGTAGGAAAAGGAGAGTCATGAAATGTAGGGTCACTTTGTTCCACACTGAGTAGACAGGTGTGTTCAGAATATCTCCTTACCTTCACCTTTATTGACAATAACTAGTTTCTTTTGGTAAAACAAAAGAAAGGATCCCCCATGGATCGTTCTGTTCCAACGTCATAAATATATTTTCCTTCTACCTGATGGAAGTCTTTGGCTCCATCTGGTCCAGTTTTCTGTCAGCATATATTTCTCTCTATAAGTCTCTCTCAACATCCATCCCAATGAAACATACATAAATGTTTTGTACCTGTAAGATCTGAATGGACTGTGGATTGTTGGGCATCCACCAATGCATAGTGCTGTATGTGGGTCAAAAAGTCCGTTTTGGTCCCATTCAGGACATTTTCTTATTTTTGTTTTGAGGAGGAATTTTTTTGTATTTGTTTTAAAACTGTGTTTCGTTTTCTTCCACCTCACAATTACTTACTACTGTTTATTTCCTAAGTCATTAGGAAAAGAAACAGCTTGAACGTAATCTACAAGCAAATTGTCCTCAGTTAGCGGTTCCAGCTCTGCTTGGTGAGGAACAGGACAGGACGGGGACAAAGAATCTTCAGAACTCCACAGGAACTCTGAAATCCCACCCAGCCCCCTACACCAAACTTTTGTCCTCCACAACCCCCCCGTTGCTCATCTCATGAATGTTTACCCTCCACCTCTCACCTCCTCTGGTTCTCCATCCTGACCTTTTGTTTTCTAACCAACAATGAGTGTTACTCTCACTCAGCTTGAGCTGATTGTTTCTGGGTAAGGTGTTTCCATCTCCATCAAGGACTCCATCTCTTTCCTATGCATGGATAAACTAATGTTTAAGCAACCCTAAAATCTTAAAGTAGGTTTCCTTGACTTTCATCAGTCTCTGAGGCTCATTTGGTGCTATGGAAACGTTGGGTCGTTCACCCACCATAAATGGGAACCATGAGGGTTATTGACGTCATCTGGATTATTTTAGTAGTTATGAATTATAAAAAAAAACAATTTGTCAAAATCCATTTCTTAAAGTATTATTTATGTTTCTGGTTCCAACAAAATCTAAAGGAAATATTTTTTTTCTTCAGCTCTGTTCTGGTTGAGGCTTTATTCTGTGTTCCATATTCCGTGCTTAGCGCCACTTACAGGTCTGGGGGAGTAAAAACAGCATTTCGGTGTTTTCATGTGAATAGAAACATTTCTAGAAACGCCAATGTTTTTGGAGCGGACAATCCATTTTAGGGGTCTTACAAGGATTTGAATTTTCCAACATGGCGTCACCATTGCCTGGTGGTGGAATTAATAAATTGTAAAATGTTGCAAGATATTTCATTTTAAGGCAACTAGGTGAAGGCAGGAGACAGAAGGGGAATAAAATGGAGTTGTCTGCCACCAGACGTTTCTTTAAATTAATTAATAGTTCAAATTAAAATTATTTGTATTTTCTTGTGCGCTATTAAAAATAATGTGGTTACTATGATGTGAAAAGTATTTTTTTTTAAATTACAGTCACTTTTTTGACAGATTTAAATGTTTCACAATCATTTCAGACGTCCGTATTAAACAGTTGTCACATAATCACTTCATTCATCTAAACCAACTAGACACAATGTGAAGAACCATTTCCTCATAAACCTAATGACTCCTTCAGCCGCCTTTGGCTATAACAGCTGCCATCAAGCACTTGCAATGACAACTGATGAGTATTTTATACGACTCTGGAGGAATTACGGCCCACATTCAGCCACAGGTGACGGGTTATAAGCATGAAATATCTGTTAATGGTTATAATACCGTTATGAGCTGATGGTGTGTTGACTTTTAGTCTCATTTATGTTTCTGTTTTGATCATTTCTTATTGTTTTAAGAATCAATAATCTTACCACTCCACCATTTGTTTCTCCCTACTCCTTTCCCCTGCTGCATCCACTCACCTGTAATTAGCTCCTCTGTTTCCTTATGCCATTTGTTAGTTTCCTTCTTGTTTCTGAATCCTGAACTTGGAACTCATAGTAAATACTGCTTTTCCCACAATTCCACAGGGGGTCATGTGATAGGTTCTTACTATAACTGTCCAAAAAGAACACATCCATAGAACACAAGTGCAAATACTAACACACAACATGAAAATATCTCAGGAGCAGGCGTGCTGCAGGTGTTGAAGGTGTCATAAAGGCCACAGCTGTTGAGTGTCTCCTTTCTTCAGATGATGGGTGGGGCAGGAGGTACTGGGGTGAAAAGGTGACCCTCCCTCCAGCTGCAGCTCCTCTGACCCAAACAGTCTCAGTTGCCTTTGTGAAAACAAAGCTGACTGGAAAGGTAAACATGAAGGTGTTGAGAGAGCCTCTCTCTCTCTCTCTTCTATCTCTCTCTTTACCCAAAGCAAAGCAGGGCAGACTCAAACACGGCCCAGCACGAATGTTAAGTCCAAGGCACATAGTGCCCTCTAGAGGTAAAGGTTATAACGGTGAAACGTTTTGCTGTACAGTCATGGAAAAAAAAGAGATGAGCCCTTAAATAACAACACAATATGTTTTATTCATGTCTGGTCAATTAAAGACAAATAAAAAAACAAAAATTTACTTTGTTCTTTTCATTGAACAAAGAAAGAATATCAGCAAAATAAATTTGAACACCCTAAAACCCTACCTACTAGTCTTACCCCATTTAGTGAAAATAACTTTTTTTTTAAAGGCTTGTCTTGAATCATTTGCCCCACTTCTCATGTGAAGTTCTGAGATTTTTGATGGGTTTCAATATCTGTGCTTTGACTAGACTCAAACTTTCCATTTCTTTTCAGCCAGTGGTTGATGGGTGTCCTGGTGTGCTTTGGGCCATTTTACTGAAAGCAGCTATTTCTGTTGCATATGCACTTTTTTCATACCACACTTTTTCCTTCTACTTAACCTTCTATTAATATGCTAGGACACATCACTGTGTGAAGAGCCAGCTTCTTCTGCAATGAACGGAGGAAGAATTCAAAAGCTTATACAAACCAATGTTTTTTTCACCAACAGAGGGCGCTGTAACGGTTTACATCAGGGCTGTCAAACTCATTTTCAGTTTGATCCACATCAAGATCATGAATGTCCTCACTAATGTCGGTGAAAGTACAACTTAGCAAACTGTCAGAATACCAATAAATAGCTGGTTCTGTATTCATTGAGTACTTCCTAAAATTTAATTATATGTCATTAAATGTAAAGTTTGTCATTAAATTATTGTACATGTAAAAACTGCTTTGATTTAATAATAAAATATTTAAGAACAAAAATGTTACTGAAAGTTCTATTAATGCGGCCCTCAGGATTCTAGAGGACCACATAAATATCTATGGTGGGCTGTGTTCAGCCCACAAACAATGAGTTTGACATGTCGTTTACGTCTTCAAAAATATATCTTGTCAAACACATGACAGATTTTTTTTATTTTTACTTCATGAATATTTTCCTTCCACCCAACCTTACTTTAGGTTTTGTCAGGGCCGTGCAGAGACCTTTTGAGGGGCAGGGGCTCAAAGTTTAAAAAGGGAACACAGTGGAAACAAACATGTCCGAAAATGTCAAAGCAACATTGTAATGAGGTGACGTATTGATGAACCAAGCAGATATATAGACTGACACATTTACATTCTTGCCTAAAAACGTTATACCAAATCATTTAAAGTGTAAAATAGAAAAACAATTTGTTGCTCTTCACCGCCATTGATCCTCTGCTTGAACGCCTGGTTGGGACCTGCAATGAATTATGGGATATGGTGGGCTGTGAAGAATACACTGGACCCGTCTTGGGGAAAAGAAGGACGCATTTGAAGGAGTCTTGGAATTCGGACAGGGCCTTGTTGCCACTCTATGACGTCAACAGCCTACAAATCCTCCTTGGAAGGATGCAGACCCTGAATTCAGACACAGCTGATAACAGAGAGGTTGTTGGAGCCGGCGTCTGGTCAATTCTGTGTGTTTCAGTTCAGTTAGAAAAAAGGCTGACAGATCATCAGTAGAGCGTTAGCAGCGGAATCTAATCTACCACAGCGATCACTTATTAATAATGGCGAAATAAACATCAAGCCATAAAAACATAAAACTGAAATGGACTACATATTTTGTTGTTTTTTATGTGTGTGTGTGGCGATATTATGATCACTATTACTATTATTATTATTATACAATAACAAAAATAACTATTGAATTGTAATACCTTTATGTTGTCATATTATTATATTTTTACTACTATCATTATCAATAGTAATAATTATCAATTCAAATTATACTAATTATTATTATTTATTACATGGATGCTAATAATTTATTATTATTGTTATTAACAACAATTATAATTTATTAGAATTATTTTAGTATAGTATTTAGTAATATAATTACTATATTACTAAGTATCATATTAATTATATATTATATAATTGTATATTGATTAACATACTAATGTATTAATATTGCTATTATTATTATTGTTGTTAGCAATAATAATTAATTTAAACAAGTTTTTAAAAAATGGTTTCTATCATCCATCTATTATCTTTTTGTACTGTGGGAGGAAGCTGGAGCACCCAGAGAGAACCCACTCATGCACATGGAGAACATGTGCATGTCCCAGCCTTGGGTTTGAATCCCAGGCTGGGATTCAAACCCAAGACTTAAGGAGAACCCAAGAAGAACTTCCAACTGTGCAGCCTTGATATTTCATTGTTGCTATTTTATTTTCTAACAACAAAGGAGATGATTGTTGATTTCAGGAGGAACAGGATTGAATCAAACCCAATTTCCATCATGGGAGAAGAAGTGGAGGAATATACAATCAAAGTGTTAAAAGTGGAGAAAGTACTTCTAATGACAATGTCTATGATTTATTTAACCTGAAGTGAATCATTGCTGCCCCCTCAGACCAGTGAGTCCAATCTGTCACCATCTGACTCATCGCAGTATGAAGGAATCTGATAGTCCAGCAAATATGATTCTTCCTGCTGTGGAGGATTCAGCCTCTGACCTGTATAGAAACTTAATTTTGATGTCAACAGTGAACTTGATGTTTGCATCACATTCAGGTCTGTTTGTGTGACAGGTTGGTGTGATGTCTGTGAGAGACCTTTCCTAAAACAGTTTGTTATATGAAATATTTGCTCTGGGTTTCCCCCTCTGAGCCTCAGCAGCGTGAGCCTGTCTGAAGTTTCTGTTTGTTGGCCTCTAGAATCCGAGCGGCCATGTTTGTGTGTTTCCAGTCTTCCATCAGCAGAGCTCAGTATTACAGGTTCCAGCAGCGACGGTCACATGAAACCGCGCAAAACACAACAGGTGTCTATCCTGAGGTGGAAGCAAACCCCTGGCCGGGCACTGGGAACGTGTTTAAAGACAAAGCAAGAGCAAAAAAGTGATTCCTCTATGAACTTTTCCTCATTTATCACACTACAACCACAAACTTTACTGAAAGTTATCAAGATTTTAAACCTCTGCTCCAGTCTTATCCGTCCTCAAACAAGTTTTCTACAAGGATTTCTCATTATTTAGCTCTGTCTCATCATGCTTCACCCCAGTGATGGGCTTTTTTGATGATAAGCAGAATTTTCCTCTATAGTCAGGATTTTGCATGTAGACCAAAGGTTCTGTTTTGCATTGGCTTGTGGCAAAATTTCAAAAGGTGATCAAACGTTTTTCTTTTTGCCAGTCTTTGATAACAGGCCAGAGTTTGGAAGTCCATAACTGAGCTGAGTTGCCATGCTTCTCTAATGCTTCTCTTGGGGTTTTTTCCCCTGATTGGCCGTTAGACTCGGTTCAGTTGGGGACCGAAATTGGGACATTTGTTCCATTTTCAGCTGCTGTGGTTCACTTTCCCATTGTGCTGTGTCAAACAAACCAAATCGTTTGAAATCTGTCTGCAGAACCACTCAAGGAAACAAAATGACAAACTCTGAAGAAAACACTGAACATTACTTCCTTCTTTGTGTAATGTAAACCAAAATGGAGTGACACCAGATTTTAGCACTTGTAGGATTTTTCTTTTGTCTTAAGAAAAAGATAATCAATTTAGCCAGCGCTAGTCTTGTGTGTGTACTTTGGTTGTATTTACCCATAATGCCTTGTGCTGTAATCTGTTTCCTGCTTTTGGAGTGGTCTCTGGTCCCCTCTGTGTTCGCATATGCATTTGAACCGCACTGCAGTTCATTTCAACCGGACCCAAACCCAGGTTTCTAGGCGGGCCAGAGTTTGCTTTTTTTTCCAGTTTGATTGGACGTTCACACCTCCCCAAATGAACCAAACGTCAAAAGCAAACAAACTGGAGTTGGATTAAAGCAGACTGAACAGAGCAGGTGTGAACGCAGCCATATTATCTCTCGTCTTTCCTTCCCCAGATTAGATGACAGCTGTCTCTAAGTGGGTTGGTGCCTTACCCTTTTAGATGACAGCAGATGATCTGCAAATTGTTCACTTTTGTTCCATAACAGCACTTTCAGGTCAGTTTGTGGTGTAACTGACTCTAGTTGGTCTTTTTGTTCTTGTGTTTTTCCTATATCTTGTGTCGATATTTGTCGTTACTGATGCTGACGCTACCTTAAGCTTGTTTGGCTGAACGACCCAAATCCAAGTTTTGGTGACGAAGGACGGAAAGACTTTCACATTTTGCTGTGGATCGTTGAGCCCCTGAGGCACTTAGTGGCAAATTAGCTGATTTATGCTTTATTTTATTTTATTTTTTTAATCAAAAATCTATTTCTTTATGGGGACAAATACAATATTTATCTCATCTGAATTCAAACAAGCAAACTCTAGTCTGCCTGAAAATCCTGGAAAACATTGCACGCAGACAAACCAACAAATGAGCAAGAAACTCAAACAGAAGTGAAAAATAATTTACATATATTTGATCTGAACGCAGGATGCAGTCTCTTGTTCTCTGCTGCTGTTTCCTTCATCATTGCTCGGACTGAGAGTCAGTTACAGCAGCACCAGTTAGACTCTGTTTACTGGGTCCACCGGATTTCATGTAGAGGAAGCAGCTGTTCGAATACAAACACACACGACTCTTCTCAGATTTTAATGAGTAAAACAAACATCTATATTTTTTGCAGTTGTTGTATGTGATGGTCATTTGTATGTTTTTTGGGGGGATTTTGATTTATTAATGTTTCAGAGCCAGAATTGAGTAGATAAAGTTGATTTGGAGTTCATTAAGTTTTCCAAGACGTGAGGTGATCTGAGGACTTCCACAGATCAAATTTGCCTTCTTGTCACATTCCACCAGTTCGTCGTCAGTTTGGGTATTTGTAGAATTTGGTCCTTGGCTTCATTCTGCTATTGAATGTAGCTTTAAAAATGTTTCTCTCTGCAACAATGTGTCAGACTGCTGCAGTCAGATAGGCAACCGCTGCGAAGCATGGATACACGCAGAACATCAGAGTTATCGGCCTGCGGCAGAACATGCAAGCCGTCAGATATTCATCAGACAAGGCCAAGACCAGCAGCTTGTGTCAGCTGCAAGAAACAGTCACACAGTGGCAAAATGCTGGAATTTCTGACCGGCCACAATGATGCAACTGTTGAAGATGTTTGGTTTCCTTCTGGAGGTTTTTCACCAGATCCAATGAGAACTGAAAGTCCTCACACCCGTTTTGCCACATCACAAGCACAAACTTTATTGTACTTTATGATGGCTCCGAATGACGGGCCAGTACAAACCAGTGCAAATAATACAGTGGAAAGAAAATTATGCATGCTTTTAAAGAAAACAAAAAACTACAATCTTAAAAATAAAATCTGAAAATATGTTACGAATTTGAATTTAGTTACTTTTATTTAGAATCTGCTACTTTTAAAAAGAAAAGAAAAAAACACTGCCTGGGCGGAGAGGTTCACCTTCCAACAGGACAACAGCAACAACATGCAGGTTTAGATCAACGCATATCTATGTGTTAGAATGGCCCAGTCAAAGTATAGACCCAAATCCAATGTAAAGCTATTTCCCTTCCACTTTGTTTACATTGCGTTTCATATCAAAACTTGCATCGTCTGGCTTGAAGTCTGTATTTGTTGAGAAGAAAAAGGTGAAAACATTCAGAAACTAAAAAACTTCTAAACTTCTTATGAGCATTTCCACGTTGCTGCTTGATGAGAGCGTGAAGAAAAACAGACTGAACAGATTCCTGAGCGGAAGCTCCGACAGGAAGAGCGACGACATCAGTTCCTGTCTAACTACTGCTGCTTCTGCAATCTGTCAGGGTGTTTGACCTTCTTTCCCTTCTCATTCAAATTCAGCTTTTTAGAAAAATGTTTATAAAATGGACACAGTTCGTTTTAATACTGTTGCAACACAACAACATTTGACATGTGTTTGTTCCATAAAACATGTGTGACGATCCCCTCTGGTTTAAGAGCTCCGTATGATTAAATAGCCAAACTATTTCCAAAAGTTTGGCTATGCTGTTCCAGTTAGATAAATAACAAGTCCTGTTCAGCGCTAAAATGTCTCCTGTCTTCATCTGGGAACAAATGCTGAGTCAGGCTTTTGGAAAAAGCAGCGTGACTCAACATGAACGGCTCTTTTGCGCAGCTTCACAGTACTTTTTATTGCTGGTGTATTGTAAAGATAAAAAATTCATGAACAACAATCTGGCAGTACCTGCAGAGCGCTGAGAATAGCTCACATTAGTTAAACAATAGCTCAGAAAATGATTTTATAGAGATAGAACGAAGAAGAATTCTAATGTTTCTTTTTTAGGCCAGCTGACCATCTTCTCCAGCAGCAGTTTGCCTCGTCTCAGTTGAAATTGGCAGAGGTGTATATTTTTCATCATGGGGCCTGTCTTCCAGCACCATATGCGGAGGCTTCTCAGTGATCAAACTAATCCCGTGGATTGAGCACAGATGACCCAGATTGTGTCTGATGCTGGCGGTGGCGGTGCTCCCTTTACGTACAAGCGGATCTTCTCAGAGGAATGCAGCCGGCGTTTAAAAGTGAGCCTCCATCGGCCGCAGGAAGCAGTTTCATCTCTTACAGGAAACACAAATAAGGATTTGGAACATCTGGGTGCAATCAGATGAGAAATCTGGGACAGAATGGCATCATATGCTCCTGACATGAGTTCCAAGTATTTAGCAGAAAAAAAAAAAAACCTGACACTTTCAAAGGAGGTCAGATGAGACCAAAACAGACATTTCTGGCCTTTCTACAAAACTGAAGAGAAAACTATGCAAAGTCGCTTGAACATACATTCCTTATGGTGAAACATGGTAGTGGCAGCATCATGCTGCGGACAATTTCTGTCTTGACTGAAGAAGATGACTGAAGTGAACATGACTAATGTTCCACAGGGTGGCATTTTTCCTGCTATCATTATTATTGTCATTATTATTTACCCAATTTATATTTATGTCATATAAAGATGACTCACATCACACTTGTGTATACACATAGTTGACTTAATATTTTATAATATATGGTTGATCAACCAAGTATTAATTCCTTCCACTTCTACATTATGTACTACTTAACTTTGTGTTTGTCATCATAAAATGCATTAAAGTTTGGGCTTCTGGTGTGAAGAAAATGCTGCTGTGCGGCAGCTGGTCTGCATTCTGCGATGCTCCGCAGCATGATGGAGGAATAGTTAATAAGATGAGGATGAGGACATGATGGTGGAGCCGGTCTGAGCCGCCCTGATCCGCTCCAGAGCCCGGGGAGCGCCGCACCGCGCCGCGCCGCACCGCACCGCGCAGCGCCGCCCTGCGTAGCGCGGTAGCACCTGCAGCTGCTCTGCGCCTGAACGGGCTCAGACGCTCTCAGGAAACTCAAAGTCGCATCCACCCCGTTCCCACGGACACACGCATCTTTCCGCGGCAAGGTCACGGAGCTCGGCGGGCAGCGCGTGAGCACACACGGACCTCTACGTTTCATCTGAAAGGTAACGGAAGAACTCGGCGTGTCTCTGTCGGGTGGTCCCGGACATTATCGGTCGGTTTGTTTGAGGAAGCTAACTAACTAACTGTAGTTAGTTAACTAACGTTAACTACAGTTAAGGCAAATAGCGAGCCGTTGCTGCGTGTCCTTGTTAGATGCCTGAAGACATTTTTTTAATATGACGCGTTCAAGTGCCCGTGGAGAAAGGCGGACATCTGAGTGTCAAATGTTAGATTTTTAAAGTCAACTCCTATTTAGCTCTATACAGGCCATGGGAATCAAAGCTAGCTTCATCCGGTCTCTGTCCTTACATCAGCAGCGCCGTGTGATTAAGCTGCTACGCTCTTGGGAATCACTGCACCACACCGTCAGCAGCACAATTTTATGCTACTGAGCTGCCTGTAGATAACCTCATGGTGGGTTTTTCTTCCTCTCCTCATGAGGATGTGATGAAGACTAGTTTGCAAGCAGCACGTTGTCATCTGTTCTGCTCAACCAGAGCAGGTGTCGTCCTGTTCTGGTTGAGCCGTCTCTTACTGGCCTTTAGGTGTAAGGTCACAGGTCGATTTATAAAGCGGAATGTGGTCTTAGCTTCTTGTTTTAAATTTACCTCTTTCAAAATGAGCGTGACAGAACATCATGACATCACTCTTGTGAATTTACTCAAGAGCGGCCTCTGTGGCCAAAAGTAGTAAAATCAAGACATTTAATCAAGGAAGGACAACATTTCTCTCCCATGTTTCTGACTGTAGCGTTTTATGTTTCATTCAGGCGTTGCATAATAACCAGGAGAATAATGAAGTGAATAATACTGATTATTTATTCTGTATGACAGAATTTTGAGGGTTACACAGTTAGCAGCATGTGAACATTTTGTCCTTTTTGATATGTTGAGGCATTTTTTCCTCTAATGGAATCTCTTCCACAACCAGTGCAGTTTTCTATAATTTCCCCCTCTGTTTCCATTTACCAATGTGACCAACGGCTGTCCAGGTTAGAAATTTACCCCAGAAAAAGGAGCTTTGGTGACTGAAAGTTCCATTGAGAAAAACTTACAAAAAAATTCCTCAGGTTGTATTTTCAAATTTTCTTTTGGTAGCAGGGAGTGGGGTAAGAAAAAATTTGAGTGAGTTTGACCAGGACCAAACTCACCCAGATGGCTGGACATCTGAGTCTGAGCATCTCCAAGCCTTTAGCTCTTCCGGGGTCTTCCAGGGTTTGCAATGGTCAGTATATGCCATCCCTGGAAGGAACTCTGGACAATCGATGACATCATCAGAGTTTGGAGATATACACGAGGCGCCAAGTTCAGTTCAGGGTGGTCATGTTGACTCCTGACCACTGAAAGTGCCAACCACAAGCATGGAAGCATCAGAACTGGACCGTGTAGAACTGGACCAAGAAGATGACTTGTTCTGAGTAACCATGTTTGCTTAAATCATGTACATGTCTGAAGATTGCATCATTTACTTTTTGGTATACCAAATACAGTACATACTGTATATACCAAAAAGTAAATGACTCATGAATTATGTAGAAGGTGAACTGGCAGAGGGAGTGCAGTGCTCTATGCTCCTCTAGGGAAATCTTTGGTGCTATTATCCATATGGATGTTACTTAGACATCTACCCTCTAGCTAAGTGATGTTTCAGACCATTTTGTGGCCTCCTTCAACAGAGTGATGCATATTTCCTCAAAGCAAAGCTGCTTCTGGGATACTAACAAGAACTTTGTCATTCTGTCTTCACTTACTTATTTCACAGACCTCTGCCGAGTCAAGCATCTGTTGGATTGGTTGGACATTTGAGTCAGCTCTACCTCCCATATCTCGTTAATATTATTATCTTCTCTGTTGAATCTGCACACAAAGTCAAGTGTAAAAACAACACTGAGTGGGTTTATAATGGGGTGTGCTGTATACCAGGCTGGCCTGATGGCCACTTTCTGTAGCCAAGATGGAAACTTTACAGCTCATAGTCATGTGTCCCATTGAAGTTTCTCCTCTATAAGGACCCTAAACAGTTCCGTTGATAATGTCTACATGTTGTGGTATTCTGAAAAGCAGTGGCTTATTTCAACATCTGGACAGGATCATTAGACTTTATTTACAAAACCACGTTTGATGATGGTGGTTAGGGGTAAGATACTGCTGTCTAAGCTCTAGAGAATAGTGACATTTAATGACATTTAGCCGCAATATCACCTGAATGCATCTCAGGACAACAGTACCCAAAGAACAAAAATGGCTTTTGGTTGTGAGGGCAGTTGCACCAGAAGCCATTTTTGTTATTCAGAAACTTTTATCAATGTTTGATGCTCTTCTTGTGTAGTTAAAAGGAAGCAGTTCTTGTGGTATTTGACTATTTAAAGGTTATCGTTTTTAGTTGTTTCCAGGTTGTATTGCCAGTATTTGACTTATAGCAGCTCGGTTGGGCTGGAGAACAACGCTCGGTTACATTTGCAAACAGCACGCTTGGTGTTCTGCTTATTGCAAACCATTTTTCACTTTCTTAACCTCCATTAAACAGTAGCAGGTTGTTCAATATGCTGCTGCCAGATCTCTGGCTAAATAATACCTTCTCACATTTGAGTCTCACTGCTTACAGGTTTGAAAAGGCTTGTGGTTTATTTAAGAGTGCATTTTAAGATTCTTGTATTAACTTGGAGCTCTTAATGGGCAGGATGCAGAACTTCTACATGTGTCACTTTATATCCACTTTTAGTCAATTGATCTTAATTTAATAGCTATTTGTTTAGTGTGAGTGGTGTTTATATTGTGAAAAGTTCTCTATAAATAAAGTTTAGTTACTAACTTACAGCAGTAGAAACACCTCAATCCTCTGACCTTCTCCAATAAGAGACCAGAGAGGAGTTGCAGTAAGAAAGCCCTGGATTGGCTGATGAACATAGGTGTTGGCAGCCCACATGGAACAACTGAAGGGGACCTTTCCATCCCAGACTCTTGTTCATGAATTAGCTCAAGGACTTCACAGTGCAGAGGCTGAACAGTTAGCAGAACGGCTGTTGTCACCTGAACGTACTAGGCAAACAGACAGAAGTTGTCAGAAGGAGCTGCTGTCTCTCTGCCCGTTCTCCTGCGCTCTCCAACCAAGGTCAAGGGTATTTACCTGAACCATGGTGATGAATAGATCATTGTGTTTACTGTAAATGGTCTGTGCTTCAGTTCAACCTTCACAGTCTACAATTATGTTAATCATGAACTGTTTGTCAAACAAAAGGAGTGCTATTACACTGAGATAACCTTAGAGCCAAGCTTGCCTTGACATAACTTTAAGTCCCAGCATGAGACTCAGTTGAAGAGGTTGGGGGTGTGGCGGTCACGCTGGAACCCGCTGACCCGTATGGGTCGTGTTACCGCTTTGTCAAGCCTATTTGTCAGGTTGCTGTTCAGCTGAAATGCTACAAATTTGATTTTCTCTAACATTCTGGCTAGAAGACGACCTTATTCAGGTTTTTTGTTGGAAAGAGATGGCTCCGGGTTGTTCAGAGTTTTTTCCCCTTGCTGTGTACAAACCTGTGGCACCATGGCCCTCACGCCCTCCCTCTATGATTCACAGCTGCTTTCTGTTTCTGTTCACTCTTCCTGTTGTGATAATATTAGATGTAACTGAATTTGTTTGAATGGACGAATCGCTCAACTGCGGTCCTTGTGACGCGCTTTATGTGGGTCAATTTTAGCGCATGTTGGACTTTTCCAGGAGAATTTAGGATATATTAAATGATGAGGCACAGTGTCTAACAAACGCATTGTATTATGAATGCAAATTCTTTGGTTCATGTAACTAATTTAAGTTTGTACATTGTCTGGAACGTTCTAGCACCTGCTACAGCTAAACCATCACATTGTAGTTCAGCTGCATGTTTAGAGCAGTGCTGCTGGAAGGTGAACCTCCACCCTTGTTCAAGTCTTTCATGAGCCTATGACCAGGTTCCTGGCTTTATTGCACTGGATTTAGCCGACCGACTGCCTTGCTGTGGGTAGCTTCCACTGAAGGAGCTCTCCACAGCAGGATGCATGGAGTTAAGTTCCCGACACACTTTTTTATGGTTAAATAAGAATTAAATAAGCACTATTAAAATCACACATGAATAAGTTTGTTCATGAGATAGGCCACTAAAAGACACGCCTCATCATCATCCTGCAACAACTACTTCCTGTCCTCTTCCTGGTTTGCATCAGTAGCAACATCAGGTTGTGGATCACGTGTCTCGTAGGATGTGGAAAAAAATGTCTCCGTTGGAGTGTTGTGAAAAAACCCAGTTCTGATACAGCCAAAAAAAAAACACACCTCATTCTAGTGGCAAAATATTTATTAAAGGAGTTGGTTTTTTTAATTGACATATTTCTATTAAGCAGTTTTATTTTTGATATGTCAAACTGCACAATTGACTAGTGAAGATAAATCCAACCGCTGACTGTTTTGCTTTTCAAGTCCAGTATCACCATATAAAAATGGCAAATTTATTTCGTCCTGAAAGGTGGCGTGCTCTGAGAAATAACCAAACATATTTTAAAAATGTGTTACATTTGTCATTAAAAGCAAAATACCTTCTTTTCAAGAAAGAAATAATGATATTTGTAGATGTTGTCCAAATGAAACTTAGTGAGGAGATTCATGGTGAGCCCCTTTATGCCTTAAATATATAAAACTGGGTGGAACAAGAAAATGTTCCCGTTTTAACCAGATACCACTTCTGAATTGATTTCCAAGCCCCTACGGTAAAACGCTTCTCTAAACGTTTTTGACTTTTAGAGCCTGGATCACATTTTTAAGTGAGTTTGTGTCAGTTTAAATCAGCTGATTTAATCCAATGCCTTGAAACTTTATAAACCCACTAGAACTCTGTCAGAACCATCCAGTGAAGGACAGAGCAGAGATGGCCTCTATTGACTGTGGCCGTTGGAAGCAACATTAGGATGTGTTGACATTGTAATGACTGAAGTGACTTTGCTTTGCTTGACTTCCCCTGCACTCAAATGGCTCAGTATGAATACGTTCTGTAAAGCCACACTGTTCCCTTTTTAAACTCTCCCCCATGCTCTTTTTATGGTCATTCTATTTGGAGCTTCATATTCAAACCCATCAACTTAAGCTGCTTATAGATTACAAGAAACCGGCATGCATTGTGGTTGCGTTCAGTCCAAACCAGCATCTCTGCTGAGAGCTGCTGTCTGTAATCTGATTAGCATGGATTAGATCCTCTGTGTGGAGCTGTAGGAAAAAAAAAAAGCTTAATCTCTAACTTTGATTAAAACAGAAATACAAGGGACTGATACTCCAAATTATATTTCCCAACACAAACTCGGCTGAGGCACAATCTTTTCCCCAGCTATGAAGTCATGCTCCCAGTAAAGCCATTTGAAGCTGTTAAAATTCTCACTCTACAGTTCAAGAACACTCATGGTTACTGACAGTTCTAAAATATTCTTAGGTATTGGGGAGGGAAAAGGGGAGTAAGAACCGTCAGATAACCCCTTTTTCTTTTGCCCCGATTTTCCATTTACGAATATGACTGACTTTGGATAAGTCAGATTCAACATAGTCTTGGCCCGATCATTGTAACCTGTGGGGTTTTCCCTGACAGGGAGAGAGAATCAGCCTGTTGAATGTGACAGGTAGCTAATCAGGAAGCGCAGTGACGTAAGAACGGAGGGGAATCCCACACAGTTGACATGGTAACCGAGAGTCCGATGGACATCAGAGGTGATATGTGGAAATGTTTATTACTATATGTAAAGGTAATTTTTAAAATATGTTTATTATATGTGGTTATGTTTATTCAGTTAAAAATGTTAACTACAAAAAATAAACCTCACCAATCATCAGTCGCAAATACAGCAGCTGCTGCTTTTATCAAACGCTTTTTATTTTTGTTCTGTCTTTTATCGCTTAAAATGATCCACAAACTATCATTACTGCGCCTACATAGTCATCTGTGTTTGATTATTCTAAATGTACGTCTGGTATGTTGGGGGTTTCACTGGATTTTCTTTGGGATGTTCAGGAGTGGAATAGCTTCTTGTCTTGTGTTGCCCCTGCCGTGTGGCTGGACACACGAACCGACCGAATTTGTTGGATTTTCATCGGCTCTGTGGTCACAAAGGTTTGGAAAATCAGCTGTGCCGGGCCTGGTTTGGCAGTTAAATCTTTATGCCACCAGACAAAACATTAAGAATAATTTCCTGTTTACAGTGTTAGCCTAAAAGTGCTTAATGCTGTGATAGATAGTATTCATAGTAATGAATATCATTAAGTAATGAATATTCATAGTAATGAATATCATTACTATGAATCTCATTCTATCCTATGCAGACATTCAGTCAGCACTGATGAAGATTCACTTACTTTTTGCAAGCTAAATGCTTGGACTGGCTCCTCAAGCAGGGTTATCTGCTTTCAAAAGGGTAGCTATGCAGCTTTTTTTTTTTGCATTATTTAATCAATCACTCAATCAAATTTTATTTGCAGCACATTTCAGCAACAAGTCATTTCAAAGTGCTTCACATCATAAAAATACAAAGTCATAGAGGTGCTTTCTTTACACATCGGTTTGTACTAATGGTCATCCAGTCATCTAAACATGTATTTATTAATATCTTGATTAATTTATTTCAGTCAAAATCTCCCTTTATTGAGACAAAGCAAATTGTATTTGTCAAAGTCATCCCAGTGTGTGTGTTCAGGTAACTGCTGCTTTATATAGTTCGACCTGGTTTTATTTCAACCTGAGCAGATTAGAGCAGAGAGCAGGAAGCAGAGCAGCCTGCTCTAACATCGTTGTTGTGAGTCATTCAGTCGGTCTCAGAAGTGAAGAGTCATCCTGCTGGTTCAGTTTGAGCCGATTGCTTTCAGGTACACACACTCCGCCTCGTACCAGGCCACACACTTCACTCTGCTCTCAATCTAGGGAATCTAATGCCAAGAGATAAGAAGAAGACAAATGAATGGTCAGTCAAATTTTGAGAAACTTCAGAGTTTTTTCTGCCGTTGTCTTTGATTTTATTGCATATTTCTAATTTAAATGATAAAAAAGCAAATGAACAGGTTGAAGTTACGTAACTATGTCTTCATGTTGCACCATTTCATCACAGTTAATTATCCCAATAAATTAAAACGTCATCATAAAGTTTTATCTATTGCTGTGTTTCAATTCAAAACCTCAAAATTTCAATTGACTCATTACACAGAGTCAGAATTTGTGATTATTTCTGTTCATGTTCATGGCTATGGCTGACATGGAAATGAATGAAATCCAACATTCTGTTTCTCAGGTCAGCAAAAAAAAAAGAAAAGATTTTTAGTCATGAAGCATTTTATTCTGGACTACAAATTCATGACCTGATGGCTGTCCAATCACTGACTCACTCCAAGCCTTAAAAATGCATTTGAGCTCCGTATCCAGTCATATCAATGGAAAGTTAAATGGAAGGAAAAAAGTAGATAGTTTTAGTCTCAAGTCGAATGTGAAGGAAATTTAAGTATTTGGGGGAGACTGGACTGTTGATAAACATGCATATTATCCCAATATTACCTTTGCTAAATTCCCACCTTTAAGATGCTCAGACATGATTCCGCTCATGTATAGTCAAACAGGCCAAACTGGCTTTCTCAGGTTTGCACATCATTATGTGCAAACACTCAAACTGGGTGATTACTTGTAAAGCAAAGAGATCTGTCGGCATCTTAACAACTGACTGCTAAAGAATGAAACACTGAAGATATTTGGCATTACCTTCACAGTTTGCAGTGCGTCTGTGAACAGGTTGTTGGTAATGAAGGTGTGTTTCTCAGGAACCTGATTTGATCACCTGACCCTTCCCCCACGTAGTAATGTTTCCTTTATCTCCCGAGGAGGGAGATATTCAAGGTGAACTGGGGGCGGGGCCTGGTATCTCAGGTACGCTGTGTGTGTGTGCGTGTGTGTGTGTGTGTGTGTGCGTGTGCGTGGGTGTGTGTGTGTGTGTGCGTGCGTGTGCGTGTGTGTGTGTGTGTGTGTGTGTGTGTGTGTGCGTGTGCGTGTGCGTGTGTGTGTGTGTGTGTGTGTGTGCGTGTGTGTGTGTGTGTGTGTGCGCACGCACCTGGACCCATGTCCGGGTGCACATTTTGTGCTCCCGGACATGGAGCTCTGGAATGTCATAACTGAATGACTGGAAATAAAAAAGCTTTTATTGTCACCTGGATGAGTGTGTACTGTAAACACAGCTCCAGGCCTGACTGTAATAATCAGGGACATTTTCCTATAAACACACTTTCACTCATGTTATTTTAAATGGTAACTGTAGTAAGTTAAGACTGCTGAATTCGGCTCATGTTAGTCTCGTTAATAAAGTTGATCTGGCTCAAGTCCATCAATAATTAAGCTACAGCACCAATTAGTTTACTTAATAAGTTTTCTTTGAGAAACTTTACAGAAATTCATTTAATGTATGATTTTTGAAAATTTGATTTCTTTTTACAATCTGCCATGACGTCATGGAAGGCTCTGATTTTAATTAAGTTAAATTGACAGACATGTAATTATCTCTAATATTTAACATACTAGTCGTCCCTGGTGCATGGTGACGGGTTAATTATTTGGGGAAAAAAAGGCAGGATTCCAGAGGAAGGAGTTTTATTGGTCAGATAAAGGTATAATAAGAGGTGTGCACTTATAAATCGACCTGGTTTCTTTAGCTTTGGGTGACGGACAATTGGCTGATGCTTCCGTGTGAAACTGATCTCGGTCATGATCGCACCTGAGACCAATGTGATTTTATTATTTGTTCTGTTTGCGTTTCATTCTCTGGAAGAAAAACTCAAAGGTTCCCATTAAAGAAAAAAACTGAACAGGAAAAAAAAAAAGAGAACTCAAAAAGAGGAAATCCTTGTTCTGATTCTAGAAAACTGTTGAATTAATGATAAATTGTGAAAGTAAATCTGCTGGGCCTCACCTTGGTACTCAGATGATAATTCTGACACTGCTGGAGAAGAAACATAAAAAAATCAAAATAAATGAAATGTGAACTGCCTAAGCGCCATTCATGTTCTTTGCCTCTGATTGGCTGCATGCTCAACATAAGATATGAAGAAGACTGTAGATAATAGCGTCTGTGAGAGCTTCCAGTGTGCTTATTTATGCATATAAAGGTATATTAGGTGTTTCAACTATAAAACTGAAACATGTCAATTTTAAATGGAGTATTGACAGACTGTAGTTGTGTGGAGCTGTCATGTGTTTTGGGGGAACTACAAGAATTCATTTGTTTCAAAAACTTACTGAGCTCTATAGCAGAAAAAGACAGATAATTGCTTTAAATAATATCGTTTAACATGTTTTGTCATTCAGCTAAATAAGCAGGTTTTGATTATAACAGCATAATAAACATGCCATATTTTCACGAGCTCAGAAACTTCAACCTGTTAGCTCGTGATGAAGGGTTTGTCAAAAGTCTCGGTCAGAACAATGAAAGGTGCAAATTTATGAAAAACAGTCCACAAAACTACTGTTTATTATGCAAGTTTTCTATCCATTGATTGGTCTTTTCCTTGTGTTTTTTATTTTTATTTGTCGCTACAGCAAAAACTCAGCGTTAAGGTGGGCCAGTGATGCCACCCCCCACCTCTGGTGCTGTCGTGCCCCCACCGGACGGTGGGTGGGGGTGGGCGGTGGTGCTGGGATCCTTCATCTCCATCGGATTCTCCTACGCCTTCCCCAAAGCCATCACGGTCTTCTTCAAAGACATCCAGATCATCTTCGATGCGTCCTACAGCCAGGTGGCCTGGATCTCCTCCATCATGCTGGCTGTCATGTATGCAGCGGGTAAGCAGTCCTGGAAGTGACTTAGCAAAACATAATCTAGGTTGTCTATTGCCATCTGTAAACCTGTTACATGTTAGATAGAACTCATGTTTAACATACTTATCTGTATTTTAGATAGGATCGACAACGCTGCTTCATATGTGTTAACGTGAAACTATTTACTGATTTAGATTTTGAAATAGACATGGTCAACTGCAGTCACTCATTGAAGATAACTGTAAGGCTAGGAAGTAGCCGTTAGCATTGCTAGCTGTTAATGGCTAGCAATTTGGCAGCAAGACATTCGACAAGTTCAAACTTTAACAAAGAGTAAATGGCATTGATTTATGTCTTCTTATTAACCAAAATACTGATTTTAGATGATCATAATTGGTTTTATTTGCTTGTGTGAGGCAAAGAATATTTGACTTCAGATCTCTCAATAAAGACAATTAAAATATTAACAAATACATAAACATTTTTTGTAATTAGGTATAAATACATTGTTTTTTAGAGTTTTAGTAAAGAGCACTTTATAGCACTGTTCTTGAGGTAAAAGAACAGTTTGTGTCCAGCATGTGTGGGATCTGCAGAAACGTTAGCTGCCCTTTTCCCGACCCTGGACCTAAACAAGTGCCTTTTGGCAGGAACTAAAAAGATGGAAGTTACAGTCACAACTAATTACAGATCTCAATCAGAATCAGAGACGTTAGTAAATTAAGCCCTGCTAAATAGCTGGTTAAGGCAGCCAATCAGATGACGGGTGACAGAAATTCGTATTAGAAGCCTCAGACTGGTGGGAATTGGTCGTGAGCCGGACACGGGCCCCGGCATATTGGTCTGCGTTGAGCAGATCGCTCACCCAGGCCCACCATGGCTGCCATCTGCCCACGCTGTAATCCTCCAATCAGAGCCTCTGCTGCTGCCGCCATCTGTGCCGGTCAGGAACAAGCGTGATGAGCCTGGATGGTTCGGACACAGCAGAACAAAGAGACATTTAGTAAATCTTTAAAAGTATGTTGACGATGCAATGCAGGCTATATTTGTTGTTGTTGTTATTATTTGCCAATCCAGACTTTCTGGAGGAATCCACAGTGGACATGATGACTACAAACTGAAGGGAATGTGTCTGATTGTTCATCATGGGCAGTATTCATTAGCTTTAACTCTGAGCACGTTGAGAAAGCGCTCCAACGCCGACAAGGTTGGCTGCTTGTTGCTCATTATGGGCCTGCCTCTAGCAGACTGCAGCGGGGGAATAGCAGTGGATAAATGGTCAGATCCCGACTCACCGATCTCCTTTTTAAAGCTTTCCACAGACTGAATGTCATTATCATGTGTTGACTCCGTCAATATGTGCAGGTACTAAGTGAGTGGCTCTTGTTACTCACTCATTCATATTGATTGAACTCATCAGCTATTCATTAAACACCTGCTCTCTTGTCCTGCCTATTACACTGGCGATTCCATCACTCTGAATGTTTAACACCTTTCTAATTCCCCTGCAGCTGCTTTTTGTGTGCTGTTTACACAGCGCCGCCATTAGCAGAAGGCTAGCTGGTAATGAGCCAAGCAGCAGACACCCACAGGTAATAATCCGGTCCTTCCAAATGGCCAAAAAGACCTTTTCCTTTATTAGCACTTCCCCGTGCTAACCTTGTCTACGATATGCAAAACTAAGAGTCAGGTACAGAAACAAAACAGCCTTGATCGAAACTCGACGAGTTATGTTTTCACAATTCTTTCTTTGCTTCAGGAAGATAAAAATATACAAGTAAATTAAATGAGATGTTAGATTTAAGAATTTCTAGGAATGGCGTCTCTCATTGGATGAGAGGTGGGGGACCCCCATGTCACCCATTGAAGTGACTGACCTAATTTAACAGAGGTCCAACCCGGTGGTGGTAACAATCTTACAATGAGTGGAATGTGTGATTGTAATTTAAAGACCTCTGTGTGTGGAAGACCACTGGTTCATCAGGACAGCATGAGGACAAGAAAACTCCAACAAGTCAGAGAAACGTTTATTGAAAAGTATAAGTCAGGGGATGGATAGCATTTTTTTTTTCTATTGTCATTATTTTGTTGAAATCAGTTTGCAGCGTTTTGGTCAAAAATAAAAGTTTTGTTGATCATAACTGATTTCTAAGAGAAATAGAAAAAAATGTTGAGCAAGTATGAAGGAATTTGTGGACAAAAAGTCCATAAAAGCACCAAAAGATTTATTGTATAGGCGTCTCTTGAAAGGAAACAGACAAGTCTAAGGCATAACTGTATTTTGTCACTTAGTTATTTTGTGATCACATTATTTTTTTATCTTGTTTTTCAAACTTTAATGTTTAAAACAGAAGCATTTACACAGAAACCTTCAGGATGTGTTGCTCAGTTGCTCAACTGGTTTTGTCGATGACATGTCAAACAAATGACTTCTAAACAAAACGCTTCAGTGGGATGAGCTGTGATACTGACTGGTTACAAAATTAGCAGTCGGAAACTTCAGACAGAAACTCGCGCAGCTGTCTGGCCTAGTTAAAACATGCAATATGTCATGACCTGTTTGAACTTTGAAGTGAATGCTCCAATGCAGCAATGTAATTAAGATCAGTACGGTGCATTTGTTCTTAGAAACAGTGTGTTGCATTCACTTTCAGTCATGGAAAGTGCAGAGACTCTATACCGAGACAAACAGGCCGGTACAGTGGAGGTCCTTGGATGATTCTGGGTTGAAGAGGTTGAAGTCAAAAAGAGGTTGAACCTCTTTATTGCAAAACGCTGGTCGTGTAATCAGCCGAGTTCTCATCATGGCCAATTTCAGGTTCTCCTTCTCCCCTGAGAAACAAATGGTAATGAGGGTAGCTTTCCGCAAGGTCGGGAAGAGATTCCTGAAGAGCGAGTTCAGCGATGACTCAGTCTGTGGTTTTTATGATGAACTGCTAGAAATAAACTCATCTTCCCGGTGGTAGCAAAGATATTAAGCTCAGAAAGTGCCAAAAAATAAAAAAAACTTTACATGCTCAGGTTACCATTCATGCACTGAAAAGTTTAGCAGACTCCAGTACTAAAAGCTGCAGTTTTTATTATTGTAAATAAATCAATAAGAATGTCATTTATCTCTCTCTTCATAATAATAAGACAGAAATCTTTTGATTCTGGCAATGATCGAAAACATAAAGTCAGCCAAGATAGTCTTATGTAAAGAAGTAACGCTAACGCAACAAAGAGACGTAGAAACGGGTCTGATTAGTTGTTCAGTTTGTTGGAGTCTGTAAAGCAGCTCGTCTGACAGGATTATGATGTTGGGCAGCTAACATATCCCTCTAAAGCTGACAGAGCAATCACACACGGTCGCTCATCGCTCACAGACTGGAGGTGATAGCATGACAAGGTTGCTGGTAGCAGACATTGCTTCTTGTCTCCAGTCTTCAGATTAAATCCTTCAGCCTGTGCGTGTTTTCTGTTTATTCGCTGCAGGTCCCATCAGCAGCATACTGGTCAACACCTACGGCTGCAGACCCATCGTCATGATGGGCGGCTGCCTTTGTTCCACGGGCATGATCTTAGCGTCCTTCTGCACCAACGTGATGCAGCTTTATTTCTGCATCGGTGTCATCGGAGGTAAGCCTGGCCACTTCAGGAAGTCCATGTTGAGATGTTGCGATTAGCCTCCACCTCGCCAAGGAGAAGTTCAAATAAAACTGGAGTAGCAAGAAACATGTTTGCATCATTTAATCTGCTCAGTCATTGTACTTATTTTTAGATGGTTTTTGTCTTCTAATTTTCTATTATGGATGTCAGGCAAATTATAATATACTGAATTACTGAATTTATTATTCGAAAACAACTAAGGATATAAGCATGAATCTAATATTGAGACTGTACAACAAGAGAACGTCCAGCTTAAAGCATTTAAAGTCTGTGTTGGAGCTACTAGCATCCACTAGCAGAGTACTGAACGGCTTGATGACAGCTGATTCCACTCTTCACTATATTATGTTATTAAACAAATAAAATCACCAAAAACACATTTTAGTAAAGAGTTACAGACATATCTAGGAATGTGTAGCTATCTGGTGCTAAATGCTAACATCAGCAAGCAGATGCTTAGCAGTGGCTCTGTCTAGACAGCTTTTCTTTTGCTCAACATGTTTGGTGCATAATTAGGTGCATCCTTTCTAACAAGTTAGATAATGTAATTGCTGTTTTTCAACGTTTTGGATAATCACATGTAGAGCAAAACTTAGCACTTACTTAGCAACCCTTACATTCAGCTATTCTAGCATTTTTCAACCCTGGTCCTGTGGACAAACGGAGCAGCGTTTGTCCACAGGACCCCAACATAATGTGTGTAGGTTAAAAATAAAGGCAGCTTCAATGTTAAATGTCAAGCTAAAATGTTTGACTGATGATTAGTTGTATTCATTCTGTCAAAAAGAAATCATTTGAAATCCTATTTGATGTTTCCATGACACAAGCAATCTTTAATATGTAATTTAACTGACTTGTCATAGTGTTATTATGCAGCCAAATAGACATTACTGTGGTGTATTTATATTACTAAACTCAAATGCATTCAGTGTCATGGTTACATTTTGAAACCGAAATAGAAACGGTTTCACAGTTTTTGACAGAAACTAATTACGGTATGAAATCAAACAATATTTAGAATATAAGTTCTTGAATGCATCACTTTACATTTTAGTTGTTTTATTTAAAAGGAATGTACTTATCTTCATCAAATGAAAAGTTCAACAGTAATTTAGAAAAAGTGTTGATACTCTGCGTATGTTTCATTCTTGGTTTCTTGCGGACTAATCATCGCTGAATGTCCTCTTTATGTCCATTTTCCAGGACTTGGATTGGCCTTCAACCTGCAGCCAGCGTTGACGATGATAGGCAAATATTTCTTTAAGAAGCGCCCCATTGCTAATGGGTTAGCGATGGCAGGCAGCCCAGTCTTCCTCAGCACTCTGGCACCTCTCAACCAGTATCTCTTCAACCAGTATGGATGGAGAGGCAGCTTCCTCATCCTGGGCGGGCTGCTGCTGAACTGCTGCGTGGCCGGCTCCCTCATGAGGCCCCTCGGACCGCCGCCCGGCAAGGTCAAGAAGGACGAGCCGCTGGCCGCTGTCACCACTACGACTGAAAAGCGCAGCCTCTGGCAGATAGTCAACAAGTACCTGGACCTGACACTGTTCAAGCACCGGGGCTTCCTCATCTACCTGTCAGGCAACGTCATAATGTTCCTGGGTTTCTTTGCACCCATTGTCTTCCTCGCCGCCTATGCTAAAGACATGGGTGTGGATGAATACTCTGCTGCCTTCCTGCTCTCAATCTTGGCTTTTGTGGACATGTTTGCCAGACCCTCCATGGGGCTGCTGGCCAACTCACGATGGGTTCGCCCCAAGATCCAGTATTTTTTCAGTTTCGCTGTGCTGTACAATGGGGTGTGCCATATCCTTTGCCCACTAGTGGAAAACTACACTGGCCTGGTGGTGTATGCAGTATTCTTTGGCTTTGCTTTTGGCATGGTAAGCTCAGTGCTGTTTGAGACATTGATGGACCTGGTTGGAGCGCCAAGGTTCTCCAGTGCTGTGGGACTCACAACAATTGTAGAGTGCTGCCCTGTTCTCATTGGTCCACCATTAGCAGGTAGTTTTCCTGACTTTGAACACGTTTTGTTTGATTGTTGGTTTTCAATGTACTATGGATTTGATGACTGCATGGAACTCAACCATCTTTTGCTTTCTCTTTCAGGGACACTTGTCGACGTCACCAAAAATTACAAGTCCATGTATTTCTGTTGTGGTGGAGTTGTCATCCTGGCGAGTATTTGGCTTTTTATCGGAAACTTCATTAACTACAGACTCTTGGAGCGTGAGCGCAAGCAGGGGGAGATGTACAAACGAACTGAGACGGAAGATCCCGATGGAGTTCGGGATGAGAAGGAGGCTGACGGTGCGGCCCAGGCCTCCGAAGACCTGGCCGACCAAAACCAAAAAGAAGCAGAGCCCATGCAAAGAGAGACTAATATTTAAAACCGTTCTACACTGCCAAACCTTGACCTTTCACCCCAGCTGCAGCTGAGCAACACCTTCAAGTATAAAACAACTGGGCTCCAGGCCAAGAGTTGCCTCTCACTGGACAACCACAGTCTGGTGGGGGCGCTCCTGGTTTGGCAGTCTGAAAATAACTGCCAAAGCAACTGTGGTGTTGTAGGGAAGGTGATGTACAGTATCTGTTTTTAACAGCACACTAGCTGTGACTACAACTGTAATAAAAAGGCGGTAAACATTAGAAACTTACAGACAAAACTTCCTATCTTTTTTCTGCCATTCTCATCCAAGATAAGCTCTGGGACACGACAGATATGCTGCTGATTTTAATGTACGAACGGTACATCCGCCGGAGTGTTAATTTATTCATAAAATAAACACATTACTTTGATTCACTTTGACTGAATTGAAATCGTTCAGGATCAAACATCCAAAAGCTGCATCAGTCTGTTATTCTGGTTTCAGCTGGTTTGGAAAGCCAGGTGAACCCATACTGGAATATGAAGAAAATACAAGCCAGATGCATTCCCCAGTTTAAAGGCCTTTCTGAAATTCTATTAGTATTTAATTAAATAAATCACACATGGATCCAGTTGTGAACAAATACATTGAGTGCATTCACATCACATAACAACAGTGTGTTTAATATGTGCCCTGCACTGCCTCCTACCGTCTGGGAGGATACTGGCAACAGTGGAATAAATCCTGCAGAATCTGAAGCAGTCTGATTCCACCTGGAAATCATTTGAGTTAATGATTTACTCTGTGGGTTACCATTGTGTGTTAAAAAAAATTTTCGTCATGTTAACGTCACAAAATGAAGATCTGAAGGAACATTAATGTCGCAGCATACTTAAGTTTTTGTTTTCTGCTGGAAAGAGAAGCAACACGTTTTTTTTTTTTTACATTTTCTTTGTCTTTCTCCTTCAAGTTGACATGAAAAGTGGGAAAGAATGCCAAAGTAAAAATTGGCCGTTGGTGTCAGAGACAAAATTAAACTAAAGTAGTTTTCTTTTTTTCTGTTTTTTTTTTAAAGGGGTAAATGCTGGCAGTGCTGCCACCTACTGGCCTGGCATGTATATTCCAGAATTGATCTAGGAATAGTGTCTTGGATATTGATTTATTTTTTTTCGAGGGCTTAACAAAATAAAACTGACTCTGACTGGATTCCTCAATTATTACAACTAACTTTTCTAAAAAACTGAACAGATGTGGTCACAGCTGGTGATGCTGGTATCCATATATTACTCCGTCCTGAGCATTGTAAAGCTGTGTAAACCTGTGCAAACCTTTGATCAAGACATAAAAAATGCTGCATTAACTGTCTTGGGTACAGTAGTCCCACTCTCATATCAAGTATGCTGCACTAAATGTCAAATTGTCACACTTCAGTCCCTGACGTTGTTTTAAAATTGCTGCAATTCACTGAATTTAATTACGGTTGAATGTAATTTCCTCTGTGGGCCTTAATAAGGTATTAATGACCAAAACCTCCGTCTGCGAACTGGGGGCCGTACACAGGCGGAGCCCAGGAGCAATACACTCTCTCTCATATTAATGCAAATATACAGGGAAATGTGTTTCTAGTGGCAGTCCAGTCTGTGATGCATTGCCTTAAATTTAAATGCAGTGTAGCTTTTGCAGGGTAGTCATAAAATTAATAGTGGACAGAATAATATGAAGACGACAAACTTTGTGTTAATGTGAGACATTTTATTTCTGCTGCAGTAAAGAGAAACTCACACCTGTTCCATTTGTCTCCTAACATATCTGTGTTGGAATGTGAAAGCTTTCAGTGATCGTGTTCCGTGTCTCGTTGTTTCAGTCACTGACTAACCATTTCCATTCCTGAATGTTGAACTGAAAATTGTAATCCAGCCATGTGTGGTGTGTGGTGTGCACACGCAGACATGCAGCATGTTTTCCTTTGCTCTTCAGTGACAGTCGTGGAAATACGCCTCACTGCCCAGGGCGCGATTCTGCCAAGGGGCAGCACAAGAACAGCACTAGCTGCGTTTCCGATACAAACATGCGCAAAATGTTGTCAGTATTCTGCTAATGTAAAAAAAAACAACACATTTTTAGAATTGCGGTGTTTCTATTAAATAAGAAATACAATTGAAGTCACACGAAAAAGTTTGTTGATAGAGTAAGTAATCAAAAAAACATGCCATGAACTACTTCCTGTTGCCTTCTTCTTCATGGTTTGGACCAGTGGTAACATCCAGTTGATGATCATGTGACTCGTGTCATGTAAACAACGTGTTTCCATTGCAGTTTTGCAAAATGCTCCAGTTTCAAAATCACCTCAACATTTTATTGAGAAACTGGATTTTTTTTCAAAACTGCCGCGTTTCCATTGACCAAATTTATTTTCGGAAAATCAAATTGCGCAATTATATGGTCATTGTAAACGCAGCTAGTGTCAGTTGTGCCCACATGATTTTCATTTCTTAAATGCATGTACAATTTTGTTGATCACTGTATAACCACTGTAAGTATGACCAATAATTCCAGCTATAATTCAGATTTGAAACTAACCTGATTTAGTGTTGTTAAGTATTCGACCTTCTCTAGGTCAAAGTTTGAACTCATCAAATCTGACCTAGACATAGAAAACATAATTTTGTGAATTTTCAGACTGTGGGCTGTGGGTTGGGTCAGGACATCAGGTCCGTCCTGGACTCCATTCGTGCAAAAACCACCAAAGATGTTACATGCAAAAAAAACAAAACAAAAAAAAAAACAAAAACACATTTTGGTTTGCTTCTTTGAGAGCAATCATAAACAAGAGGGGATTTCCCCGTTCCTTCAGCTTACAGGTGTGCTGCAAATCATGGAAATACGATTCCATCTGTGTTGCAGACCTTAAACCACCTTCTGTTATCAGCCAGGAGTCCAGATGACGCTCAGAGTGACGAGATCAACCTGCTGCTGAGGGCTGAGTGATCACTACTGATAACTCTGCTCATGGTTTCAGCCACCGGTTGCTTTTTTTTTTTAACACTATAACTCAGTTTCACTGAGATACAACAAAATGGAAAAATAGAATGTTTTTCTCATTCAGTTGAAAAAGTGAAACTCATACACTGATTTTTTAACACATCTCAAATGTTTGTTATTCATTTTAAACATGGTTAACCGTTACTGAAAAACCCAAAATTCAAATTCTCAGAATATCGGAATGTTACTCAAGACAGTTCAAGCACATCATTTGAAAGTTGAGTGGATGGAAAACCTGTGGTAGAAAAAGCTGATCTCGCTGAGAGGGAGATAATCAGATGTAAAAATGCAGATGAGCTGAACAGTGCTATAATAAATAACTTGTGCTTCACAGCCTCTCAAGTTTAATTATCTTGTTTTTCCTTCCACTCAACTTTCTGTGTTTCTTGGCTAACAGCCTTCCACTTCAGCAATGACCTTTTGTGGAAGACGTTTGCTGATAAAACTGTGGTCAGCATTCTGATCCATGATTGTGTTGCCAGTAACTTGTCCATACAGTTTCTGTTTTTGTCATGTTTAATATTCTAGACAGTTGGTTTGGTTTATGTTTTACTCATAACCAGTAAAATAACCACAAATAATCACTTCAGCATCAATCTGTGTGCAAACAATCCATATAATATGAGTTTCAGTTTTTGAATTGGAATTGCTAAAGTTTGTGAGATTTGAACTTGTTGAAATGTTCCACCTTCCTCTCCTGCGCTCACTGAGGAGAACTGGCTGTCTACCACATAACACCGCCCCCTGCTGGCGGCTCAAACCGGATTTTAAATCTGTTTTCTTTCTACTGTCCAGGGTTTTGAGTCATAAACTGTTCCATGATTTTTACACGTTCTTGTAAAAACACAACAGAATGTTTATCTTTTGAAATAGAACAAATATAGATGAATGAAATTTAGCGTTTGGCTTTTTAATAGTGGAATGAGCACTGACGCACTTCCAGAAGAAATCTGAGTTACTTGAAATACTAAGTGTGAATTGTGAAAGGCCAACTGATGCTGTATATTATAAATCTATATGCGATTAACACCAAAAAGGCTTTTTAATGTGATGTGCATTTGTTTGATCTGTAAAGCCCAATAGAAAGTCATGGAAATGAAATGTTATTTATTAAATCATATATAAAGAAATAAAAATGTGATGTGCACCAATAGCCTTATCAAATCAAAAGTTTTTTTTTTATATTTTCTGAAAGAGAATATACCTTTTAGGATTTGCTTAAATTTGAACATGAATGTTAACATGAATACTGATTAATATCCCCCTCTTGGATTATTTTTGTAGACATAAATGACTTGGAAAACCAATAAATACTCCCTTTACTTTTGGAATATAATCACAGATTTAAGGTTTATGCTCCTTAAATTACTTTATGAACTTTTTTCTTTTGATCGACTAAGTTACTTTTTCAAACTGTTAAATATGTAAAGAGGCAGAAGTAGTCTAATGGTCCAGTAATAATAAGTTTTTACATAAAATTCAGATTTTAGATATTGATTATTTTTTTACAGTGCAACCCACCGTGGCTCTGTGTGAAACAACACTGATGGTGGTTCCACGGTAATGACTGTCCTAAGGAATAACTAGCAGCAAGTTTTTTCACATCTTGTATGTCGAGACTTTGACTAAGCCACTCCAGACAGCAGTCAGTAGGCCCTGGTTGTGTCTAGTAGAATTGATCACAGATTATTCAGGACTCAACTTAAGCATCAGATATATTGTCACAAAGAGCCAAGTTATTGTGCGTAACCTTTACCCTGAATAAATAATATTTTAATTTGAAAACTAAATTTTGTGTTTCCTCCAGTTATCTGTATCTGATATCAGGATTAGTCTGACGATCTGAAACATTTTTGATGAATCTGTCTTGGCAGATACTTTATCATGCCAGTATGTAAAATACAACCAGCTTCACTCACATTCAGTTCTCATTCTTTCCAAAGAAATAAACTAATGAAATGTCTCAATGAAAGCCATTTTTTCTCTGTACTTTTTGTAACTTGACAAAGTTCTAATCTACTGATTCAGTCTCACCCTGTGAGCTGATGTTCCTGTGTGAAGAAAGGAACAGTTTGTGTCTTACTGAGCAGGTAGTCATCACCTGTTTACCTATTAAGCTGTTTAGCTGACTGCGCCTCACTGCGCCGTAACATCAACAGTGATGGGGTTTTCTGATATCAGCTGTTTGCAAACCTCTGCAGTCTTTCTGCTCCTGTAAATACCGTCTTATGTAGCCACAGACATAATGCTAACGCTAAATCTAACTTGCACATTTATCATTAGTTCGCCACATATTCCAATGGTCTGTACTTCTAGTTATGGCTGCGCCTATATTCTGTGTATAAGCCCGTTTGTGGCAGTTGTGTAGATGTGTGTGTGCTTTCTGTTACTTTCCTCAGAATGTGTCAGACCTTCCACTGCCTCTGCAACTGTCATGAAGGAAAGAACCACACGGGTAAAGCTTCTGTCTTTCTAATGCCACCAAGAAGCCGACGCCCATCATTCTGAATAAATAAATGTATATATTAGGATAAAATACCAGCAGTTGTCTCTTCTGTTTCTCCAACCAGAACACAAATTGGCAGGACCAAATAAAATGAACATGTGTCTAAAACATAAAACATGATGGCTCAGAGGAATGATTATTACAAGATCACTAACATGGAGGAGGAAATGATGATTGACGAGCTGCGACATTTTATTTTCCGTGTTCCTGGAATCCCAAAGGAAACAAATGGAAGGTGTTGGTGGGATGTTTACACGCTGCTTCAGACCAGAACAGAGCGGGACGAGTTCAGCATTATAGTCCAACAGTAGGTACTTCCTCCCAGCCGAGGACAATTGCTCCTCTGAACTATCCGTCCTGCTCTGTGGCTGGAAAACCGGATTCTGGAAGTTGAGTAGTTTGGTCTGTTTTCCACATAAACAAACATTCCCACAAAATTCTGACCAAACTCACGACAGTTTCACCTGCAGAGGGTGACCAAACGTTCACCAGGGAGGTTATGACAAGAAGGAACGAACGACCTGAGGCAACTACGCCAACGAGAACCGATTTCTGCACTTTGATCAGTGTGTCAGTGATGGCTGAAGACCCTCGGGCAATGAGGGGTCACTGTGGAGATGCAAGAGTTCACCTCTTATGCGAAGGTCAACTGGAGGTATTGTTGGGTTACCAACGGCCATGGAAACATCATCAAACAGTGCTTCATGTTGCTGGCAGCTTTTTGGTTGCTTGTTTTAAGTTCTGGTGGTTGACTATGAGTTGTGACAGCAGCTCTCACACCAACCGCACTGCACTGGCAATCATTGGTTAAATAATAAAGAGGATCAGAGGAGATATCAACCATGTTGCTAGTTGTAACTAGCTAAGCCGCATATTGTCCGGACATGCTGAGAAATCTTGCAGCTTGAGCAAACAGATCTCAGACTTCACATATACCACAGATCCTACAACTGCTTTGCAAATATTGCAGCAATAACCCAATAATAGGATCATTTAATCTCAAGTGACTCTATGCAAACTCTCTGTCTGCACTGAAGATTCACTCAACTTTTTTTGGCAGAACTCTTGAAGTTAAAGTGATGAAACTGGCAGAGGATTGAGTTCTGAAGTTTTGTCCTGAAATGATCAATTGATCTCAACATGGAATAAGGAAAAACAAACAAGTTAAAATATGATTTATGATCAGATCCTGCGAGAGGCGACTGCACTCAGCTTCCGGTCAGAACTCCAGCCTTGAGCTGATGCCTGACCGCTCACCGTTATAACAGTCACTGAAGATGAACGGCAGGCGTTTTCTGTCGGCTCCGTCCTCAAAGATGCTCTGCCCTGGTGGCCTGCAGCCCCGAGTGACCAGGATGCTCAGCTGGACGTCCAGTTTGAAACCAAACCGTCCCACATTCAGCTGAAGACTCAACGACTGTGATACACTGAGGCGATGCTACTGGAAAAAATGAAATCCCAGCAACCCTCTCTGACTTCACCTCAGTGTGGGGTCAGTTACTGTATTCACCGTAAGAAGAAGCTGAGAACAGAGAAATTCATTTTACTCGAGGTGGCAGAACAGGAGCTCATGTTTCACAGGCCCCTCCCACTGCAGCACTGGTTCTGGTAGTGACCACGCCCACTTTACTCACACACACAGATCAGGTGTCAAGAAGAGGCTGCAGGAACTTCAGTCCCCCACCAGGACGGACGGCGTGATGACGTTTTGCTCCTGAACGTCATTTAGTGTCTTGGAAAAGTACAATAAAGGCCAACAAACTGAAAACGCCACAGCAAAACGACAACAGTCACAACAGAAGTTCTGCTAAAACAGAAAATACACTGGAGCTTCATCAGGCTGAAATGGACATTTTACTAAAACTCAATTATTTGCTTACCAATCAATCACATTGTATTGGTAAAGCATCTTTCAGTAACAAGGCATTTCAAACTGCATTACATCATAAAAACACAAAGGTGCAACTAAACAGAAGTTATGATACACAAGAAACTTTTCTGACACAGAATTTAACAGAAGATAAAATAGAAGTTGTGATAAACTTGCTGGCATGACGTTCATTTCACCACCATTTCCATTCTGATCATTCTGTTGTGGCTTTTGCATTTTGCTGACCTTTACAGAACAAAAATGAAAAGATCAAAAATGTTTGACTCACTCTCTACTGGACCTGTGAACAGAACCTGGGCCTGAAGATGAAGTTCTGCTGCTGCGTTTCTCCTGGGCTCCGTTGCATCAACAGTCACTGAGGGGCCAGACTTCATCTGGCTGCCAGCTGGCTCATATCCAGCGCATACTGAATCAGTGCTGCTGCCAGCCCCTGGTTACACAGTACATGTTCTGAAGCAATAACAGAGCACAATCTAACCTGAAAAGAAAAAAAACCATCCGCTCTTCCCGCGGCGGCTGAAGGCCCTGTTATCATTGCAGCATGCAGCCGCTGTGCGTAACAAACCAATAAAAGCTGCGGCCCGGAGGCGCTCTGACCCAAACTGGACCTCAAACCTAAAGCTCAAGCTAAAGCTCTCAACAAGACACACATTAACCTTCCCGCCATTATTTTTCTGCAGAGATCTCCCACTTTGAAGTGCTTCCCATTTAACCTTCATTTAACTCTTGTGTCACGCGCTCCCTGTTCTGACAGCGGAAGCCTTTAGAAGTCAGAAAGGGCCCCAGGCTGTGGATGGCATCAGCACACAAGCATGGAGAGCGCTGACCCGCTGCAGGTCTGCTGCCTTCCACGTCCAGCCGGGTTTCACTGGACCTGCGTGTGAAAAGGCGCGATCCCGGCGCTGGCCGCGTCAGAGCAGAGCGGCAGCGGCTTCAGCATCTTCAGGCTCCACTTTGGTTTCAGCTTTTTTTTCCCTTCTTTTCAAAAAGAAGAGTTTTTTTTACAACATATTTCTTCTTGGGGGCCAAAAACAGACAGTTTAGTAAATACTTATCCGTTAGGAATGTGTAATCAATACTGTATATTTACATAAATGTATTGTTTATGGCAAAATTTTGCTCCTGATTCCCATAGCATGGAAGATACTTAACCTATTAAATATGCTTGTATGCAGTTATGCATTTAAGATGTGTATTTATTAACGTATAAATGTCCATTTTAATTTAAGCTTCATGAACTGTAACATTTCTTGTCCATAATCAGCATTTTGATGATGTGAAGAAAACAAAACATTTGCCTTGCTGGTTGTTTCATGTTGTTACTGTGTGTTGCACGTTAATGTAGTAATAACTTCAAGAGTATAAAATAAAAATAACTTCACAACAGTGTGACATGTTTTTAACCTGGTTTTTCATATTAAATATTTCAGAGCTCATGGACTTGGTCTTGGAAAAAAATAAAAATGGGAAAACATTATTATTATTATTATTATTATTATTATTATTATTATTATTATTATTATTATTATTATTTTAAATGACAGGTTTTCTTCAAATTGAGATTTCTATGATTTGTCTGTCAGTTCACTGCTGACTTCAGAATTCAACAGTGGAAAAATTCCCACCGCTCTACAGAGAAGCAGTGGAGATCAATATTTCCTGAAAGTAGGTTATTGACTCCTCAGAATGGTTCCGCAGAACCCCGCGAGCTCACGCTGACCAACCTGTGTGATCACATGTAAGTAAATGATGGATGTCGTTTTCCAGTTGAATTTCATCTCCTGTAAGTCTGCGAAAAAGTAAATCATGAAAAAATAAAAAGAAATCAACGAGGACATTAAAAATTCATTTTCGCAGACACTCCAAGTATTTTAACAAGATCATTCTTGGTTTGAAAAGTTTGACCTTCCTTTTCTTCCCTTGTTATTGGTTTGATCTTTTGCTCCGTTTTCCTGCAGGCTCTGAGGTTTCTCTCATTATTATCTGGAGCTTCAGTCGCTGCTCTGATTTCTTGATTTTCACATGGAAAATAAAAACCCAGCTAAACATGTTGAGTTCTGTGCTGAAAATCGTCCTCTGGCTGCTGGTGGATGCAGCTCATCAGAAAGCGTCTCTTCTGGCGACGTCTCAGGTTTTTCCGTCTAATTGGGGTTTTTACGACTCGGTAACGGATTTATCAAGGAAAATGGTTTTTGAGCATCTGAGGATGTGCCAGGGTTTCCAGGCCTGAGCTCAGCGAAGATCTGCTGAGCCTCTTGGCTCTGTCCCGTCTCCCCGGGTTACCTCCTGATGACGCAGGGTTCAGGGGGGGTGAGGGGGGGGGGGGGGTGAGGGGGGGTTGACTCCATTCAAGTTAGGAAAATAAAACCTGCTCCAAACTCAAAACAGGCCACATTGTGTGCAGGAATCTCCTCCACGTCTTGCACATAGAGGGCGCTGTAGGCCTGATTTTCTCTGCACTCCTTTCCAAGGAGGAGAGTTTTATCGAGGTGATTTTTGTTTGTTTGCTTGTTTGTTAATTTGAGACAGACAGAAGCAGCATCTTCATGTCTTTTGTCTTCCAGAGAGTCAAACTCTGAGAGTATTCAGGGATCCCTCATGGAAAACCTGATGTCTGCAGCTCTCAGGCTGCAGGGACATCACAGGACGTCGATGCAGGACACTTGGTTTGCTGACAGTTGTTGGTTCGGAGCTGGAAGTTTTTCTGTTTCTATTACATTTGTAATATAAATACTCCCAAAAAAAAGATAAATAAATAAAATAAAGTGCTTTACAATGTGTTTGTGTGTTTTTCCAAAGCACAAAAAGAAGTGTTTACATTGGCAACAAGGCAGGTTTGAAAAGAAGTGCAGCAAACAGAGTAATCAATACTTAATAAATAATCTGAACATGTGGCCTTGGACTGAATTTTACTGTTGTAGTGTGATTCCAAAATTGATTCTCAAGGAAAAAAAATCTCTTGTAAACAGAAAGGACAGATTTGTTCTGTTTATACCTGAAAATACTGTTAACAAATCACTGAAGGGTTTGAACCACAACATATTAAAGATCTGCTGTTGTTGGATCAACCTTACACATCTCTCAGGTCTTTTGGTTCTGCTCTGCATCCAGAACCGGAACCAAACGAGGAGAAGCAGCTTTCAGCATCTATGCACCGCAAACCTGAGAGAAACTTCCATAAAACTGCAAAACTGTCAAAACACTGACGTCCTTTAAATCGAGACTAAAGGCCAGCTGGTCAGAGCTGCTTGTGAACCATAAAGAATGAAACATCGACCAAACGTCAATGAGTATTGATGACTTTGATGATCGGAATGTAATGTTTGTCTCTGGTTTCTCAGTTCTTGATTCTATGCTCTTTTTGTGACTTTTTTTTTTTTTTTTTTTATGATGTAAAGCACTTTGAACTGCTTTGTTGGTTAAATGTTCTACAAATAAACCTGATTGAATGAGAGTCCAGTCTGTCAGATCAGTCACTTCACTGAAAACCAGACCAGAAAGCAGAAAGCTTTTTCTTTTTCTTTTTATCTAAACCTGAAAATAAAAAAATAAAAAAAGTGACTGATTGCCCAGCAGGCTGCCTTACTGGGCCGTTCCTGTCTGTGCAGCAAGGTCAGCCAGGATCCATGCAGCAGCAGGCTGCATCCTTCATGCCAGGACGGGGGGGTGAAAAGGTCATCTGTCTGAAAGGTAAACCGGTCGGCCTGTATATCAACAAAATCACATTTATTCACTCTTTTTTTTTTTCTTGTGTGTGTAAATGTGCCAGTTTATCTGCAGTTTCACACCTTGGAAGAATTTCTTGCCATGGATTTTATTGAGATTCATTTAATAGACCAACAAAACCAGCATGTTATTCTGAAAGGAAGGTTTTTGTTTAAATAAAAGTGTCAAAAGTGTGGCAAACATATAAATTCAGTTAGTAAGTATTCAATAAGTGTTCCCTGGATCCACTTTTTGTTGCAGCTGGTTGTCTCTACATATCTAAAAGGAAATGAAAATCATTTTGTTAGTTAATAAATCACTATAGCTAGCCACTATAGCTCTATAATTTATAGAGCTATATTATAGAGCTATACACTATAGAGCCGCTCAAGACTTCTGGTTCAAGTCAAAACCAAACCTGGAGGAGCAGCAGGCGGTTTCTACGCTCCTCTGATCTGGAACAAACTTCCAGAAAATTGCAAAACTGCTGAAACCCTGAGGTCCTTTAAATGGAGGATGAAACCTGCCGCTGAAATAAAGTTCACCTCACCGTTATGCAGGACTCAGCGTTGGTCTGACTCAGAGAACCTATTCTAATGTGGAGAAACGTAAGCGCTGGGAATATTTTAGTATTGTCTCAGCATGCAGTCAGGCTGGACATCAATACTGACCGGGAGGAGAAAGTCTCTGAGCCGCTGGGACAAAACTCAGAACTTTTTTTCTTTTTGACAAACAGTATATTTAGCGCGGCTCAGATGACTCTCAGCCATCCATTTAGATGTGCTGCCACCGCCTGCTGCAGCTCAGGGACTTTTTAAGACATATTGATCCTCCTCTCCAACTTTCCCTGCATATCCAACCTAGAACAGAACCTCAGCTTCTGTTCTGTCTGTTTCCCTTCCTCTGCTGTGAAGCATGTTTAACTCCACCAACACTGAAATACTGTAGACGGACTCCACAATATTTGATCAGTTTCATGATGGGTTTGTGTGTGTGTGTGTGTGTGCGTATGGGTGTGTGTGTGCGTGCGTGCGTGTGTGTGTGTGTGTGTGTGTGTGTGCGTGTGTGTGTGTGGGTGGTGTGTGTGTGTGTGTGTGTGTGTGTGCGTGCGTGTGTGTGTGTGTAAACTAGAGCAATAACAATAACAAAAAAAGACTAACATTTATAAGCAGTTCAATCAATTTGGACGTTTTATTGCTTTTGTGAATCAATCAGCACCAATAAAGTCTTTTTTCCCCCCCAACAAAAAACATTCCAATAAAACCTTTAATGCAAAAGTAGAAATTGGTTTCTACTAAATAATAATAATTACTATTTAAAAAGTGATTGCATAATTATTCATCCCCCAAAAGGCGACTTGACCAAATTCGTCAGAGGTCCAGTCAGTTGGTCCTCAGTGTTTGGACCGGATCAGCACCCAGAGGCTTTGAAGGGGCTCAATATTCATACATTGACTCATTTTATGGTAAATATCTTTGACATTTTGCTCAAATTAGTTTCCACTTCTGGTTACTTTTTTTTTTTTTTTTGTCAAAACAGAATCATGTTGCCAAAGTTTGATTTGTAAGCTTAATAAAAGATGAAACATCCAAGGAGGTGAATTCTTCACTGTTTACAGAAATTGTAACAAGCAGCATTTACAACGACTTGCAACTCAGGTGAGATTTCAAACTAAAAATTTAGAAAAGTCAAACTTAATACAATGGGGAAAAATACAAGTTTTTAGGATAAAACTAGTATTTTGTGGCCTAAAAATACTAGTTCAATGTAACTGAGGTTACACTAGCATTAAAGGTGTCAGTGTTTAATGATCTATAAGATAAAGTGAAGATTTTACAAACAGAGATTTGTTGGTCTTGGTGAAATTTCAACGACAAAAAATAAAACCTGGTCACTCGTCTACTCAACTGGGGTCGTTTTCGACTTTCATAAATCAGAAAAAGTAATAATAGATGTTTTCCATAGAGAACAGAATAGTAAAAGAGGTTAAAAAAATTCCCCTAAACTTACTTCACTAAAATAGAAGTTGAGTATCCGTCACATTATAAGCAGCAGCTCTGGGTTTAGATGACTGAATTTTAATCTCATGTTGTTGAACAGCCACTGAAAGGCTGCTGCCTGTTGTCAAGCAGAAAGTAATGAAACCCGCACCAAGCAGCGGGAGCCGCAAAACATCACAGCTGTAGAAAGTGGCTGTCTGGAGCGCTGTACCCCAGCAAACGCATAGAAAATTAAGTGGAAGGAAAAGATGTGGAAGACGAAGGTGATTGACCTTTAAGGTAAGTATGAAGAAAGGCCATTCAAAGGTCGGTAACATGAGCTGCAGCTCTTCATGGGCCCCATGTTTAAACAGAACCTGAACCACAGTGAAACTGATGCATGAAAGAAGCTTCGATTGACGCTACATACAGTTTAAATTTGTTGCCTACAAAACAGAGGGAGGCACAAAAGAACGGATTCAATGTTTCTTAAAGTGGGATTTAGTGACAATGTGTGAACCTGTTTCGTTTGCGAACTCATTTCCAGAGTTTGTCACTGCTGCTGAAGTTCAGGCAGGAAGTGGCTGCGCTTCCAAACTCTGTCAGACAGTGGAGCACATTGGTGGTGATCAGAGGTGATGCACGGAGCCCCGCTAGCGCCGCAGCCTGGGGACGCCAGACAAAATCAAAGGACAGCCACGGCAGAGAAGAGCGCGGCTGAGGAAGACATTTAATCTATTCTGTTTGAAAGCCGTCCCTGTCCTCCTCTCAAACACGTCTCCTTTTGTTGCGGCAGAACTCGACGTGTCCACGGGCCACGCTGGCATCAAACTACAAACAGGTTCCCTGAAGCCAGCTGGAGCGAAGGTGGAGGCACTTCCTGCCCTGCGAAGTGTGTGAACTGGATGTGGAGGTCCGTCTCTCTGCAACCAGCTCCGTGTGCTCCGCAGCGTTCCGCTCAGCTCCGCTTTCCCCACGTCCGGTGTTCATTGACACGTCCCCTTCATGGCAACCGTCCTCTCATTATATGTCATGAATAATTTATGAGCTCCCAGGACGCAGAGTGATGCTGGTCCAGCTGTTTTCAAGAGTTTATTAATGTTGATTTGGTTCCGTGTCACTTAGACACAAGAATGTTATAAAACACAAGCATTCTGACATTGTCCTGCTCTATGTCTCTAAGGGTTACCAGACTTATTATTATTTGCTAAATGGCAAAATCAGAGATTATTTCTATTTAAATTTTTCACTTTCTAAAGTCTTCAAAGAACATAAAACATCACAACTCCTGATTCAGGTTTCGCCTTAAAACATCCAAACACAAATTTTAATTCAACAAAACCTAAATGTGACAACAACAACAACAAAAAAAAAACTTTCAGCAAGAGGAAAATTAGGATGTTTCAATGTAAAGCAGCTAAAATGACACACAGGCATCAGGTGGTGACGACTGGAGCATCGGGACATTTTAACGGAGCTTCGCCTCATTCAGAAACAAGATAAAGCAACTTACGAGTCAAGAGGTTTACAGCCGTCTAACAGGGTTTTAAATCAGTACAGAAAATAATCTACAAGTTGAGGACATTTGAGACAACTGCTGACATGCCCAGTGTTCAAGAAGGTTCTCCACGAGACAAAAAGAAGTATCCAGAAATCCTAAAGCACCTTCAGCTGGTTCCTGCTACTGTACATATGAAAGTCCCCGAAAACCAGAAGTTTCACTTTCATGGAAGGAGTGAAAGGAGGGAAACTTTGCTGAAGAACCATGAAGAACAAACATGCAAACTCCACCCAGAAGCACCAAACGCTGGGATTTGAAGTCTGCATGGTGCAGCTCTGCCAACACTGCGCCATGCAGGTTTTGACCCTTAGAAACACACTGATGGACATCGAGCACAGAGAGTAAAAATTCTGTCAGAATGTTTTTCACAAATGTGTGCGGAGATTTCCCCCAGCGAGCGAACCGGGCTGAAACCGAGCCGCCCAGCAGTCCTGAAGGGTGAGACTGATTCCTCCGTTAATTCTCAACTGATGTTTGACTGAAATCCTGTCAATATTTCATTACATGATGGGCACTGACAAGGTCACAGACTTTGGTCGGTAACTAAATCTTGTTGAGCCCTCGGTTCAGGCAGAAAAACACTTAGCCTGTCCATTAATGGTGCCACGCTGTGTAATCTGATCAAGTCACAACTTAACGTGTCAGGACGCATTTCCGTCTGCTCTGTCCATTACTTCTCAGTGACGTGCAGGTGGATCCGACACGGGAGAAGCTGACGGAAAAGAATGACAGCTGGGTTTTTGTTTTTTCTGCAGCTGAAGGTTCAGGATTTGTTTGTAATTTCCCTCACAAAAAAAACAAAAAAACATTGAAAATCTTTGATTCACATCACATCACAAGGTGTAAAGTTTGAGGTGGAATCACTTTTTAGAGAATAAACTTAAAATTACTGCCAAGTACTAAACTCAAGTCCCAATAAAATCAGACAGGAGCTGATGATGTTATATGCTAAAATGTATTAATATCAATATGACCGTAACTCAAAGTGTTACTCAACATCGCTGCTGAAGGAACTGTTCATGCTTTGAGAGAACTGGAACTTTATAAGGTAAAAAAAATATTACAATGTCAACAAGTCTCTGTTTCTTTGTGGATCAAAGCTTCTTGGCAATAAATCTTAGAACTTTTCGAAAGTCTATTTCCCTTTAAAAGTTGCTATTGAAGAAACACTTTTTTTTTGACAAACCACACACACACACACACACACACACACACACACACACACGCGACACACCCACACACACACACACACACACACACACACACACACGCACACACACCCACCAGAGAGCAGCAGTGCAGCCTGTTGACGTCTCTGTCACCGAGGAAAACCAAGATGTCCGACCCTGAAGCGGCTGCTGACCTTTGGACGGAGGAGGCTCAGCCGTTCACAGGGAGGCTCACCGGCTGCATCTTCATCGTCTGAAGTGACGAGGAGAAGAACTGAGTTAGATCTCGCCGTCAAACATCCCCGCCTGGTTCTTACTTAAGCAACTTCAAAGTCAAAGTCACAATATCTTGATGTGAAGACGCCGCCGGTTATTACTCCCAGATATCAGCGATGTCCGTCCTCTCAAATATTACTTGTCGTTTCAAAAAGGAAGACGTTGCCTTCGGTGTGGATGGGAAACGAGGACAGACGTCCTCCGCCGGTATCTGGTCCACTTCAGCAATAACGTCCTTATCATCTCTGTCATATCGAAGCTTGGACACAGCCAAGCCTCCGATGTGACCAAACTGACCCAAATTCACCCCTTATTATGAGCAGAAGCAAAACCTTCCTGTTAATGGAGCTAATTATTAGAATACCTGCATGTGAATGCAGCACACATCCAAACAGAGACAACTTATGCTAACATAAACTGAACACATGTTCAGCTTGCATCCTGTCCTATTTGTCCTTTTTCTACTAACTCTCTGATCACTCTGCAACACACACACACACACACACACACACACACACACACACACACACACACACACACTCACACACACACACACACACACACACACACCCGCTGCGTAGCGCTCACCGCCGCTGACAAGATGCATGATGAACGCATCCGCTGTGATTTATAATAACACACTTTGCCATTGTAAAGGAGGAAATTGAACAAACAGGCCGTGCTATCTGTCACCAGATGACCCAGTTCAAGTTCAAGAAGCTGCCTGTCAAGAACAATTGACTGCACGGCTGATATATTAGACCTTAATGGCAGCAGGAAAAAAAGAGGCTCTTAACGATTGCCTTTGCTGGGCATGTGAAGGTCCCACAGCGGGCCGGATTGCAAAAGGAAACAAATGATTTCCTGAAGCAGCAGCTTCCTTTCCAAAAGAAAAAGAAAAAAAACACAATCATCTGATACAGGCGTCGGGGTCGGGTGGTGAGACGGGCTTTGGAAGATTAAAGACTGTTTTTGAAAGAAGATTGGTGTGGAAATAATTCATCACCTCATCAGGGGTGATAATCGTGTGTTTTTTTGAAACAACTGCAATGATGTCTTGTTTCATTTGAAGTGAAAGTGTCTTCAGTTTGGGTCAGCAGGGAGCGGTCGGGTTTGACTGCTGATGGTAACATCCTGCCTTTAGAGTTTTGGTTGTTTTGCATGAAAACATTTAACCCAAGGCTGTTTGTCCAAAGTTTCAATGGTTCTGATCAAATTGATCGAAGCTGAGGTCCAGTTATCTAACAAGGTTCACTGTTACAGGGTTTAAGATTTTGTAAATCCATCACTTAGAACATTCCAACATTTTTGAAGAAGATATTCCAAGAGTTCCCATCACCTACATGCAGCAGCTCTGATCCTTGCCATCATTTTTCTTCATTTCAAAATGGAAGCAAAATAAGATTAGGAAAAATGAGAATCAAAATGAGCTTAAACCAAACCAAACCACAATGTCAAACTTTAAGGAACTTAAATTGTTAGATTTCTGCTACTTTGTTACTGAGGCAGCAGTGTAGTGGCAGTAAGAGACACTGCCACCCGCTGGTGGGAGGTGGAAGACACCCCAACTCAACGTTTGTGACCATTTTCCACGAAAACTCACATTAGCTGTGCTTCCATTACAAAACTGCACAAAACTTTGTTGATGTTCCACTAAGATAAAAAGTAAAAAAAATTGCTATTGACTAAAAAAGAATTTATTAAAAAAGAAACACCCCCAAAAAAATCCTCCTACACCTCATTCTAGCAGCAAGACTTTGGATCAAAAACTGAGGGTTTTTTTTCTTTCAAAATTGGCATGTTTCCAATCAGCAAATGTATTTCTATGATTCTGATGTCAATTTGGGCAATTATATTTTTCAAGGGAGTGCAGTTGATTATGCATTAGCGAGAAAAAAAATACAAAAGTGCATCCAAGACTTGAAAAAAATCATTTATACTCTGATTGTTTTGCTCTGAAGCTTGTCAGCAGAGGAAACTGAGATGAACCTTTCTAGTAGAAGGCTGTCGTGATTTGGGACTCGGCAACACGGAGCGGACCAGCACCAGCACCAGCACCAGCAGATGAATGTTGTTATGAGGATGTAGTGCAACTGTTTGAGAAGTGGGGAAAAAATGTGTGAAGTTGCTTCTGATGTTTTCTCAGGTTCAGGAATCTCCCTCAACCTCAGACTTTTTTTATTTTTTATTTTTAGATAACCACTGCAGCTTCTGGCACATCTTCCAACTACAGTTTTCTTTATATCGGCTGCACAGTCCATGGCGTAGTAATAATATGACATTACTGAATTAGAAGTTCATTTTTTTCAGTCTTATGTACTTTATTGAATGTGAGAAAACACATTCATCTCTCCAACGAGCGGCACCGGGCTCCAAAGGCGCCACTGGGAAGCCGGGTCGGAGGCCGCAGAGGTGTATTCACGTTCTCCCCCGGCGTGACTCCGGCAGGGATCCCGGCTGCGTTTGTCACGGCCGACCTAATCACACTGCAGCCCACACACGCAGTGGGAGCGATCTGCAGCAGGCTGCCGAGGTAAAACAGCAATCAATAGATGTTCAGTTTACGGTTTCATCAGAGCGGCAGCGGAGACGCTGCGAAGTGATGCAACCAAATGTGAATTTTACACCAACGAATTATAGTCTGTTAAGCTGACAAAACACACTTCAGTCACCGGGATGTGAGCCGAGTCACAGCAGAGACATTAATGTAGTGTCTCCGTATTCAACATCCATTTGTGACAAATAAGCTAACGTAAGAGTTTCCATTTCAAAATGTAACATCAAAATGGGAATTTTTACCATTTAAACAGTCTTACCGACTGAAAGAAAAATGTTTCTCTGTGTACTGGCTGTTTGACCTTTGATGACCTCTAGAAGTGTTCATTCTTCTTTTCAAAACGACGTCGAGAAACAACACCACTTCCTGTCCACTCGGGGTAAAAGTGTGCACTTAAGGCCTGAAGCTCGACTCTCCTGCGTCGGCTAATTAATCAGGAAGCAAAGCGTGGCCCAACTGGAAACCATTAACACCAACTCCTCTGGTGAGGCTAGCCGTAAGCGATCCCAACGCGTTAGCCGATCCCTCTGAAGACGCGCTAACGTGACGCGCTAACGTGACGCTCTGCTCGCGTTTCCAACATTTCCACACTGAGAGACGGGGTAAAAATAAAGACACACAATGAGCCCTTTTGCGCCTCTCCAAGCTTCTCAAAGTGGGATCAATAAAACGCACGGAGGCCAGCTCGGCTCTCGTCTCGCCTCTAAACGGACAACACAAAGCAAACAAATTAGCGTCACGTTGTCGCGAGCCACATTCAAATGCCATCTACTTACATTGTCTTACAGTAAGTGTGGCGTTATTGCAGTCATTAGTCTAAATTATTGACTCATAACGTAACATTTGGTGTGCAGCCGGTGCCAGAGCCTGGGCTTTAATTTATATGTAAATGCATTTGTACCCTGCATGTTATTTGTCACCACATCATTTGTTAGAAATGAGATGTGGGATGTTTGGTCTGAGGAGACGCTGATTGCACCTCGTGTAGCCGCAGCGCCAGAGAGGAAGTGGAATTTCTCAAGGATTTGTCGAAGCTGGAAATATGAATCCAGCCTGGCGTTGAAATACAGTTCCATAGATTCTAGTCGCGCGAACGTTGAGCTTTGATTGGCGGTGAAATGATGAACTTTAATGTTTCGATCAACAGTGAAAGCAGAACAGAAGAAGCAAGTCTTTTGGTTTTATTGGTCACATTTATTTACAGTTTGGATGCTCAGTAATGTGTGCAATGAGGAAAATGACTCCAGGCACTTTTACTGTATTTTGGTTGGCAGTGACCCTCCTTGTATGAAATTACAAATTCTCCTAAGGTAAAAAGGCTCTTCAGAACTCCATGCAAAAGTCGAAATTCAAAAGAAAAAAACAAAAAGAAAAAAACATCAAAGCTCCAAGAGCAAATGAAGGTCATTTGCAACTGTTTTCACTTAAGCGCATTTTCATAAAGGCTGAGAAAAAAGAAACACACACAGAGGGACGCCTAAATTATCTTCCACTTACTCAGAGATATCGCTCGACTTTCCTTCTTTTTTTTTTTTCCAAACAGCATACAAGGAGGTTGTGTTGGAGTTATTATTCTGGGGAAAAATAATCAGTATGTAAAATCAGATCAAATCTAATTCTGGAGGATTTATAATGTTGGGCTTTTCACTGTTTGTTACCAACCAACAGGTAACAACGTACAGATGTTTTTGTCTGCGTTAAAAACAGAACCTAAGGTGTGGATGTTTTTATACCTACTGGATTGCATGATTATGATTATCATTATTTTTAATCCTACACATCCAGAGGAAATAAGGAGAAATAATTAAGAGGCTTTTTGGAAACCTAGCAGACTGGTACTTCACCCAGGGATATGAGAACACCCTGGTGACCCCAATTAAAAATATACAGTTTCCAATGTGACACCACAATACTTGAATATTTATCCAAATCACTTTAACTTCAACATTTTCCTCTTAAAAGTTACTTCTGCTACCATCTGTTGACGTGATCACTAATATAGAAATACAATGAGGTTTTTTATTTATTCTCTGGAAGTTAATATTTTCTGATTGTACAGTATGTAGATGCTTTTTCCCTCAGCGGTGAGTGTTTGGAGCAGTTTCTTGCTCTAACGTAAACGGCTCGATAAACTGCAGGAAACATCTTGAGGAAATGAAATTGCTCAACATCACAAACTTGCCAAGCTAAATTTGACTTTGGCCTGTCAGCGAGGATCAAGTGCTGAGCTTAAAAAAAATAAAAAATTTAAAGTGAAAAAAAGAAGAAGTTTTCCAGCTCACAGTGAACTTCACCTCTGCTCCGGCTGAGGGATGTTTCATATAGAAAACTTGGGAGGCCTGAAATCTGCGGGGTGTAATTATTGATATGGACTGTCGGTGATTTACCATAAAGAAATGCCTTCTGACAGAAGTTGCTGCAAAGTCGCCCGCTGGCAGCCAACCAAACCTGGCGTTCCGCTGTAATCCTTTTCTGATTCTGTGGGGGCTCGTCCACTTTGATCTGAGCCCAACGCTCTGAAGACAGTCTGACCAAGCAGAGGAAACGCTGGGTGTTTACATTTGTTCTGAAAATATGTTTTAGGATCTTCAGAAAACAGGAGCAGGGCAAGTGAAATTATAACGTACAAACACTACAAATCCAGTAAAAAAAAAAACATCTCCATGAGATTAGCTGAACTGTGATTATTTCTTGTGGTTTGACTGAATATCCACATGCAGCTTCATCACGTTGTTCCAGTTTAATCCGCTGAATGTTCAGAAGCTTTGATTTTGCTTTTCTTAAACTTGTAATAATATATATGCATCTTTTAATTTTATGTGAAACAAAATTCTAACTCTCAGGGGAGATTTCAGGCCTCCGTCCTGCCGTCAGACTCTCAGTATTCAGTCCAACATGGTGACCTTTCAGACGTCGATGAAGACAGCAGCAGAGGCTCCGACAGGAACAGAACATTTGGCCCACTCTTGGTTTTTTATTTCGGCTGCCTCGTGTTGCCTCATCGGCTGCACATTTATGAACCGACAAAAAAAAACTTTTGCTTCGCATGAAACCAACAGGGAGCAACAGAAATCACCAAACATGTTTAGCTGAACTTGAAGGGACCTGAGAGGCTTTAACCAATCAATGCCTCAGTGACATAAAATCCATGCATGGCTCATCGTGAAAGTTGTTCTACTGTAATATCAGGACATGTCACAGAACATTTGATTTTATTCTGGCTGACAATGGAGAGACCTTCAGACGACCTATAGAAGAGATTAAATTAGGCATCTAATAATAAGAACAAATGGCAGGCAGCGTGGCAACAACGCAAAAAACCCTGAGCTTGAACAATGAGGTTTATTTTGTAGAAAATGTTTTTCTTAGTTTGAATGTGGGATGAAAATAAAACTAGGCCTAAGCTGATTTATGTGTAAGAAAGTGAGACATTCAGTTGCTGATTAAAGGTGATACTGATACAAAGTCAGCATCAGATCAATACTAGCGTCTTAAAATCAATGATTTAGTTTCAGATTCCTTCTTGAAATGTGATAACTGTTGTATTTTCTGAATTCCACCTCTAAGAAGCTTTCAGCCATAATCATAAAATGTAATTTCTTTGCTTATGGAATCTGTGAAGTCAGCATTCCTCCTTACTGTGACGCTTCTGTAGAAACGGAGCAGCGACTGTTCCCACCGGCTCTGAAGAGAAAACCTGAAGCTGGTTGAGAATCTTCACCCGGATCCTCAAAGGTCACATCAACAGTCACACAGCTGCTTCAGCGCCGAGCCCCGAGGCTCGGCCCAGACCGGTTCTGTTTTGACATTTTTCCCTCCAATCTGCAGCTTTCCTCCGGTCCGGACTGAACTCAGCCAGCTGTGCTGTGAGCGCGACTTCACCTAAAATTTCTCTTTCCACACTTTTGTCCACCTGTTTGTTCTCTGGAGCTGTAACAAATAAAACCACGGTCCGGTGTGGTCCAGTCTGGCTCCATTCACACTGCTTTGAACGGTGTGATTAAAAATCACACGCACACACACACACACCCACACACACACACACACACACACACACACACACACACACACACACACACACACACACACACACACACACACAGAGGAACAGAAAGCCTTCTCCCGGTCCTCCGCTGTGTGCTGCCAGGCTGCCCATGACCCTCTCTGACCCTCCCTGACCCGCAGCGAGGCTCTTGTGACATCTCTCTTTCAGCCGAGGGAAATGGAGTTTGACTCAGGCTGCTCTTGCCCTGAATCCTCTGGGGAGTGTATTAAAAAGGCATCGCAGCAATGTTGACAGGAATACATTTATCGGGATTGTGTCTCCTTTCAAGGGGCAGCTTTGGGGAGGCAGCGCTGGCCGCCACAGGTCGTCAGGTCTGGCCGGCCGCCAGGCCGTTTGGTCTCCATGTCGCCTGCACCGGGCAGACCTGAACCGGACAGACCCGAACCGGGCAGACCCGAACCGGACAGACCCGAACCGGACAGACCCGAACCGGGCAGACCCGAACCGGGCAGACCCGAACCGGGCAGCTGCCTTGATCTGTACGCTTTTATTTGTCACTTTTGTATCCACCATAACTCCCGTTTTTGTTTTGTTTTTTCTCGGGTAAAAACCCGTTTACGGCACGTCGTCACACATTTCAGCATCACGTCGAGACGGCGCTAATATTTCTTGGCTCTTCTTGTTGACGAGTTTCCGTTGTTAGTCACCAAACCACTGAAATAAAACATTTCTGCCCCCACAGTGAAAACATCAGCAGGTCCATGTTAGAACTGAACCAGCAGATTTCTTTGAGCAGGACAAATATGTTTTCAGTTTCTGCTCCTAAAATCTTTTTTGTTGTTGTTGCTTTTTCAGTGTAAGTTCTATTTAAAGGTTGTTATTGTGTTGCCAAGTTGATAACTGGCAGTGGTTAGCACATATCAACACCTTCCTGAAATTATTTATTTATTTTTTGCCAAAATCATTATTGTTATTATTTTCCTAAATCATCTTTTGGCAAAAATGACTCGTTTCTTTATTTTAGGAAGGTGTTTACAGACTGATAAGATCAAAAACACAATTTAACTAAACAGACATAGCATGAAGTCCACCTTAAAGAAATCATTTTTAGTTTTTCAGTTTGCCATCGTGTTGTAAGTCTTATAAGTTTTTGTTATGGTCTATAAAATCTTGTTGTTTTCTTTATTAATTATTGAAATTTTGGAGCCATGATTTTGGAGGCGGTGGTGTTGAAGGAGTTTCTGTGGTTATTTATTTATTTATTTATTTATTTATTTATTTATTTATTTATTTATTTATTTATTTTTACCTACAGTAGTGACAGTTTCACCATAACCATGGCAACGACGTACTGTTTTTAAGACTTTTACTATTTGTCAAAAGCTCAAAGAGTAGGGTTATTAACTTTAGGGTTATTAACTTTAGGGTTATTAACTTTAGGGTTATTAACTTCAATTTAAAGCCATGATGAATAGATGAATCTTTTGATTCCCTTAAAGACTTTTAAACAGTCAGCTTTGTGTCCATTGTTTGGAGTGAGGCTGTGATTTTCTCTCGCTGAACGTTTATTCCAGTATTTTAACACTTCAATCCAGGTTCTTAAGTTAAACAAGAAGAATCCTCCAGCAGAACCTGGACCAGTGTGAGCGACCATTTGAGAAAAACACCGAACCACTAATCCAAACTACTTCCTGTGTCACAGACAATCCCTCCAGTTTGCAGCAGTTATGTTCAAATACAGTCATTCATATTCAACAGAGACCCACATTAAGAGCTTATTGCAAATTTTCCGCAAAAATTCTCAGAAACATTGTGCTTACGTGATGCTAACTCCCACCTGCAGGAGGCAGCATTTCATACGCCTAGTACTTCTGCCTCAGCCTGACTTGATGCCCGGTTACAGTCAGTAACCGATATGGCGAGTTTCAAAAATCGAGCGATTTAAGTTGTTTAAAGTATGAAAATGTTTGCACGTTCCAGTCTGCCTGGATTGTTCTTTGTTGTTGTTGACGTTGTATATTTTTGTAGAGGTTTGAGGAAAAAATATTGCAAAATTGGAACGATTCATAAAGTAGCACCAGAGCGAATGAGAAGATCTGGTACACTTACACGATCTATATCGTCCATATCCTCGCAAATATCCGAGCGAGACAAAAATCATCCAGCAGTTTGAAGAAGCCGTCTGCGGTCATGTTGTCGGGTATCTATGGAAACAGAAGCAGTGATTTGGGGAACTCCTCCTGCTGGATGTTGAAATGCAGAGAAGAGCAAAGCAAACATGAAAATGGGAAATCAGCAGGGTTCTGGTAATCAGCTTAAAACCTGATGGAGCGAATGCACTTAAAGTCATTTGCTTCATATTTATAGTGGGTTTTTTTTGCCTTTGCTTTTCACCTTCAAGCCTCTGCAAAGCGCCGCTGGAACAAGGCGAGGAGGAAATTCTGCTCTGACAGCCGACTTCATTAGGAGCAGATTATGAATCAAACATTTAGCTGCACACGCAGTTGTGCGAGATGGACCGCTCTTTTGCATTTAGATAACCTCTCCTGGCCCACTCCAACACGCCCCTTTATTAATGCTCACTCAGAGGCTAATGATGTAGAACGCCCTGCTAATTACAGCGGCTCAGATCCGTTCAGCTCTCCTCCACCTGCACCGGTTCTACAGAGAGACAAAGTGAGCGGGAAGCCGATGGCTCCGCTTCAGAACCAGCAGAGGGTTCGGCTCCGGCGGGTCTCGGGGCCTTCAGCAAAGAGGAAACGGATGAATTGGAAGCAGCTCCTGGAGCTCCGGTGATGCTCAGTGTTTGGTTTTGAATCAAATCTCCAAACACAACATGAGATCTTATAAAAATGTATCGATCCCTGTGGGGGAACTGCACTCCAGCGCGAGGCTCAGACGGTTTCAGCATGAAGAACAGAAATAAGCAGAAGCGGAGCTCTGGTGTCACAGCAGGAAACGGCAGTGTTGGATCTTTGGGGACAGTTCGTCACGTAGCTGAAGAGGAGAGACGTTAAATGAATGGACGACATTTAAGTGAGAGTCTATTCAAGGAAAGACTTTAACTGGATGTAAATAAACCTGTGAACAGGACTTTGAGTAGACCCAACTTTAAGGATTTGACTTCATTCTCAAAATCTGAGATCATCAACAACTAAAAACCCCGCTGATGATCAAGTTTTTATGCTTTGACTTGCTTGAATGTTCGGAATCGATACGATGGGAGAAAATGGTCCTGAAGAGCCGTGTGATCCGTCTGCTCATCCTGATCAATATTACATCCTCGTTAGCGAGACAAATTATCCCCCGTCTCAGTGTTCGGCGCGTCTCTCGTCCAGCTCTCTGCTGATCACACCTAAAAGGGGAATTTTGATAAGAGATTAATTGCATCCCTTGAAACCGTGGGCTCCCTCCTGCCAGTTTGGGTCCTGGCCACTCATTCGGCCCCGGAGAGTATCAGTTTAACCCGGGTGAATGGAGGAAGAGAGGGACGCGCAGAATGTGTGTAACTCTGGAGCTGGAAGGAGAGCAACGCTGATGGATTCTGGGAATTCGAGAGAACATGTTGTGTGTGTGTGTGTGTGTGTGTGTGTGTGTGTGTGTGTGTGTGTGTGTGTGTGTGTGTGTGTGTGGGGGGGGGGTGTGTGTGTGTGTGTGTGTGTGTGGGGGTGTGTGTGTGTGCGTGTGTGTGTGTGTGTGTGTGTGTAGGGGTGTGTTTGTGTGTGTGTGTGTGTGTGTGTGTGTGGGTGTGTGTGTGTGTGTGTGTGTGTGTGTGTGTGTGGGGGTGTGTGTGTGTGTGCTGGTCCATACTCCATGCCTGAGTGGATGCCAGATCTGACAGCCCAGCTTCAGGAATTCCCGCGCTGCCGACCTCTCTGGGTTGGAGGGTCTCGTTGCCATGTGAACGGCACAAAGCAGGATGCTCCCCTGCTGGGATGCAATCACACCTGCTGTTCATTTACTTCAGTCCAGAACTACAAAATAAAAATAAGTAAAAAGCCCAGGCGGCGCTTTTTTTTTTTTTTTTTTTTTTACTTTGCGTTTCAGTCAGTTTGACACCGATGAGTTACGAGCCAAACTCCCAAACTGTCTCCAGCTCCTCTATTGGACAGTTTGACTCACAGATGGTTCTTATTTTAATTAAAAAATAAACTTGAAATTATTTTTTCTTTACTTGTAATCTTCTAGTGAAGACATTTAAAAGCAGAACAGTGGGACTTCCTGGGTTCTCGGTTCTCTGCCAGCTGCCTGGTCCTGATGGAGGAGCAGCTGATGAAGTGGTGAACGACGGTAAACCTGAACACATCCAGGCTTCCTGGGCTTTCTGGAGCTCCAGGTAGGTGGACAATGTCAGCCTGGCATCGCTCTCCTTGCTTTGACGTTGGTAGACATATTGGACATCTCTTGGAAGTCCAAACATGTTCAAAAAACTTGAAAGTCTGATTTAGTTTTTCAGATGAGCAATTGGGAGGATGTTTGATCAGGCTGAAAAGAGCTGAAAGTGCATCTCTGAGGAGGAGCTGCGGCTCGAGGGCGGAGCTAGTGCCAGGCAGGCGTTTTGTATGGGTGAATGGTTGCCATGGAGATTAATGAATTTCTCAAATATGCATCAGTTAGCTTAGCACATTCCATACAATATTTTCATACCAAAAAGCAAATAGCAGGAAAGTTATTCAAGTAAAAAAATTTTTTTAAGCCATCAAGATTTTTTTCTCCAGCCAGTTAAGCTCACCATGTTTTCCTGATCCGATTGTTTTTTTTTTTTTTTCAAAAGCATTAAACCTCAAACTTTATTTCTGATTCACAGTCAGAATGCAAATTATGCTGAAAAATACTTCCTTGTCATTTTAGCGCCGCAAATGTTTTTCGGTTTCTCCTGGAGCAGATCTGCAAAACGGAAAAAAAAAAGTCCCAATTATCTTTCTCCACAAGCCGGTTCGAATTGTTCCCTCCCTGCTCATATTAAAACAATATCCTCCTATTTCTCTTTGTGAGAAATGGGGATTTCCATCCGTTGCTGCTTTTTACTGAAATTGCAGCATTTTCAGCAATAGAGAGCGAAGACGGAAGGAGGAAAGCGGATGGCGCTCGGGTAAGTCCAAAACAGACCTGCTGAACCCGGACTGACGCTCACAAACAAGCTCTCTCTCCCTCGGGACTGAGATAAAGGCAGAAAGCTAACATGAGATTTAGGCCGTGGTTCACGTCTCACTTAGTTGTCACAGTGTATGGAACCTCTGACCTGCATAATCTTTTAATATGTGGAGTCGTGTTGTGTTGTGGTCAGACTGCAAGGCAACAGAGATGCTGTTTCCCCTTCGTCTTATCAATATATCCTGTTTCCCACCTTAAAAAAGAAAGTCAAACACAACAAAACAAGACGATGCTCACGCTATCTACAAGCCTCGTGTTTTTTAAATTTATGTATTTAACTACATCAGGGCTGCAAGTTAAATGTAAGACTTTTTAATGCCACCTTGAATAACTTTTTTTTCCTTTGAAAAATAAACAAAAACTACAATATATATATATGAGATTAAATAGGTCTGCCATGATCAAATTTAAGACCCATAATCAATGTATTTAAGGTCAAGTTATGTTTTTAAAAAAGTTGAATTTAAGACATTTTAAAGTCTTAATTTTAGATACACAAATTTAAAACTGTTTAAAGCCTGAATTCATTTTCTCATTCATTGAGACTAAACCACAATGAATGAAGTCCTCCGTATGGAAATCTATGCTCCTGAAAATGTGTAAGTTTCTGTCAAACCTCTGGAGTGGGACGGCGATGGGGGACAGACGGGACATTAAGGGTCGATGCTTTAAGACTTCATTGACCGTGTTTGTATCTTCTGGGAGAAGAACCCCGGGTTCCAGGAAGTGCAGAACAGTGTGTGAAAGGCAGATCGTCGCTGTGCTCTCCGGCTCTGGTGAGGAACACTACGAACCTTTTAGCCGGATTAACCAGCGTTCCACATGGAGCCAGATACTGAATGTGCAAATGTAGAGCATGGTAGTAGTTTTTCTCCTTTGTGCTATTGTTGTACAGAAGCACGAGTAAAAGTATTTTTGAAAGAAAAAGAAACTGTGCCAACTTTATAGTTAACACTATTTTCAAAGCCATTAATAATTCTAATTTTTGTATGAGAGATATTTCTATATTTTTAAAATATAGAAAATATATTTTCTATATATTTCTCACTGCTAATGTCACAATCTGATGGACTTTGAATTTAGATGGCTTATTTTGATGCTATTGTTGGTTTCATCTATTTCTGTGTTTGTGCCATGACAATTTACCTATTGTCATGGCAATTTACCTATTGCCATGACAATAGGTAAATCTCCCGCAATTCACCAGAGACGGAGGTGGCAGATAAGGCGAGAACTATCCCCTCAGCTTTCTCCTTTTCAACCGTTACCTTTACCTCAGTGTTTCCATTTCCTGCCTTGTGCACCTGTTCTCCATTGACTCACCTGTTCTCCATTGACTCACCTGTTCTCTATTGGCTCACCTGTTCTCCATTGGCTCACCTGTTCTCCATTGACTCACCTGTTCTCCATTGGCTCACCTGTTCTGCATCCACTAATCAAGTGTCCAATAGAAATGCTCCTCAGTTTCAGTTACACAGTGTCTAATTCGGCTGCCTTATGACCTCAATAACTCATAATGGTTATTTTTTATAGGTTTAATGGAGTAAAAATACCACCCAATCTGAATAAAAGCAACTTAATCATTACAAAATGACTCTTTGCACAGGGTGCCTTGGTTTCAGGGGGCGACGCGTTCTTCAGCTACTTTACATATCCTCAGTAAAAGCGGAAAACCGTTCTGTTGAACCCAGAGTGAAAAAACGGGCCTGAAGTGTAATGATGGGACAATCTTGTTTGAAATGTTATTCCTTTACCGAGCTTCTGGGTCGAGCACACTGCTCTGTTTGATAACCGGGATCACTGAAAAGTATGAGACTGAATTCAAGTTATTTTTTTGTGAAGTAAATTGAAATGACATTTGCTGTGATCTGGAGCTACATGAATAAATTGGATTAAATTTCAGTGTTCATTTGAAAGAAACCAGGTATAATCTGAACTAATGTTTAGAGACACGAACTGAATTTCTACATTGTAAACCGAGACCTCCAAGGCACTCTGGGAGATTATTGAAACATGTTTTCCTAAAGACGCAAAAGACTAAAGACGCACGACCATTTTAAGAAAACACTATTCACTCTTTCAGTAGGAGATTGTGCAATAGGACAAAGGACTCTGGGATGATTTAAGGTATCTTGGACTCTCGATTTCTCAGAATTGAATCCGTTTGAGGTGAGATGTGTTGGACTAACAAATCCAATCCGTTGAGATGCCATCACTCCACTTCCAGGTCTTAAAGAATCTGACACCAAAATATGCTTTTTGACCCTTGACTGAATCGGTCACAACGATTTGGTGTCAAAGGCGGGACCAAGGTCAGCATAACGCTACGCAAATGCTGCAACACTTTTTTCATTAATAATACATAAATGAGCATGTGCAATCTAAAACCCTATGTTTTCTTGTCAAAGGATTCTGTATCTTGTTGGTAATTGGAGATTTAACCAGAGACAGTTTAAGTAAAGGTGTCAGTGTTCTGAAATCCATATGTCTCTCTATTCTTGGCCCTAAAACCTGCAAGAATTGAGGAATAAGATGGTCCACATTTCTGCCACGGTATGCAAACTATTGGTTTATGAAAAGTTTAATAGAAAATCAGATTTTACTCCTGATAAGTTGGTGAATTGTTTTTGGTTTGACTCGTACAGTCAAGTCTCAGGAGTCAACATTTTGATCAATTCCTCATTCCGCTAATCTGATGAAATTGTCTTATAGCAGCCTGATGCCATCTTGTCCATATTTTAACAGTGAGACCGGAATATTTCTGCGTTGCCATGACAATAGGTAAATCTCCCGCAATTCACCAGAGACGGAGGTGGCAGATAAGGCGAGAACTATCCCCTTTGCCATTTCCCTCTCTCCCCCGTGCCATCCTCTGCTGATGCAGTCATTATCGAGTTGGAAGGGGAAAAAATGTATTCAAGGAGCAGAAGCCGTCAGCAGGGCAGTGCTCGGATTTCAGCTAAGCCTCAGCGGGAGGGGAAGAACGCTTTTCACTTTCCACCACCAGAATTCATCAGTCTGCAGGACGCTCCACAACACAGAGCATTGTTTATTTTTCTGTTTTTATTTGGGCGAGGAAAGCATTTAAAGAAAATCCATTAGGGTTTGTGCAGCTTTCTCCTTTTCAATCGAAAACCACAACCAAACGGAAGCCGAAGTGCCTTCACATCCCAACGTCTGGTTACGGCCCGACGCCATGGGCGACGCTGACTGACTTCACATCCAGACCGACACGATGAACTCCAATGAAATGCATTATCGATGTGATATTCACACTTCAGAGGTTGAAGGAAAAACCTCCTCTGCTCTTTTAGGTATTTAAGAGTGGAGCCCCGCCTGTCCGATCTGTCTCTCCATCTCGCATGGCTGGCCGAGGCATCGGCCAAGAAAAAGCACATTTCATCAGTAAAAGAGCTTTGCCAGGAAATCATTCAGCTATATAATTACAAATTGACAAAAGGTCATTTGTACAGTATCTGATTGCAGGTGAAAGATGCATAGGAATCAATATCTCTTATCTGTCTTTTCCCTTGAAGTTAGGGCTTTGTTTTTCTGCCTTGCCTCATGGTTGTAGCTTCGTTTCTCTTCCTAAAACGTATTCCTTAAGTAGAACCAAACACATTGCCTTCACTGGATTTAAAAAATGGCAAACGAGTTGATATCTTTTTTTATTATCCTTCCTCGCCGGCCGCTGGAAGACTTTTTGTGTTCCAGGTTGGATCAATATTACCTCCCCAGCTGAGGACAAACGTACTTCCTAAGATTTCAACTATGAGCTGTCAACTCTGTGTCTGTTGGCCGGGATGTTGACTGAACATTTTGATTTTATCCACAGCTGCTCGGTTGACCTCTCCTCTCCCTGGGGCGGCAGGCCCTCCAGGGACAGCAATGTTCCGCAAGACGATGATGAGATGATCGGCACGTCGAGTCGAGAATCCACATCCATCAGTCTGAGCGTGTGTACTTCAAGCTTTAAAAACCAGTTATAAATTGTTGCTGTGCCTCACAGATTTAGACTGTTAACGTCAGGTTCAGATTCTTTACGTTGTTCCAAAACTGACAATTTATTGTACAACCATAATGTTGTCTTTCTAACATCAATTACTTTCTTTTTCCTTGTAAAGTTTGTCTACACACACTAACTTAAGGTTGTGACAATGCATTTTAATGACGTCCAAGTCAAATATATAAAATATGAATCAGTGTTACAGATATTAAAGGAAGATTTTCTCAACAACTGGTTGAAAACCCTCAAAAACACACTTTGTTCCAGTAGCAGGGTGTTTAAATCAAACCATTACAATGAAGAAACTATTCTGAAACTAGTGTGCGGTGTACTTCTCTCTGAGCATATTGCAGTTTATAAAATTAGATTTCATGCTTCCCTGAAAGTAGCTGCTTCTGTTTCTATATGTGGGTGTGGAGAGATTGATCCCCAGTAGAAAACAGCATCACAGCACAGATGTGAACTCATCAAAAGTGATTTTAGGTCCTTAAGATAAAACAAAGAGTCTTCTTGTTTTCAGTGATTAAATCTATTTGGTTATGCTCCGGAACATAAAGTTGAGATGTGGCAGATGGCCTCTTGCACGAGAAGAAAAGTCTTTCATTCGTCCTGACGTCTTGTGCCTCCACACAAAATATTTTCCCTTAAAAACCTTTTTTAAATTACTTTTTTTTTAAAACCTGATTTTCCTTTCTGTGTTCAAACATGAACACAGAGGTATGTGAGCTCAGTGGATAATTCAGTTGTTTTGACTTGCTCTCACTTTTCCAACTTTAATAGTCTGGTGTTGCTGAGTGTGGATTATTGACAGGAATGAGGGAAACCGCTGTTCATCCTTAACTTATTTATCACAATGAAGCAAGTCTGCTAGAACGAAGACGTTCTGGCTTCCAGTCTAAGAAATACAGTAAAACACAGGAAATATTAGACAAAGAAAAAAATCTCTTTTTTTTCTTCTTAGAGACGGAGAGTTTTGCTGGATAGAAAAGTTTTTTTTACTTGTATTAAGGGAAACAAAAGAGAAACCCTCTGATCGTTCAAGTAGAAGAGTTCTTTGAAATGAAGTCCTTTCTAAAACAATCGGCGTCTCTGCACCAATGATGGACACATATCTCTTAATCCACTAACATGTTCACTGTCATTCTAGCTTTTGCTAGCTGTGAGAATGTTTAGTGCACTGAGCTAAATGATCTAAATCATTTCTGGACCAAATCTAAGCGATGATTTCCTTTGCTGTTGTGTAAAGTTTCAGGTGAAGCTGCACTTCAAACTTACAAACTCAAATCCTTTCATACTTCAAGTCATTTGCTTTGTGAGTTGAAACGTTGAAAATGTGTGGAACACTCTATGTTCTCCAAAGCTGGGACTTGCCTGTGTGAGTGTGCGGCCCCGGCTCTCCATGCACCCCCCGCCCCCCTTCCGCTTTCTCCTCTTCCTCCTTCATGGTGCTGATGTCTACAGGGATGAAGGTGACTGAGGATGACGGCCTGCCAAGCGCCTTTTCACCTGCAGCTGATATCTGAACGCAACCCCCCGCCCCCCCAGTTAAGACAAATGAGAACTGGGTGCAGCAATTACTGGGCGCCTGACCTTCAGCCCGCTCTCTGTGATGGAGCTGTCACACGCTTCATGCTCGCTCCTTTTTCTCCACCTTTAGCACTCAGAACACACCTGTTTGGATTCCCTGTTTCCCCGGCGTCTCTGACTTATTTGTGCGTGAAGCCACCGTTACCGTCGCTGCGTAATTATCCCCTCCCCCCTCGCATTCATGCATTATTAAGGGACAGATTTTTCATTACTGCGTGCTTTGCGAGGATTCTGTATCCCCACTAAAAATTTCCTGGACAGATATAGGAAAAATGCAGCTAATAAATTCTGCATGTGCTGATTAAATTTAAATTTCATAGGTCAAGAGCCCTCATTATTTGCACTGAAATATTAAAATAATGTGAATATTTTATGCTGCTAAATTTGCAGCACTGAATTAATTTCCGAAGAAAAATGTTTGCATAGAGTAAAGTGGTTATGTGAGAGGGAAACTTTCCCCCTGCAGCTGAACTGGCAGCCTTGTTGCTCCTCGGCTCTGAGTCGGACTGACTGACTGAATCGGGGGTGTTGACGCGGTTCTCACCTCACCTGGGCTGATTTTACACCCCGCCGTCAGCCGGGGCGCGGACGGCGCTTGTTACAGCAAAAACAGTTCGCACACATACAAATGTTAGTTTTTGTCATCTATTTGCTTAATTTCAAGCCTATTAAATTAAAGCCTATTAAAGTGACCCGGCCGAAGCTGTCCAAAAAAAAATCTTAACATTTTACATTTAGGGTAAAAACACTTTAGTGTGTAAATATGTCTTAGCCAAAACTCGAGTGTTATAGTTTTAGCTTCACTGGGTTCAGATTTACTAAGGGAATGTTTTACAGTGTTACAATTTTGGCAACAAAATGTTGATTTTTGTTGCCAAAATCAACAATTTGTTGTCAATGCATTTAAAAATGAATTGACTCACAATCAATAGGTTCATCGATTACTAAAATAAGTGTAGTTGCAGCCATACGTTGGTTCCAAAAAAAATTTACAACCACATAATTTTTAATACTTAAGGATTCTATACATTGTGTTGTATATAAGGTATAGTGATTGTAAAACACATTTCTTTTGGACCCAACTACTTTGAAGATTTTTTATTTTATTTTTTAAGATTTTTTGGCACTACTGGCCTTATCATTTATCCAAAAACTGTTCCAAAAATGTCACATGTGAGAACAAACTGCTGCTACACGACTTCCAGCATTTCACACTGTTCCGGTTTTCAGCCGGTTTTCTGTGGGATACAGATGGTGAGCAGGAACAGCTTCCCTGGGGGATCAATGACAAACTGTTGCAGTTTATTTACTCCCCTACAGTTGAGCAGTCATACACACCACCTTACAAAAGTATTCATCGCCTTAAATGTTTCACATATTTGTCACTTTCTTAACCCATATTTAATGTGTGCTGCTGTGATGACGATAATCTGAGTAAACAGAGTGGAATCCATCCAAACTTAAGACATATTTCACTGCCAGAGCAAGACGGTGAACATAGCAGCCGTATTTTCTTGAAATGAGAAACTTTCTCGTCATCGTGACCTAAAAGAAACAAAACGTCGTTCTGATGGATTACGACTTCTTGAAAAGGCATAAAGCGGTTCCCTCTGACTCTCCATCTTCTCACCAAGTTTCTTCTAAATGACTCAAACCAGACCAGGAGTCTCCCTGTTATAACCTCGTTTAAACTGCAACACTTTCGGCTTTAATGAGATTTATAAATTTTGTTACAACAAGTTTTATATCAAAGCTTCTTGTCACAGCGAGATAGAAAACTCGTTATTATGAGAAATGTTCTTGTTTCAGCCTGATGCAGTTCGTTTTCTTTAATGTCCCAACTCTGGCATTTTAACACTTCTGGTCAAACTAACCTGGCCAAAAGCGAAAATATATTCACCTCTTTTTGTTTTTTTGAGGCACTGGACTACGGTGACGGTTTTACAGGAGAGCAAGTCTTTGTTTATTTAAAAAGTTGCTGAAGCTAAATGCAGAAGATGTTTCGAGGCAGCAAAACATTTAAGCCTGGATCGCCTTCCAGCAGCAGGAAAGTGGGAGCTGTGATGATTTAAATTTTATTCATGATTTTGGATGGTCTAGTCAAAGCTTACACCTGGAATTGTAGTTCAATGTTTAGAAAAGTGGTTTTATTTCAATACACTCAAATGTATTTGGTCCACATTGTGCTTCACAACAAAAGATTAACTTTTTGAATTTTTTTTTATTTCACTCTTCAGTAAGTGAGGATGAAGTAATATTATCTTCAGTGAAACATTTTGTTGCGATCCCGCTTAAATGTCTCCGAGTCGCTGACACCAGCACTTTTTGAAACCAGCTCTCGGATTGAAACGTGTCGGGAGCGCCAGCTAGCTTCAGTTTAACATGTCTGATGAGGAATACATGGTTAATGTTTTCTAAACGAGGTGGAAGTTAAAGATTAAAATGTGTGTTTCGAGGACTTGCCAGATAGTGGCCTGGCATGACGACTACAGCGGATTCGAGGCGTCTTGGTGGTTTCCTCTAAACCTGGAACATTTCACCATCCACATCACAAAACACCAGCACTTTCCAGACAGCAGTCTCACTGAAACGTAGCCTCAGTGACTGACAGTGATTCTGGAGCATCAAGCACTTTCAGTAAACCAAGTTAATGTTTTAGTTTTATATCGTCTGTTTTTGAGAACCGCCTTGACTCAGCGCCATAAGCCACCAGGCTTTAAAATGTCCTGTGGCTTGATTTGTGTTTGCCTCAACCAAAGAATGATCAATCTTTCTTTCATCAGTCCACAGAACGTTGCATCATTTCTCTTTAGTCAAACATATTTTTAGTCATCAGAACTTTAACGGCTTCTAGTTGTTACCGTGCCAACAGGTAACTGCAGACCTCCTTTGATCTGCCTGCATCTTTTTGTCTATTCTTTAGACTCGTGAGGCTCCATCTTCTTCTAATGCTTTCTGTTTTAAAGCATTAGCTGAATAATCTATCATTACCAGTTTTCTGCTTCGTCCTCAAGTTAGAACCAGCTAATGAATAACTTCAGTAGCCGTGCTTCCATCAACAATTTTTTATGAGAATTTTGACGACATGGCATTAGAAAAGATAGATGGCGACGTTTTGGAATTTCCACAAATTCACAAAAAGGTTTCACGCTCGCCGTCGGTGTTTTGTGGCTTTTTCTGAAAAGAGTCGATACGCTAGAGCAGAGATGGGAATCCATTGCAGAAAACGTTCTGACTTTTCCCAGTGACTAAACTTTCAGTCTGAATTTGTCCATCGCTGGTAGAAATTCACCTCACAGCTCTTAGCGTGTCAAGAGTCTCGGCTTACTCTCATTTCTACACTTTTTACTGACCTGCTCTGCCATTCGTCTTCATTCTTCGTACATGAATAATGGCATGCTGCAAAACATGGTGTTTGGTCGCACATGTCTAACTGAAAGAAGAGAAAAGGGCTAAATAATGCATGTTACATGGACGAGTGTCTGTTTCTGCTGCAGCTCTTAGTCCCTGATGACCTTAGAGATGTTTACAGGTGCTTTCACAGACACGTCGCTTGTTTTCATTCATATTTCACCATTATTCTGTTGCACTTGTGTTGCAATAAAATCTCAATTAGAATATTAATAATCAAGGGAGATTTTTTATTTATTTATTTATTTATTTATTTATTTATTTATTTTTTTTGCACCACCACGGCCTTCGCTGTCTGTGCCTAACAGACTGGAGTCTGAACTGACTAATTACGACATAATCAGCTCCTCCCGCAGTCTGTCACTCTCGCTGATCAATTACAAACAAGACAGATGAACTCCAGGTGTCTCTAAGTGCAGCAGGGACCGGCGGCGGGGAGCCTGTGCGGATAAAATCCAATTCAGCCGTGCCTCTCCTCGCCTCTTGCATACATCGGTGAGACAAGTCACGCATGGCCAGCGCTGGGGCTAGCCTCTCCTCTCCTCTCCTCCAGCCTGATTAGTTCTGCTCCAGAAATGCTGAGAGTGACGAGCTAATCGTGAGCGGCCGCGCCGGCGAGCGGGGCTCTGGAGGCTGGGGGAGCGGGCACAGATCGATGATTCGCTCTGCACCGGCCGCGGCGTGTGCTGAGGGGAGGATCGGCTGTCACTGCAGGCGTCTCCGGCGTCCGTCTCCGGACAAAACCGAGATGTGACAAGTCGCTGCCTCGTGAACACAAACCTCCTCGTCGTGCTTTCATGACCGTGTGGAAGGCTGTGAGCTCCGGCTGATTTCTGATGATAGACTTTATGTGGAAAGAAACCAGGAGGAGCTGAAGACAGACTCGGTTCTCCTGGGCTTTACGATTCAAGCACAGCACTTGCTTTGAGTCCAAGTGTCCAACTGTCTTTATGCAGCAAAGGCGTCCATGTTGTTCCCTCCTGTCAATCTACTGCTTAGTTTGATTCTTGCTACTGAGAAAAGTTTCTGATTAAAGTCCCATCAGACAAGAGATATGACTGATAAATGTTCTCCACCCAGCCATCTCTGATCATCCATCCAGTTTGTTTTTTTATCTACAAATACAATCTTTGTCCATTCATCATTCCGTCCACCCAGTCTCTTCACCTTGTCCATCCATTTCTAGTTTGGTTCAGCATCCATCCATCTACAGTCTAGCTTTTGTGGATTTTTTGGTTTTTATTCATGCATTCAGACATATTACAATGAAAAAAAAAGTAAAGAAACAGAGAAAACTCATGATAGTTTGAGATGAATAATATGTCTGAAACCTGCCATTTGCATTCGGATGAGAGGTGCAATCCAAAGTTTCTGTTGCTGTAGGCAAGGCCAAGAAAAAAAAAGGAAAAAAAATCTCAATGGCAAAACTGAATGTGGATTTTGTATTCCTTGATTTTGAAGTGGTTCTACTTAAAATAAATAAATAAATAAATAAATAAAAATGAAGCAGTTTGAGAAAAGGTCTTGATCCCAGTGTCAGATCTTCACATTTCAGTGTGAGAATCTCTGTTTTCAAACCGCCAGAAACGCTGACAGAAAAACTTCCGCTTGCTGTATTAATAATGCTGATAGTGAGCGCGCGTGCGCGTGTGGAGGGTAACGGAACCGAGCTTCGACGATGTGCTTCTCGGAGACACGTCACGTCACGTCACTCCTCATCTCCAGCGCCGCCGCTTCGGACGGACGAACACGCTCGCGCTCATTTCCACACTAAACACCAGCTCGTTCCACGTCAGGACACATTTAGCCGGCGCCGCATGACTTCACGCGTGTGTTTTCGAACCGTGTTTCCTCACCTGTCCCCATGTTTACCCGCCTCTCTCTTTCTTTCTGTCTTTCTCTCTCGCCTGAATTTCTCATTGAGACGGACGCAATGAGACGGTCCGCGCGCGCGGGGACGCGGAGGCAGCGCCATGAAGGAGTGCAGCAGTAAACAAGGTGAAAAACAATCAGGTGATGGCGGACGGCGCGGCGGCTCTCTGAGGGCCCGCTGCAGGTAGAGGCGCAGTGATACATCACCGCCTTGTTACCGGCGACTCTTTGACCTTCACTCTGCTCTCCTTATGCGTCACTTTTTTCTCCTCCTTTTGGTTTATTTGCTTTCGAGCCTGACTGGAATTTGCATTGAAATGTCGTCGTTGCTTTTCCGTGTTGTTTTTTTTAAGGTCGGGTTTGTGAGCTGTTGAGAACAAGGTCGATATTTCAGGCTTTTTGTTCAGTTTTCAGCAGCTTTCTAACACCGTTTAGAAGCAGTAACATTTGATGGACTTCACTGATTTTTTATATATACTCTATAGACAAACATCTCAAAAGAGGACCACTGTAAAAAAAAATTAAAAATTACCCTAAATTTTCACCAAAAACAACTACATCTTAAAATTTCTGAGATTCAAGAATCAGAAATGTTCAACTTTTGAAACACAGAAATCTTGAGATTGACCTGATCATTTTTAATTCGGAAATTTCATTGTTTTGTTTTTTTTTTTCTGGCAGATTTTTGACGTTTCAAACTCAGAAATTTTCTTAATTTTTTTTTCAAAAACATGTGTGAAATTAATCTCAAGATTATAATTTCTTGCCAAAAATATACTTTTTTTTTAGGCCCTATTGCACCATTGTATCTCAATTGTTTCAAGTACACTGCAAAAAAATTTTACTCTATTTGTGTCCAGCTTCTTCTGCAATTATCTTAATACACTTGAAATAACACAGAACTAACTAGTGACGTTTAAGCAAGATATAAGAGTTTGTTTTAATTCCACTAGCATTTTTTTTCATTTACATAATCTTCTCCCATGTTGTAAATAAAATACAACGATGGGACCTGGACCATGAGAGAGAGTTTCTGGATGTTTGCACTTTTATTTACCTTCAGGTGATTTCAACACTAAAACCTGTGAAGGAGAGGATTGATGTCTGACCATCAGGTCAAAGTCAGCTGTAGGTGACTTTTTAAAAGTGCTGATTCTGATTCATATTTACTGCGTTTTCTGCAGTGCTATAAGATATTCAGTCTCTGTTTGCCTCTTGTAAATAGAAGAGGAGCGTGGTCAGCTTTGATCTTTAATATCTGCTGAACAACACAATGATGTAAAATCAGTTTATTCCGCTGCATCTCAAAGATTTTTTGGGGTAGGATGGTTGATTTGTCAGATTTTGGCTACAAGTAGTTTTGGAGACACCGAATTAATTAAATCATCTGGTCCTATTCCAAACCCACTTAGTGAACAATTAAACTCTCTAGCCAGGGGGCAGGACGAATGTCCCTTTTGCAAATCAATTAGGCCACAACTAAGTGATTGGACACGTGCAATATGGAGATCATCACAACAAAATGTGAAAACGTGCAACTTCTTTTGAGCATGTGTTCTGTAATTATGTTTCGGTTTTTCCCCTCACATTTAGGACTGTGACATCTACAGGAGTTTAGCTTCGCTATCAAAGGGAGAGAGAGAGATTTACCTCCAGAGATTTGAAAATCTAATCTTTCAAGATGAAAAGAAACCTCCTCAGAATCCATGCCGAAGTGATACATTTGTGACTGCGGTTATGAAATGTTTGATCTGACGGAGAAGAAACGCGTATTCATGACCATTGATAATTCATGTGCCAAGCTTTATCTTACAAACGCTGATGGGAACTTGTGGTCAGTGGCCACTGTCATGCTGGGAAGAAACAGAAGCAGATGGTCAATGAGCCTCCAAGTTCAAACACCAAACTGAACTCAGCCATAAAGATCAAAGTTACATTTGGAGGGAAAACAGGGAAACTGGCACTCGAGTACCAGAATCAGTCTTTGCTTTAGGAGGGACTGGTGGATTTCACAGAACACACGGCATCGTTACAAATGAACATCTTATGGAAACATTGAGGGAAAATCGTAAAACATAAAACCAGGAAGTTGAAGTTTGGGGGAAAATGTGGTTTTTAAAATGGACAATGATTCCAAGCCTGACAACAGATCAGTCAGAAAGTACATTCAGTGTGTTGGAGTGGCCTATCCAAAGCTCTGATCTCAGTCCCATAGAAAATCTCTGGGGTGCAGTACAAACATTGAGCCATCACATACAACATAAGACCATTAAAAGAAAACAAATACGGAATGTACATGCATCCATAAATGTTCTGATTGTGCAGATACATCTAAACGTCATGTTTGACAAGCCTAGAAAACAATTATTATTATTGCGGCATTATGGAAATATAAATTTGTAAATCTAACAGTATTGGAAAATGTTTTAACATATTGACTCATAATACTCTTATATATTACTATAAGAGTATACCAACCATTAATGAAAGCATCACTTACCCCCTTTTGGTGAAAACCAATTAAAACAGAACCACAGGATCATTAAGCAAATAAAATGATTAAGTGGCTCACTCAGTTCTTCATGCTCACCAGCAACACGCAAATTATTCTGCTGCTATATATCAATACCTAAATCAGTTTATTTCTTATTATGTTTCCATTTTATTAAATATCAGGCGAGACGTCATGAGTTTTTAATTATGCTGCTGGTGTTTGTGTACCTTACCCTTCAAGTCCAATTGTTGAATGTGCAAAGTTAATCACATCATGAGCATAGCAATAACATAGTTCTAATAAAAGGCCCCAACATGACAAATAACACCAAGTTATTGTATATTTAGGATCATACAATCAAACATTAGGAGAGGGGGGAATGAAAAAGTTTGCAGTTCTATTTCTTCTCCATGAATTGAATAATGACAGCGTGTTTGTGTTTTTACAGCACAGTGAAACAAAATCCAGGGCTCGAGGGTCGGGGTCCGGTGTCTTTACTTCGACACACCCGAGTCGAGTCATGAGGTTGTTAGCAGGACTCTGAAGAAGAAGACTGCTCTGAGGAGCCCATTCAGCCATTAGACTCAGGTGTGTTGGAACAGAATCACATCTAATGGTTCAAGACTCCGGAGCTCCAGGCCTGGATTAGAGGACTGTTGGTATAAACTACAGTGATTCACCCACATCCACTTAATAGTTTCATCAGAAGACTATTTGACCATATAGTATATCTCCAACTTCATTATGATTTTGTCTTTCTTGTCAAGCTGCCCTTGTATTGTAAATAATCCTTAGCGAGTTGCAAACTACAATACCTTCATCTATAGCCATAAACAAGCTCCTCGCGTTATTCTGACTCAATGTCTGACAGTTATTAACAGATTCTCTACAGTTATCCATTTAAAAGATACTCTGATGTGTTGGGGTGGAGCCACCAGTTTTGTAAGCGCTAAATAATCTGAACCGAACTGATCCAAACAAGGTTTTGGATGTTCAGAACAAGAACCTTCGTTCAGATCATAATTCAACAATAGGAACACAATCATGAACCACACACGACAGAATATAAAGTTCATAAAAACCTGCTTGCCTTTATTTTCTGTAGGTTAGATTATTGTGACGGCGTTTTTACTGGTCTCGATGCAAGTGCAGCTCGTGTAAAATGCGGGTCAGAGTTCTGATCGACATCAGGAAAATGGATCATTTCACATAGATTCGACTTTTAACTCACTTCACCGGCTCTCTTTTTGTCTTAGCCTGAATTATATTTCTGAGTTTCTTTTCAAGTTCGACCCATGTAGATCCCTCGGGTCTTCAGAGACGTACTCGCTGTTCCCAGAACCAGAATTAAACCAGGTGGAGGCAGCAATCAGCTTCTATGCTCATCGGCTCCATGAAAAGCAGAGAAGTGCAGAAGCTGCTCCTTTAAATCAAGGCTAAAAACATTTGGACTACATGGGATGAGATTTGAATGGGTTGTGATATAAAAAAGTTCAACTTCAATCTGAAGGCAGAAACAAACTTGCATATTTTAAGATTCAATGTTATGTCAGTTTATTGTATTTATTGAATCCTTTAAGGTCTCTGCTCTGTCCTTTAACATCCTGTAAAATGTCAGATGTTTGAATCCCGGACACAACAGGACAAAATATCATACGCAATGTTACATCCAAAGCAACGTAAAAAAGCAGCAAGAGGTCACATTTAAACACAAGTTCCTTTGCTCCAGCTATGATTCAGAGATCAACGTTGGCTTTTTCATACTTTCTCTCACGCGGTCTCCGCAGTCTCAAACCAACATTTTCAGCGCTTGCTGCCATTGTTTAATTAAGAGGAGGTGTGTGGTACATGAGAGCGCGCACGCTCTGGCTGGATGAAGGAACTCCTCCGCTGGGATTCGATTTGCTTTAAGAGACGGGCGTGGGCGGAGGAGAGGAGAGGAGAAGAGAGGAGAGGAGGTATGCTTGCCAGAGAAACGTACACTGCTCCACCAACACACTGAGCACCCTCAGGGAGTCAAGGAAAGAAATCCTCCTGGATTCTCTCTCTCTCGCTCTCTCTCTCATTTGGTTGTGGTAATTCATCATGGAATATCTAAAACATTCAAAGCTGCAGTGAAGAAATAAAGGCTTTGGAGCTTGTGTATAATTGGTTTCTGTGAGGTCCCACTATGCCTATTGAACCCTCTTGACTTTCTGTCATTCTCAGTGGCAGAATGTGATAAAACCCAAATAAAAAAAAAAAACAACCCATCAGTACATAAAGATTGTGAGGCGAACTAAGGGACAGGGAAAGGTTTGCATTTGTAGAACATTTATTGAATGAAAAGGCATACATTGACTTTTGTTCCTTTTATCAGACATTCATGGTGTCCTCCTGAAAACACACTTGAGCAGATGAAAACAACAAAGAAGGCCTTTAGCGCTGACAATTCATATACCATTAGGCCAGGCCACAATTATTACAGTGCAAGTTTTATCACTGGTTCCCAAACTTTCTTAAGATATTAACACACAGAAACACTTTTGCATGTTTTTCTCACTTTATTCACCATTCAATAATTATTACATTCATTTAGCATTAATGAGCCTCATAACTTCTGATACTAGTCGGATCTGATTTTTTGTTGTTGTTTGTTTAACAGCAGTGTCCTCCACAGCAGAGCTGCTGGATGCATCCTTTGGACATTTTCTTGTCCATCCTGCGCCTGCTATGCTACCTGGAGAGGCAAAGCAGCTTGATGAATTTCACTAGCAGCTAATCAGAAAAGAGAGCATGCAATATATATATATATATATATATATATATATATATATATATATATATATATATATATATATATATATATATATATATATATATAACTAAAAAACTATAAAAACTCAGTTTCTTAATTTTGCTATAAAATGGAACTATGTGGCAGGAAAACGTGTTATACTGTCCATGTCTGGATATAGTTAATACCCAGGCATACAGCCTCTTATCTTTACTTTTTCTCATAGCTGTAGATGGCAGAGTGTCTGTGATGTCTTCTTTTTCTATTTTTTATTGACAATAAAGATGTGGTGGAAGCAGGGAGGTTCCTTGAGCCTGTGTGGCAGCCTCGCGCCTGAGGCTCCAAACACCATCTGTGATTTTGGCCAGACACTTTCCATTGCTAGCATGATCGCACAGATCAAACACACAGCCGCGCCGCGGCGACACTTCCAGTCGAGAAAATGGTCTTCTCCAGCCAACAGCTGGTTCAGTTCCTTCCTCCTCCCAGATGATGAAGAGGGTAAGACAGAGCCTGCCCTCTGGTTCTGCTGGAGACCGCCGCCGAGTTGAGAAAGACTCATTTTGACTCGACACCTGCTCCCTCTGACGGCATCATGAAGTCGATAGTTGCAACTTCCGAGCCAGCAAGCCAAAATATTCTGTCTTTCCAGGTAGAAGGTCCAAACGCTGCGGTGCCTCATCCCGGGTCACTGTGTTCTGTTCTCCGTTAGAACTCGCATGACTTGACTTCTAAAGCCAGTGCTTGATTTACCCATGATGCAGTCTGTAGGAGTCGGTCCGAATCAGTAGATAATGACTAACTGGCTCCTTGAAATGATAATGAACCAATGACTAATATTCAGTTGTAGAGACTCGGGAATCTGCATATTGACCCCTCTGTTGTGAACCGTCTCTGATGCATCCTGACTCAGATGTGAAAATAAACTGGAACTAATAATTACAACATTTTTCTGACTTGTATTGCTGCCGCACACAACAGATTACAGGTCTACGCCAAATCATTTAAAACTCAAATGCTTGCATTTCATCACAGAAATGATCTGACTTACTTTGTACAAACATCCTCATCAGGCTGTTAGAGATATAGAAATGAACAAAACGTGTGACCTGCATGACACAAGTCACATGTATAAACTGCGTGCAGCACGGCTAATAATCCACACCATCTGAATCACAAATTTGCAAATATGGAGAAGGAGCTTTAAAATCTGGGCAAGTCTGCAAAGTTCTGCTTCAGAACATCAACATGTGCAAATAGTTTTAAGCAATAAAGTTCCATTACACACAAAAGAGTCTAAAACAAGAAAGTTCTTCTATTTTCATGGTAACTAGGACAACATCTACTCTATAGCTGCACTTCCAGCACAAATGTGTGCAAATCTTCCTCAACAAGTCGCTAATGTCAAAAGAAAAGAAAAAAACACAATTTCACAATCCCTCTGTTTCCATTTAGCAATTAATGCAACTAAATTCACATGTGAATACATTTGTTCATGTAATAATTCATAAAAAAAAACATCCTCCTCTAACCACTTCCTGTTGTCTTTTTTGTTGTTTCTGCCAGTGTTAACACCAGGTTGTTGATCACATGACTTGTGCGATATGAAAAACGTGTTTCCAGTGCAGTTTTGTGCAAACTTTCATTTTCCCCTTCACAAAACATTAGAAGTCTTAAAGTAACGAACATTTACAGAAAATAACATTGTTTCATAACTTGGCCTAATAATCTCCAGCTGAAATTTGTTAAATATTTTTTTAAAAATCTAAAAAGATAAATAAAATAAGATCTAATATTTTAAGTGAAACATTTGAGTTTCTCTTTACTTTAAGCATAAATAAACCTCTATAACCTTTTCTGCAGTGACAGTTGATCAGTTGTCGGCCAATTAGAGGACAGTGTTGTCTCCACAGGACTAGGAGGCGGGGCTAGACAGGTGCAGCAAAAAAAAGAAGAAAAAAACTCACCTCAGTTTAGAGCAAAAACTTTTCCAAAAAAAATTATTATTATTATTGTGTTTCAATTGAGCAGATTTTTTTTTTCCAGAATTCCAATTTATGCAATTTCAAGGTCAACTGAAACGCAGTAGCAGAGGAAAGTCCTCGGTCTCAGTACTTGTTGGTGTTTTGCTTGCCAACCAAAAACTTTAGAAAGTGCAAACATTGCACTGCAGGAGGAGAGGAGGACCTGCCTCTGTTGCTCCACAGACCTGCACTTTCTGGTTTTCAATCTGCTGCTCTGATGGGGGATCTTCCTGCCATGACCAGGGCTGGCTCTGATTGGCTTTTGCACCAAACTCTCATCTGGCTCAATTCACTGTTTCAGAGAAGAGTTGAGGTACAGTCCAGCTTCAGGAAGGAAATGTGAAGATTAACAGCTTCTCTTTTCCTCTGGAGTGTTTGATGGTTCCACAAGCTGCTGCTGGGAGCCACTTCATGAAGCTCCAGCAGCAGGCGGAGCTCAGCGAGGTTTTCACATCCAGGAATCAGTTTGCCAGCAATATTTCTTCACAACTCTGTGCTGATTAGTTCAGGCTTTTGGCCAGCAAAGGTTCTGATACGCTGATGAACAAAGAGGAAAGTATTTCCTAGCTTCTATAGCTGGATGGTGAATCTTGATGATTTGAAAACTTTTACCTTGAAGGTTGTTCCCTCTAATAAATGCTTTTATTGCATTTTTATATTTTTTTTTAACTGAACCTAAACACCAAATTCCACAGCACATCTACCAGGTAAGGTTGTTAAAGTCAAGCTAGCGTAACAGGCCCACCTCCCTCTCCCTTGCTATTTATTTAAGTCAAATTTTTTCCTGACCTTGCTATCTAGTGTTGACATTTAGTAGCAAGGCATCTCTTATTCTTTTACATATCATGTTTACAATGGTGCAGTGTAATCACTTTAATCCACATGTTCTCCAAAACATAAACCATTCTAGTTTATGCTAAGCCATTGTGTTTTATGTATCTTGGCCCAGAATGTCCCTCTATAAGAGAGGGCTGTGAGGCGCAGCAGGGCTCTCAGAGACTCCATCATTTTTACAAGTACCGGTGAATCACATCTTACGAGATTGGGTTAGGCGAGAAAATATTTTCAGGGACCCAATTTGATTTCCTGTCTTCATTTGGAATGTTGTTGAGGCGTCCTGTTATTATGTCAAACCCCACAGGTACTTCGCACACGGCTCTCCTAATAAGAGCCTGCTGCTCTCATTAGGAGGCGGCTCGGTGGAAATGAGCGGTCATTAATGTGGCTTCCCGGCAGCCTGGTGTCCACTGCAGTGTCACCCCTTACCGCTGTGTCTGTGTGTGAAACAAACAGGCGGTCCGCCGGAAGATCAGCACCCATAAATCCCACGGCTTCCCAACCCCACCGAGATGCATCGAGATGCACCGAGTGAAGGGTTAAAAGGATCTGCTGTCACTCCCTCATACGCTGATGGGAGCAGTAGGGGATGTTTTCATTAGCAAGCCTTTTATCTAACTCCTCAAACACTATTAATGAGGGCCTGTCATGTTGCACAGTATAAATAATGGCAAACAAGGTCTCACCGGATAGCACATTTATGCTGACAGCGGTGCAGCTCTTCAAATTAATTGTGTGTAATTCATAAAAATGGCTCGTGTCTTCATGAGAAACCTTTAAAGATTTCAGTCGCTCATGGTTGGAAGAGAGAAGATCTGTTGAGTCGATGGGTTTTCACAGGGTTGGCACATTTTTCAGTTTTAGCTTTGGATGACTGCAGGTCTTTAATGCCTGCTTCACAGGACACCATAACACGAGCCTCCCACAACACACACACACACACACAGATTAAAAATGTTGCATGTAACAGGTTTGATCGGACCTTGTGTTTTGTCAAGTCACAGCAGCGACACACACACACAAACTCACCAACATTGAGACGTCAAATGGGAAATCTCATAAAACCAAACGTGAGCTGGGTGTGAGTAAAGGTTAATAGTTTGTGGATTATGTTTAACAGAGAAAAAAAAACTATAAAGACGTCTTCAATGTCCATGGGACTTTCTGTTTGGTCTTCATTTAGAATTCCATGCTTCTGTAACTTTGCTTTCTGATTGGTCACATTACGCAGGCTCTCATTTTCCCCCTGGGAACAGCACACATGCTGTGATATCATGCTTTAGATATCATGCTAAAGCAAACAAAGAATCCTCTGAAGAGCTGACAGTGATGAAGAGAAAAGCAGAGAAACCGGTCAGAGGTCTGAGCTGCAGGTTTGTACTGACTGTATAAAATAGCAGAACTTCATGATATTAGCTTGGTGTGATGTGAATTTGAATTTTTGTTTGTATTTATAAAATAATGCAAGTCGTGATCTGGGTCTTTATCATTATGTTTGGGCCAGGGACATCTTTTATGAGACAAAACAAAATATCTGGGATTATTTAGTGCATCACAACCAGAATCTTGAGGTTTTCTGTTGCAGAGTGTAGCTGCTGCGCTCCAGACCGTAACATGGAGAATCTCCCAACTGGACCAGAACCGAACCGAATTACGCATTAAACTGTTATAGAGAGCAACTTGCCACTGGAAAGTGTTCATGCACTCCTCCTACAAACCCAGCAACAGGTAAAATGATGGCAACTCACCATATGACAGTGGCTCCCAAAGATTTTCCCCCTATGGATTACAATAAAATCCCCCCCACCATCCCACCCCACCCCACCAAAAAAAAACAAAAAAATCAACTGGGCACACACATGGTCCTGAGTGGCCGTCTCAGGTGTTGCACAGCAGCAACAATCCTCTGGGTTGCAGAAACAATCAGCATCAATGACGGACCTGACATTGATCCAGTCAGATGCAGTTTGTACGCGGAAAAAATCCGACTGAAAGAGAACTGCAGGAAGGCAAGACGGGTTAAAATGTGGCAGCCTGGATGGGATTCACAAACCAAGTTCACCAACAGAATTAGTGAAAACATCAGCTGCGGTTTGAACAAAGTGAGGGGTGGAAAAAAAAAACCTTCACCTTGTGGGCCACCTTGAACAAACTGACATAACAATCATGGTTTCAAAGTCTGTCTCAGAGAAAGAATTTCAAAAAGTTTCTTCAACCCAGGCATTGATTTCTTCTACCGAACAGATCTGCCTGGAATATCAAAACCCTCAGTTCTTTTCTGTGCACAAACTTCCTATAAATTGTGCAATGCTTGTTGATACCGTAAGAATTTTACTTCTAAAAGATTCAGCCTGCTATAAATGATTCACACAATGAGGGTCTCTCCCTCGGATTCCTCCTCTTGTTCTCAGCCATCAGTGAACAGAACCAGTTGGGTATCGCAAGGACTTCAGTGACACGTTCACCAGATTATGAAAGACTGGAGAAGCAAATAAAGAAATAACATCTGGGACTGCCTGGTGTAACATGCTTTGGCAAAGTGTTTTTATTGTTATTAAATGGGAATTTGGCTTCTAAATTAGGGTTTCTGCAACAACACTGGTTGTGAACAGGTTGTGATATTATTGGGATAAAGAAATAATCTTGAATTCTTGAAATCTCAATTCTGTCTTGATCTGCCACAGTCATTGACTGGAGTCCTGATTCTGTTTGGGATTTAATTTGAGCCTCACACTTACTTTTAGTCAGTTGGTCACTTTTATGTCCACTTCTCCCTGTAGCGCTGCAGTCACGTTTTGTTGTATTTAGCCAAAATGCCTTGTGCTATAGCTCGATTCCTGCTTTTGGAGCGATCTCCCATCTGCTTGCATTTACAGTTCACTTTACTGAACTAAAGGACGGCCCTGAGTTCATCTTATAGTCCATGTCAGAGTTTGGTTATCCATTCGCACCTGTCCAAACAAACCGGACTTTCAAAGCAAATGAACCGGAGTTTGATTAAAGTGGATGAAACAGGGCAGGTGTGAACGCAGTCCAACACTAAGTTTTGTCATGCCAATTTAAAAATGCAGCCTTGTCCCATCAGCCCGGTGCTGAGACAGTTGTTCAGAAAGGTTTGCCCAACTCGTTTCGCCCTGGAAGGCCTGGAATCAGTCTGATTAGTAAACTTAAGTAAAATCCCAATTCCTATTTGTAATGGAAATGCATTGAATCCTGACATTTTTACACTGAACTGCCACCGAGTCTGAAATGATCCATGACTTCAGTGTTTTTTGTGTCATACCATCAATTTGTATCTTTAATTTGAGTTATTTTAGAAACCATTAAATCATTAAAGACATTAAAAGGACTAAGAGTTCCTTCCTTGAACCTCAGTGAACAACCTTTACTGCTCGTGAAGCATCTTCCCCCTTTGCCCTCTGTAGAAAACCAGCCCTGCGTCCAAATAGAGCTGTAGAAACGTGTGAATCCTCAGCTTAAAGAACAAAAGAAGAGGCCAAGTTCAAGTGAGACAAAGAGTCTGCGAGCTTAGAGCCGTCAATCCCCGGCATCTTCAGTACCTCCACAGGGCTGCTCTCCTGGGATCAAGAGCAAAGTTAGAAACCAGGTGAAGGAACTTTTCCAGCCCGACGCGGCGGCCCCAGCACGCTCCGCCGCCGACCCGCCCGGCTCTGGGAGCCGGGTTTTAAAGAGAGAGGTTTAGGCGGGGTTGTGTGGGTGGGTGGGTAGGTGGGGCGCCGGAGAACTTTCCCTGAACTCTTCCCGGCTTTACGTCTCGTACTTTCATCTCAGGTCACTGTCAGAGGAGGATTTACCCCGTTAAAAGCCGCCTGGAGATGAAACGTAGGGGTGAGGGGGGTACCGCTGCAGAACACCGAGGGCCCGGCTCTCGGCGCTGCCTGTTCCTTCAGACACGTCAGAGTCATGTTCTCGTCTGAGCTAAATGTGGGTCGTTTAGTACTGGTTACAGTAACCCCCTCCGCCTTCACCTGATTAATTAACTTGTGACTGAAAACCCCATAAAACATGAACGTGTGGGGAACAAAATGGACTGAAAAGGAGCACTGTGAATATCTCATTTCATTTTTTATCCTTTTTAATTGAATAAGTAAAATTTAAAAAAGGGGGACTGGGGGGGTTCCACCGGGGGATCGGGAATAATCGACTCTTTTATGAAAGCAGCCAGTCGTATTAGAGGAAATATATGTCAAGCCGGGCCTTGATGAATATGAAGGCATACCTAGATGACATGTTTGGATCAGTCAGATGAAGACAGATTCAGGAAACAAAGCCACTGACAAAACTGACAAAAGACACATTTGTTGAGTGTTGATGAGGCGCCAGAAAGCTGACAGTCATTGAAATGACTTGCTTTCACGCAAAAAAAGGGGAAAAAAGCCCCTGTTTTCTCTCCCGACTGTTATTTGGCTATTGTCAGTCTTCTTGCGGCATTGTTGCTGCAGGCTCGGTTTAATGATCACAAATTCATCCTAGGCGCCGAGATCATAAAATTGAAGCAGCGAAGCGACACAATGGCTCAACACAAGGCCGTGAAAGGGCCTCCTTTCTTTGTGCTTCTCTCTGCTGGACGCAGGTAACTTTCAGAACACAGATGGCTCGCTCCAATTATGGCCCCCGTCCATTCATCTGATTTGTTGTAGAAGATGTAGAGGATTTAATTTGCTGGTCCCTTTTCTTTTTCTCTCTCTCTCTCTTTTTTGACAGAATTCAGCCAATTTTGGGCTTTACAATAGACTCCGAACTTTGAGTCAGCAGCAGACAAAGAGGAGAGGCAGCTTTGAGGGGAGAGACGATTCCTGCGGACGTTACGTAACGCCAGATGCCTCGGTGCTCATTGTGTCCAAATCTCACTGGGACGTAATGCAAAGCCGCTCGCGTCTCCAGGAGCGGAGCCTTGTCAGGTTTTCTTCTTGCCGAGCTCGATGAAGATATGAATTGTGGCAAAACAACATTAACAGAGGAGGCGCTAAGCCTGCTGTGTGTCTGTCAGCTAATTGTGTTCTCCTGTGTGAAAATGAATTTCCTACTTCAGTTCAATTCAAGTTCAAAAATACTTCATTTATCCCAAAGGGAAATGAAACGTGATTGCAACTCATTTCATCGAAGAGTCGGTCTGAGCATCAAGGACCTCCACTAGCAGTCAGTCTTCCAGTGAATCTGAGGAGGCCTCTGACTAAAGACTGTCAGAGGCCTCCTGACAGGAGGCCTCTCACAGGCCTCCTGTCAGACTGCAACACTGTTAGCATGTTAGCTACATGCTAACAGTGTTAGCATGTAGCTAACACTGTTAGCATGTTAGCTACATGCTAACAGTCAACCCCAGGGCGGCAGAGATGATGTTCCACAGTAACACATGCTGGATGATGCCATCAGTTGTTAGCTAGCTCTGCTAATCCGCCTCATTTGCTTTTGAAGCTCCTCTTTGAATCTCACTGAAGGTACATGAAGCATCACTTGAGTTTTTAAAATGCTAATTTGATGTTCCCAGTTGTAAAAAACAATACTTTGTCGCCATTGTTGCGCATCATATATATTTTTTTAAAAAGTAAGAGAGTGACAAATGCGACCAGATGTGACCTAAGAGAATGTTTACTTAAAGACCAAACTTTGTATTGAGGATTATGGAAATGAGGACAAATTAGCTTTAACTAATCGAGATTAGCTGAAGACTAAATGAAGACTTGTTATGAGTTCAAACCATCTAGTTCACAACTCAGAGCAGAATTGAAAATAAGACATCGTTTTGATCCAGTAACATTTTATTTACTTTGCTGAATTAGAAATAAAAATCTGTCGCAGTGACGGATTCAAACGTAGTTTTGGTACACCAAGATGGAAGACCAAGATGGTGTCTTCAGAAATGAATATGTAAGGAGTGAACTCAAAAGTATGCCACACTTTTCAGATATTAGATGCACACACCTTTAAAATGTATCTATTTATTTTTTTCTAATTAAAACTTGTGACTGTTTTGCACCAACATGAAGCCCCAATAAAATAGCATAAAATTTGTCATGTGATCAAATGTGAAAATGTTTTACAATTTCATATGTGACTGCATATTTTAGCCGCAAAGTGAAGTCTGGACCCAGCAGAAAATAGCCTGTCTGATTGGACCCTCATAACCAGAATTGAGGCTGTTTAAAAAAAAACAAAAAAAGAAGGAAAAGCATTAATGCATGACTAAAACCACCTTAGATATGTCCAAAATACATTTGATAATCTCTGCTTGATTTTTGCTGGGTGTATTTTTACTGCTGTGAACAACTCTGAGCTCTGCTGCAAATAACACACAATCCTCTGCAACAGGCTTCATGTATGAATCGACATTGTTGAGCCGGTGGACGTCACAGTACGTCCGGTGCAAGTTTGAAATCAAGCCTGGAAGCATTTTGGGAATAAACCATGTGGGAATATAGCTATTCAGAGACGCATCCAGACAGAAAACTTCTGGTAAAGTTGAAGACATCTTGGAGTCACATTTTCTACATCAACTAGAGTCACTGTCTTTTTTAGGGGTTTTTTATGTGGCAGTTTCCCAGGGTGTTTATTTTCTAACTTCCTGTTTAGATAGCTGTGCTGCACCGCTCTCTGGAAGTGACAAAAACAATCAGTGGATCAAAACCCTGTCATTGAACCTTCATGCGGATGACCTACAGTAGTGATATGAATGATGTTAAACGTCTAACCAACACTGCAGATTGGTCAGACGTTTACCAGACTTTAAAGTCCGGTTCTGAAGTGTCTGAGAAGTGAGTTCCTCTCACTTGTCTTCTTTATTGTCTGTGTGTAATCCAACCCGGCTCCGGGAGCGGTGCGTTACAGAGCCCGGGGAAAAACACAAAATAGGCGCGATCCATCTTGGTACTAATTAGGGAACGCTCAGCTTTATTGGCACCAGACGGACCGGATAGCGTCTGCTCGGGTCGGCGCACATGCTCAGGGATCCATTGCACATCAAATTTCCTATAACTGAATATAGCGATGACACCCGGAGGACAGAGAACAAAAACTCATGGCTGCGACAGCGATCCGTCACTGAGAGACCCAGAAAACGGACGGAAACCTGCTGAGGTTGCAGCACTAACCGTCTCAGCTCGTTTAAATATTTATTATCCAGGTTGCTGATTGTGGTAATAATTGTGCGGTGAATTCGTTGTCGTTTTCACCACTGGCCTCAGGAAATCAGTCCACCTTTTATTTAGATTCAGAGTGTTGCTTGTGTTGGCCTGCAGGGCGACAGATGGACAGCAGTAGATGGGAAGATGGTCACAGCTCTGGTTCAGAGCTTCAACCACAAAACCTTTTGACCAAACAGTTCATTTATACGGTGCCGTACATCACTACTTTTTAAACATGGTTTGAATACTGTGGCAACAACGACGCGGCTAAACATGGTTTTAACTGTAACGACTAATACATGGATGACAACTCAAGTAAAAGTAGAGAGGAGGAAGTGTGCGATGAAGTTTATATTTTTATAAACGATATGTATGAAAAAAAAACAAAAAAAAAAAAAACAAACAGACAGTCAATCCGGAATATTATACAGTAGTCATGCCGAGCCAATAGGTGGAACCGTAACACCACCAGAGAACGACACGCGCACAAAAAGAAAGGTGCCATGTTTATTTGGGAGAGTGAGATGGTTCATGCTTAAAAAACATGCATGAACTGCAGCTCTGAAATGCATCCGCTCTGCAACCCGGTTCAGAAATGACAATTTCTGGTTTTCCGAAGACGTCGAATCTGCGAGTATGACAGATAAATGACAAAAAACAAAAAAACCTTTCCAGATATACTTAGTTGTTTCCAGGTGGATGTAGCCGCAGTGTGCAGGATTATGATGAAGATGGCGATCAATGACTTTTCCTGATAGTTTACTGTATTCAGGCTCCGTTCACTGCAGCGCCCACAACAACATGCCGTCATATTCACCGTCCACGACACAATGCACACAAATTAAAGGGATGCTTCCAGGAACGTCTGTGAGCAACTGCATCCACCCAACATTTCCCATCAAGACAGGACCCAGTGGCCCAGGAGGGACCTGATCACCATCCATGTTTACCTCTGCAGACACTGAGGACGCTCTGTGACGTCACTGCGCCCTCTACTGTGCGTACGTGACACTTTTAGATTGTCCCGATCACCCAGGAGATCAGATACTAGACGCATATATTTGAGAATATGAACGGCCACCGAAACAAAGGCGGGTTTCACCAAAAATCGGAATTGAGCATTAAAGCCCTGCAGTGTGAACGCAGCCTTTGCTTTTTGTTAAGCAGTCGTGTTGCAAACCCTGTTTAGAAAGAACAGACATTTCTTTAAGCACCTCATGTTGTGTAGTCTGGAAATTTAGTTATAAAAGTACCACATAAAAAAATATATACACATGGAAGAAAGCTTGATTTTTCCCATAATCAAACCATGTTTACACCTCATTCAAGCAGCTTTACGTGTTTAAAAACCTCTACTACATCATTTATTGTGATTTATTTTTCTGTCATACCGTCCTTTATTGTTACTCAGTATTATGTAAGTGAAATATCCATTCTCCTGTGGCTGAGGGAACACTTTATTTATTTAACAGCCAACAGTGCTGAGGGTAACAAATACAATCAATCCCATGGGAGGAGCTGTGGATGTGTTGCTGTTTAGTGGATGGACTACACTGGATTATTTAAAGAGAGGCTCTGTTCGCTCGCTCCCTGCAGCCCTTAGCGCCACTTAACCCCAGCAGATTCACAGCGTCGCTTAAACAAACACGTGATTCACGACGTCTTCCCACGTACAGATCTCCCAACGCGACGCAGAATGTCCACGTCTGGACGAGGCGCTTCACAGCGGGTTCTGGTGGGAGGCCCACTAGAACCCCAGACGCTCTTCTAGGACTTTCAACAAGTCTTAATGCTGCAGTGTGGATCTGATTTGGCTTCTTAACAGAGTTGGACGTTTTAAAATGACGAGATTTCAAATTAGTGATGTGGCATATTAAGTTGTCGAAAGAAAACTGTTGACGTGCGGTTCTGGTAAAAGTTTTAAAGTTCATATTTTACCAGCAGTAAATAACTATTTATCTTGGACTGGGTGTTTTGTATGCATGTTTTCATGATGGAGTCCAGTCCAGTAACTGGGTCTGAAGCAGGAACCTGAACCATCTTGAAACAGCTCCATTCTCAAAAAAATGACATTTCATGAACATTTAAACCATCTCATTTACATCATGCGATTATTTACAGGAGACATTATGATAAAGTAGACAGAAAAACGATGGAAGGATGCTGAGGGCCACCAGCTATACCTGTACCCTGTAAAGAGTTTCCAGGCAGAGCGGAAACTTCAATCTCAGACTTAGAGGTCTGCCATCTAACCGGCAACTGCACTGAACCCGTTTTCTTGCCTGCAAGACGCGTTCAGTCTGAGTGTGAGTTGTGTTGAGGAAGAAGAGAAAACAAGTGGCGCCTGCAGGATTTTTGTCAGATGGCACGATTGCCTCCATCTGACATGAACCTTCTCTCTTCCTAACAAAAGTCATCCCCTCGCTAAACGCTTTCTGTGCCAGTCAAACAGCCACGACAGGGCTGGCCCTGCGTGCCAGGATGCTTTGACATTTCCGGGGAGTCGATTCGGCCGAGCTGGAGGAATCCCGCTCTAAAGCTCTGCTCACTTTTCAGAGAATCAAATGAAGTAAAAGCCAGGCGATTCTTTCCTTCCCAGTCTTTCTTTTGTCTTATTAACGCCGTCCTTACTAGAGCTCATCAAAGGCGTATCCTGGCCTTACAATATGTTGTAGAGTTTCATAACCCAAAGAGACTTTTGTAATTACACAGTCCACCAGGGGAATAAAGCTCATCGATTCTCTGGGAAGAGAAATTTCATTATGCAGTAAACCACTGACGCTATCAGCAACTTCCCTTGCTTCATTTAATCATTTTACACAACAAAAGACAATTTTGGACTCAGCCGAGAGGAATAAATGGTATGGAAATGTGGATGTTAACCGCATTGAACATATTCTTACAGAACTTTACAGGTGGGAGTAAAGCAGGGGATGCGGCCTGCCAGGCGTGCGACATGCGGGGAACGTTTCATCTGATCGCATCATTTTCTTTTCCTCTTTCTTTTTTTTCCCCCTCCGCCAGAAGCACACAGACATTTCCGCGTGTGCTTGAAATATATACTTAATGAATGTTACTGTTTCTTTTTTTCCACAGATGTGCCTCGCTTCCAGCAATAGCAAACCCTCTGATGCAATCATCAAGCCATCAAACGGCAAACGAAACGCTCTCTCCAGATGAAGTGTTTGAGCGTTTCTGCAGGAATAATCAAAACTGCGGCTGCGAGAAGTTCTGCAGCATTCGCTCCGATTCTACAGGAAAGACCGAGACCTTCAGCGGCCGAACGTTTTAAAACGCTAAATACAACTGAGAGTCTTTGGCAAGATTATGTATATGTACATAAATATCCATCAATATCCAAATGACCCAAAGAGGAAATTCAGAGAAGCTGTGCATGGAGTGACTACATGATACACTCTTATTTTTATTTCAGTTATTGCGATAAACAATAAGATTGTTGTTATGAGACCAAAGTGCCTAAACAAAGACTTTTGTCGTCCAGTTTTTGGTGGAAAGAGAAAAACAACAAACTCCTCTTCCTGTGATCTGTTCCTCATATGCAAAAATAATAACCTGAAATGAGTCAATGAAACATACGCTTCGTTATGCTGATCTTAACTCTGAGGCAAAACAAATGAAACTTCACTCACCACATTGAGCCTGTTGAATAATCATGGGCTTGAGCGTCGCCGGGGCCTGGTTGTCACAGCGGTGTGTGTGTGAGGTGGAATCCAGCAGCTGCTCCTCCGGATCCCGCCGGCCATGTCTGGCATTGCTTTGGTGCGGAGAGCAGAGCTTTCTCAAATGCAGTTTAGTGCAATAAAAACGATCGTGCTCTTCTAAAAGAGAGCGGTGACCGACGTTAGACCTCCGTCTGAGGACAGGCTGTCTCCGCCGTCCCGCTGCTCTTTGGAGGACTAGTTTGTTATGCAGACAGTGAAAAGACAAAAGCTTTCAGCTACACGACCATTGTTTATTACTAATGTCATCACTTACACAGACTAAAGAAGTGTCAGCGATAGTCACTTGAAAGTCATTAGCAAATCATACTTGAGTCACTAGTTAGAAAGAGTTTGGGAAACACTCTCATCGTCCAAATGTTTGTCATTTACATTCATCTCACCAAAGAAACTGAATTTTAATGCAGCAATGCAGTTTGAGGGGGGAAGGCATGGAAACTTAAAGATTAATAGATTGTAAATGGATTTAATTCCCTTTGATTCTATGTTTGATCTGTTCTTTGCCTGCGCCTGGGCTGAGCCCTGGAGTCTTTGAGTCCAGAGTATCTAGTTGAGTATTGCATGTCATGGATGGATAATCGTTTTATTTCTTTGATAATCATACTAACTATTTGCTCCCCCCAAATCTCCTAACTGCAATTTGCCAGAGAAGAAAGCTGCCGTCGGCCGATGAATGTGTTCTTGGAGCGACATGCCGATCCATCGGTCGACCCAACGAAACGGCTGCTGTGTGAGACCGCTTGCTTGTGAAGGTGGCGCTACTCAAGAAGTTGGACACATCGGCGAAGGTCGCTGCGGTTTTCCACTACAAGCGGCACGATGTCAGACAACTGGTCCTGCCATCCAAAAAAAGGCAGAGCGGGGATGACCGGTGCACCTCACGCTGACGTCCATCGAGTTCATGAGGATTCATTCAGAAGTCTTAAAAGATTATCTCTAGACCAGAATAAAGGATGTCTCTATTTACAGCAAAGTCCTTCATATTAGTCTTTTACTCCTTTTATGATCCGCCAGACAATGACGGGGCGTTCACCTGCAACCGGAGAAAACAGAGATCAACTCAGAACCATGGAAACGAGACAGACGTTGCATCATCATAAGCTGCGTTTCCATTACAAATGTGTGCAACGTCAAAAAGACACAGTTTTGCCGTTAAAGTTGAATTGAAAGTAAAATCATGACATTAATAGACGTACAGTTAAATGAAACATATTTATAATTCTGCCACAGCACTAGTCAGATGTGGTGTCAGGTGTTGGAGCGACAATCAAAGGCTGAGTTTGTCATTCCAACGTGTTGAATCCGTTCACATGTGATTTTTAATTGCATTTCTTTTCAACAGAACTGCATCTAGTTGGATTTACAGTTTTAACTGCAGTGAAAACTCATTCCACAAAGTGTTGGACTCAGAGAGGCTGAAAACAAATACCTGCCACACTTTTCAGAAGCTTATTTGGAAAAAAAACATTTAAAAACATTCCATTTCTATTATACAAGTGTACACCACTTGATTGTTGGTCCATCACATAAAATCCACTTATATTTCATAGTTGTACTGCGAACAACTAGAAGTCTGAGGAAGACGAGAATCGTTGGTCAACCTATTACAGCAACTCTCTAGATGTCTTGCATAGCAATAAAATATAACTCCTATTTCAAAAAGTGGCTTGAAAAGAAAATGAGCGTTCCTGCCCAGTGATGTGTGTGTACCTATTAGGTCCTCTCATTCAGTTTAGCATAAAAGCGGAGTGCCAGGTTTGCATTAACATCTCCGACCCTTCACTCGTGGTTTGGTGCTGTCAGATACTCGGGAAGACCTCCATTCTCCTTGAGATTAAATTGCCTGTCATGAAGCTCGGTGGCTGACAGGCAGCTCCTCTGCTCCTATAAAAGTACGTTCTGGAAAAGACTCTCGAAGAGCACAACGTAACAACCTTCATAACAACGTCCGCCGTCTATTCCAGTCGGCTGTCAAAGGACATGTGGTTTTGACGGGAAGCCGTCGTCAGACTCGCCAGGCGATTTTTATTTGATGCTGAACTTTTGATAGGAAACAGACAACTCTGACAACCCAGTTAGATTCATTCTCAAATGGGTTGTTTGACCAAGGCTGAGTGTATAATGTCATTTAAATCACCTCCAATTAGAAAAACAGGTGAAGAGCCATCAGGCCTCTCACTTCGAGGAAAAGCAGGGTGATCCAGTTTCCACAAAACAGGTACGGCTGCAATAAATTCTCCCCTTCACCGAGTCATTTACATTCTGAGCTGCCATGGTGATTAATGTGGTACTAATTTGAGAATAATTTCGGGTTGGAAAGACAAAGAGCTAAGCTGCTTCTTGTCAGAAGCGAGAATGTCTCCGGAGATCAATCCATAGCCTGTCTCACTTGGAGGAGGAGGGGGATGAAAAAATCGTTAATGGCGTTCTGAGTAAGTGTCTGAAACAAAGCTAAAAATACAGGAAGGGAAAAAGCAAGTCCTCCCGAGGTGTTAGGTTTGTTTAATTGGTGGATGACAAGTGCTAATTTAACCGGCAAAGCATTCGTTTCCATGCGGTCCCTGAAGTGAGCGCGGCTGAGAGGTTTAACACAGCAGGTGCGGGGCTTGTGTTTCTGTAATTCAGCTGTGTAATTGGCACGCCGCCGCGTCCGTCTCAGCAATATGTTTTGTGTTCGAGCTACTATGACTGGGCTTTTCATCATATGGCAAGAATTCACCCATGAAATCAGCACAACCACACCAGAGAGAGAACGCAGAGCCAACGCTGGGCTTCTGCTGATGTTTCAGGATTCGGACAAACTGTTAGTAATATTTTAAATCAATTTGCTAAGATTAAAAAAAAAAAGAGTCCAAAAAATAAAAAAGCGTACTCAAAATTTTTAATTATATACAATATGATCAATAGCTCATTTATTTTTGTCCTTCTGGGAATAAATTTGTGAATTGTGGTTGTGCAAAACTTACGTTGCTAAATGTTACAACTAGACTCCAAATTATAGAGATGTTTAGCACTTGGTGGAGCAACAGAAAACAGTATTTATTGTGTCAGCAGTTAAATATGGCTTTAACGTTAATTTATACACAGTAAACATGTGTCTTCTTGGTTACTAACAACAGATTTTAGATGCGGTTGAATCTCACGGTTTCTTTGTCGGATGCATTGTAGATTTTGCCAAACATCAAACTTCAGTTATTCTCCTCATGACATCTCAGAACAAACTAGTAGTTAATCCTTTTTATAGGACATATAACTGACATAAATAAACATAAGGCTTCTAAGAAAATGTAATGTTTCAACTCTTGACTGTGTGGTGTCTTCTGTGACTTTGCATTTTTGTGTTTTCCCGACATAAAGCTCTTTGAACTGCCCTGTTGCTGAAATGTGCTCGACAAATAAACTCGACTTCAGGATTTTTAATACTGCATTTGCCTGTGTGTGCGCTTTCTTTCCTCCTTTTCATCCCTCAAGTACTAAGCAATACCGACAGCGCAGGTTAAATTTGTCACCTTTGTGGATTTCTGTATTTATCCGTGGAAAAGAAACTCTTCAATCTGTCACCTCTTGCTTCCATTTGAGGCTTCAAACGCAAAAAAATTCCCATCACGTCTGAAATCCGCGCTGCGCCCCAGGCTTTCTAATAGCCGGTCTCTGCTTTGCCAAACACGTTGAAATCGCTGAGTTTTTCCAATGGTGTGTGATTGATACAGACTCATGAGGACGAGTGTAGCTGGGGGGACCCGGCTCTATGTTGTCTTGATTTTTATTTTTTTCCCTCTCTTTCTCGTTTTTATTATTACTTTCCAGAAGCGCCGCAGAGGCGACGAACAAAGTGTGACCCCCTGCTGTTTGGAAATTTAAGCGAGAGGAGCGTCGTCTCTCCAACCGAGTTCAAAGGTGTTGGAGGTGATGATGGAGCTTTGAACGGGTCACTGTGGTGTGTTTGGATCATGCACCTCCTCTGCTCCCTTATCGCTCGTGAAGCTCCACTGGTGGGAATTGTGTCTAAATCAGACAGTCTGACAACACGGGATCAGAAGTCACATGGTGGGAACTTCTCTGTTTTTTTAACATGGACGGCGAGTCCACAGGGAATCTGAACAAGGAACATCTTAAGCATGATAAATATAAAGTATATCAAATATTATAATAAAAACCAGAACAATGAGAAGAGATGGTGGGGTAGGGGGGGGAATTCACCTGGGTTTAGTTAGTGGAGCGTCTGTCGTTACCAAAGCTGGTCTCTGTCCGCAGAAATCTTTCCAGAGATCCAAATAAAATAACAATAAAAAGAAACACAAAAGACATGGTTAGTGTTAAAAATAGTCTTGCAAGATTTGATAATAATAGAAATGTGTTCCAGGGCATCTATGGATGTTCTCCGAACCCTGATGACTAAAAGAAAACAATTCCACGTATATATATATAAATATATATATATTCTGAGGTTCGGACCGATCCCAGAATCAATAGCCCAAGGCTCCAGGCTCCCGGCTCCAGGCAGGTGAGGTGCAGGCGGTTTAAATAATTAACTACATGGAGGGAGGCAGAACTGAAGTCTACGGGTAGTCATAACACAGTGAAGGATACAGGCATCGTGTTACAATGTTAAAAGCAAGTAACTGGAGTGAGTAATTGGCCAGTTTGGGTGCTGAGAGTGGCCTGAAAGTGCTAAGGAGACATGGCAGCGCATTGATTATTGGACCCCAGGGGTCCGAGCACCGGCTGCAAACACTGGTCTTTAGTTAAAGGCAGAGGCGACAGGAACAGAAGTCACAGCCTGCTGACCTTGACGAGTGGCTGCACACTGGATTCAACAGTTCTGATTCTGGCATCAATAAAAGAGATTTTTTTTCCTCTCTCTCTCTGCTCACCTTGGTGGTTTTAATCTTGTTCCCTGTCGCGCAGCTCCAGCCCTTCAGATCAGGAAGAACTTTGCATTCCTCCCCGTCAAGGCACGGATGCATCTGGCACCACCACTTCTGCTCCACTATCGAGGCTGGACATGGCGCGGAAAACAGGAAAAAAAAACCATCCCGTCATTTTAATAACTCAAACCAATGTGAAGAAAATCTGCTCGTATGTTCCACTTCCATTCCACCACTCCGCTGAAAAAGCAGGTGGTTCATTTGGATAATAAATCCTGTGAATTACATCATGTACACATCCAACACATTTTGATGAATTTTTCATCTTAAAATATACAAAAGCAAATTGTGTAAAAGACATTTAAATGGAGACATAAATGACCTAAACTGTCCCTGATGTTACATCGCAACAAAGAGGGGGAAAAAAATGAAAAGGGAAAAAATGAGAAAGGAAAAATGAAGACGAGCACAGGAAGGGGGGGAAATAAGTGATGTAAAGACCCCCGTGTGCAGGAGACCACAAGAAACATTGTGGGATAAAAAATAATAATCTCAGGAAAAGAAAAACAAATATCCTTAGTCGCTTGATTGCCTGCAAATCACCAACAACTCAAAGAAGTTGGGCTTCAAACCTTTTACTTTGTTACAATAGTAATCAGACTGACAACCATCACATAAATCATTACTAATTACATTCTATGTAATCAGTGTTGTATCTGAATTTGAAATGCAGTGTTATAAAAAAGAGGAGAAAGTTTCTCACTGCCTCAAACGACAAAAGGAAAGTCAAAGACAAGCAGTTGAATGCAACACTGGCAACCGAATTCCCAACGAGTTCAGCTTTGGTTTTCATACTTCCAACCATTGTGAGGAACCATGATAATGCTCTTTATTTCATGAGCTGGATCATCTGGAGGTGGTGGGTGCTTGGAATTGCCGCCTTGTCATTTCGTGTGTTTCAAACACATTTCGGCGCGACACACGGAGCCTTAAAGGTGGAATCTCTTCAGATCATCAAAGAAGCTGCCATCAAGCCGCATCACCGTCTGACAGCCTTCTGAGCTAAGTGATGTAAGATTTGCTTTTTCTCTGGTAACACATCTATTTTGAATATGCAAACAAGACTCAGCCTGAATATGATGTGTCAGGGTAGGGAAGTGATCGCTGATGCATCTGCAGTCAGAACAAACAGCACAGAGCAGATGTACTGCAGTGTACAATACAATCTGGCACATTACAGGGGTCATCCTCCATGTTTGAAAACCCCATGCAGCAGCGTTTATGCTTTTCATAATGAAGACGGTTTTTCTATATAGAGAGAGCTATATATATGATCCAAACACAATTGTAAATGGCAAAGAATGAAGACTTTATGACGGGAGGAGATCAATTTGTGGAACGTGTAAAAACGAGCGCCGGGTCGACTCCAAACAGACGGAGTCGCTATTAAAAAAAACACACACAAAGGTTTTTACAGCCAAATGAAATGGGAGTATTGATGATCAAACAAAGTGGAGGGAGTACATTTCACTTTGAGTTAACAGGGCTGTAAAACACGACGACGGCTCAGACTGGACACAAAACCCGATTCAGACCTTTCAGTTGCCCCTCAGCTCATGTTTTGATTTTATGTTCGCTTTAAACTCGTGAGCTTTGAAAAAACGAAACAAAAATAAAACTAACTGCTTAAGTAACGTCTTAGAAATACCTTAAGTTTAAATCAAAAAATATTTCAGTGCGTGTGCCAGTGGGGATTTGTGTTCAAAACGTACAGTTCTGCCAAGAAGAAGAAAACGACTGCAGCCAATTCAGAGGCCAAAAACAGCAGAGAGCCTAAAAGCACGAAACTGGAAACCAAACCTGAAAGCTCTGACTAATGATCAACATGTGGGCTTCTAAACAGTCTTACCACAAGCTTTACTAATATAACCCTCACATATTGAAGCCCGTAGAACATTTTACAGCAATTTTTAGCCTGTTGGCTTGCTGCTTACACATTTGCGCATGACCTTAGAGCGACACTGTTTTCAGGTGGAAGTTAGAGTAGGAAGATGTATAAATCACAGAAAACACTTATTTTTAATGCCATGAGGACAGATGTTAAAAAGCATATATTCCTCACAAAACTTACCATGACTGTCACGTGGAAGAACAAAGTCCACCCTCCTGATCCCTTTGATTCAGGCAGAATATTCTTGATCACAAGATCATAAGCCAGTTTGAGCTTCATAGAAGCAAAACACTGGGCAGTTTGTGACTTTGGTGAATCCAGGTGTGTGTTTGCATCGCAGGTCACTAGACTACATTATTTTAACCAATGGTGCCAAGAAAAATCACAATCTATTTCTACCCATCAACTTTTTGAAATGATTGGGGATTGCATTCGAGTTTCATTCAGTTTAATCAACATTCATCAATCTGAACATGTACATTTAAGTTTTTCTCTGCAGGAGTTTTAAAATCGGGTAACTTTTCACCAACTGAAGTGGCCAGAAGTCTGCAAGACTCTCATATTGTTGTTCATCTTCATCATCCAAGTAACTAAATTCTGCCAGTAACTGGGTGATGAAGGCAGAATGTTGAATGAATGGTAGGTAAGCTAATGTACCCATCATCTTTTTTTATGAATGTTCTGTGTTATGCAAAAACTGGACCATAATTCCTGTTCAGTTCTGTAAAAGTGATTAAATCACAGAAAAACACATTTTTTAAGTTTTTGTTTTTACAAGTCTAAATTATGGGGTGTATGTGGGGTTTTTCTCATGTCTCCACTTTTTTTTGGGTTTGTTTTTCCTCTCCCCTTGACGGCCTTTTCATTCGCTCCATCCTAAAATTCCCAGACACGAGTTGTCTTAGAAGTCTGGAGGTCCATTTATCTTCATATGAAGAGGAGCTTGTCTCACACAAAGAGAAGCTGAAGGTAATCTCTGGTCATAGAGGAAAGAATAATTAAAAGGTTAAGTGCTTATCATTTTTCTCTCCCTGAGATCAACGGAGGGGCTTTAAACTGAGACCGGTGGCTCACAGCTCTAATTTGCAGAAAATGTCAATACTAAAATGTCAGGGAATAGGTCAAACCCGAGCGATCCGGAGCTTCGCCAGAAAGCAACGCTTTTCAGACCAAAGTGAAGCTGCCACCTTGGCACAGACTGGGAGTCTGGCATATTAGCATGCTGAGAAATCCTCTGGGTCACTGACTCACTCAGGCCTAATAAAGCCTTCAGGAGTTCCTTTCTACAGCTTCTGGATTCAACTTGAACATTACTTTGTGTAGTCTTACTCATTTTAATTGATCAAGCCAGAAAAAGAAAAAAAAAACATTAAAAACAAGAGGAAATTGTGATTACAGAAAAATGCCTTTACGGGTGTTTTCACACCTGATAGTTCAGTTGACTCGGTTTGACTTTCTCTATCACACTGCATTGTGTCAAATTAACCAAACCCTCAAAAAACCTGTTTACATCCTCACCTGTGGGGGGCGCTGCCCCAAGAGTGACTTGAGGAAACAAAACAAAAAGCCCTGAAGAAGACACTGAACAGTTTCCTTCTCCATGAACAGCAACAACAGAGCTGGGACAGAGTTCAGCTGTTGTAGGATTTGTCTTTTCGTCTTTGGCAACGAACCATGGACAATTTCTTTCACAAACACAAGACTTGCATGTTTGTTTTGGTTGCATTTACCCAGAATGCCCTGCACTACAGTTTGCTTCTGCTGAGCATTCACATACGTATTTGAACTACGTCAGAGTTCACATCAACTGAACCGACTTAGTTTTGCAGGTCATATTTTTGGTTCACATCCAAGTTTGATTGCGCGTTCACACCTCCAGTCTATATATATATATCTATATATATATATATAATTTATTTTATTTTTTTTCAGGCTTAAATTTTGTTCAGGGTGGCATTAAAAAGTCTTACATTTGACTTTCTGAAATTTGCAGATACCTTATTTATATGTGACATTATGCAATAACAATGTAGGAATATTAAGAAGGAAAAAGTGAGAAACAAGTGAAGCTCATGAGCAAATCAAGAATTTGAACTCTTCTCTCACATCCACTTATGGATTTCATAACCTGAGTTATTTTAAGCTTCGTATTTCTCCCGTGTTCCAAGCTGCAGATAGACATGCTGAGGTGTGACCTGTAAGCTCATTTGCATCACTTTCTATCTTGATACATCACCAGGTGTAAATGATCCGATCCGTCTCGTGTGAGTTGGCTCTCGGTCTGGTTCCTCTAACAGTAACAGTTTTAATGTATAAATGATTTAGAAAAAAAGAACACGTTCCGCTCCAGCAGCCTTTCAGAATCTTTCCAACTTTTCAAACTGAGTGTTGAGGATGTGATGAGATCAGCAAGTCGATTCCTCAAAGAAGCATCAGCAAAAAAAAAAAAGAAACAACAGAAGAATTCTATCTCTATCTATAGAATACAAGATTCCTAATGAATAATTGAATGAGTGGACTGTACCGTCGACGCAGGACGGGGCGGCTCTGGTGGTACCGGCCACTTGGCCCGGAAAGCAGGAACACTTCACTGTTTGCGACCGCTCCTCGATTTTGTTCTTGTTGCAGCAGCGGTGCAGCGCCACCACCTCACAGGTCCCGGTCCGGACATGGTGCGCAGCTGTGGGGGAGAGAGAAGAATGGTAGGGGGAGAAATTACCCTCAACATGCACAGCACCGGCCTTTGACTAGGCCTGAAGCGGATGGCTCTCTTTGGTCTTCAATACATAATTTTTGTCACTAAACAAAGGAAAGGCAATCACTAAATTACCTTTAAAGCGCATTAACATTCGTTCTCTGTGAATATGCACAAATGTATCCATAACCCATGAACATTCATACTTTCTGTCATAATAAAACCACTGAGATTAATGGAGACATGATCTTATACTTACATTTCAGTTTCTACTGCTTTCAAAACAAATATGTTTGCTCATTTTTTGGCACTGAGTTTATGATGTTTGTTGTCTAGAAAACGAGCCATTTCAAAAACCTCCAGAATGCAGTGAGATGAATCAGCAGGCGCTGCCATAACCTAGCAACACCAGCGCCTCCCAGCCTGTCGCCTAGCAACACAAACTGAGCTCCAGCATCTTTAGTCAGCTGGTTTCACCGCTGTATGCGCTGAATAATGACTCCTGGAAAATACGAGAGTTTTGTTGCTCACTTACTATCCAGAAACCACTTGCTGCATACATTCTTCCTGGTTGTGTAGGACGCTCCACTTCTGCTTTTCACAGACATACGGCTACGCACGTACGCGTTTGGGGACGTGGCCAGCAGCAGATTTAAAGTGACGAGAGGAACTAAAACAAATCATTCTGAAAGGAGTTCAATGCAGGAACAAATAATATCACATTATCTAAGAATGATTTTATGCAAATAATAATAATAATAAACATATTTTGTAGTCAATATACAGGTTAGACATTTCCTTACCTGTTCAAGGAAACATAATAGGTCACTTTGGTGTCACTATTGTCACTGTTATTATGTAATTTATGAATAGTCCAGTAGTGGAAGACCAACAGATTCTGCTAATTTTGTGTAAATGAATCATTTCTGATCAGAATTGTAAGCGGAGTGATTAAAAGTAGCAGTTTGGACTTCAGTCAGTGAACTACCAGCGAGTTTTGGACATGCTGGACTCCTGTCCTCCAGGCCTGCTGTCCTGTAAACTGTAGGCATGTTTCTTCTTCTACACACCTGAACAACGTAACGAAGTCATGATCAGGACTCTGGAGGACCCGGATGAACCCGGGAGGGAATAAACATCTTTTGGACTAGAGACACAGCTGAGCTGTTGTGGCCCTCAAGGACCCGATTGCAAACCTCTGAAGTAGTAAAGGTTTCAGGATTTGAAAAAGTATGATACAACAAATGTGACATTATTTAAATAGTTCCTCAGAGGAGTGAAGTATTTCTTTTAAACAAAAAAAAAACTTGAATATGTGAGGAGGGAAGTGCAGCTCTGCAGCGTTTGGAGCCAGTTTCCAGATCACGCTCCATTGTCTGAATTATTTAGAGGATGAGCTTTCCCATCCTGTTTTAATTGCATGTGACATTTTCATGAGGTGTCTGTTTTTTTCGCTGCAGAGGGACTATCTGCTGCTGGGGTAAACAGAAAGTGTGGAAATGACAGCATGAAACCCGTTGCTTAATTGTTCACACTGTAAGATCTCAGCGGATCCCATTTAATCAGCTTCAGGTTTGTGGACTGAAGGATGGAAACGGTTTGACTGAGGATTTAACTGAAAGAGATTCACAAAATAATGTGACAAACTAGTCAGTAGCTTTTTGGATTAAAGCTGACGAAGCTCATTTTTCCTTCTTTTTCTCCAAACCGGGCTGTCCAGTGACATTTGAACTAATTTTGCGGCCACAAACTTCGTGGTTGACGATGATGAAGTAGAAGAAAAACGACCCATAGTCTATAATTGATACAGTTGAGTCAGTTCAATAAACACGATATTGGTAAATATTAACTGTGACTTGTCTAAAGTTGCTTTTGGACCATAATAAATGGATCATTGACAAACATATTTGATGTGTCTTGATCATTTTAACGGTTTTCCCAACTGATGTGTTTATCATATTTTTTTTACGTCTTCACGATGAAAGCACTTTGAGCTGCCATGACAACAGCAATATCAACATCAGGCATATTGTAGATACCAGGCCAAATTTTCATATCAGTGCATTCCTGTTTTTTCTTGTCCTTTTTGGTGATTTATGACAAGTTTGCTCAAAATTCACATTTCAGATGGAGCCGCACATGAGCAGCGTTCACCGGCTTCACTTCTGCACTCTGTTCTCTGATTGCGCCGGTTTTATTTAGTGGATCGAAATAAAAGGTGGCAGAATTCAAATACGCACAAAAAAATAAATAAAAAATTAGAAGCACGGACTCATTCATTCCACTTCAGAATTAGACTCTCAACATCCTAATAAATGCTCTACAGTTTGTGAAAGGCCTTGTGCTTAACTGCTGTCCACCTCAAAGAAATAAGAGGGAAAAGACGCCAGGAAACTACAGATCCAGTGTTAAAAGCAAAGGAGCCAGAATAGATGTGCTGCTCTGATTATATAGTTGATAACCTGCCTCCTCTTACAATCCAACCTGTTTCTCTTGGAGCATTAAAAACGACGCAGGTAGTCCAGCTAAATTAGTGGGAGCCTTTCTCATGTGCCGGCTGCCAAATATGAAAGACAAACACGCGGCGTGCCGAACCGCCGCAGATGCTTGAAAGGGAATTTCTGCCAGCAGTTTCACGCTGAGAGGCTGTGGTGTTTCGACTAGATTTGGAGTTCCACTTGGATGCCTGCCCAGATTCCCCCCACAGCAGCAAAAACACGCAGGGAAAGTGCTTCACGGAGGAATCTCTGCGTTCTGCTCCTAAACCTGCTGAGAGGAGGCCTGGCGCTGCCGTTTGCTCCTTCTCTCCTCTTCTTTTTCTCCATTCTTATAGGATGAGAGCGTGGAGTTTAAATAGCGGGACGCCGCGTCCTGGTGGCTAAACATGTATCTGTTCCCAGCTGGGGCCTGCATCTCACCAGTAACACCCATCCATCCATCCATCCATCCATCCATCCATCCATCCATCCACCCACCCATCCACCCATCCATCCATCCATCCCACCCATCCATCCATCCATCCATCCATTCATCCATCCATCCATCCACCCACCCACCCACCCACCCATCCATCCATCCATCCATCCATCCACCATCCATCCATCACCCACCCACCCACCCACCCATCCACCATCCATCCATCCATCCATCCACCCACCCACCCATCCATCCATCCATCCACCACCACACCCACCCATCCATCCATCCACCCACCCACCCACCCACCCACCCACCCATCCATCCATCCATCCATCCATCCATCATCCATCCATCCATCCATCCATCCATCCATCCATCCATCCTTTCTCCTGGTGTTTAATGCTGCTGTCACGCTCACCGTCTCCCAGCGAAGGCAAAGAGAAAAGGCAGCCATGCATGGAAACTTTCAGACGCGTTTCCGGAGAAAGTCTGGGGGAAGTTATTAATACTTGATGTTGGAAATGGTGGAAAGTTTGACGTTTATTGTACTTTGAACCGACTTGGAGATGTTTTATTGAGGAAGTCGTAACGGCGGTGTTCATAGGAGACACAAGGATCGGGTTGTGTGCTGCTAAACTGGAATTACAGAATATTCAGAGAATCATTTCTGGTATTTATAGGAACGCCTTTCAGTCCATTTTGAATCCCAATAAAAAATGCATTGTAATCTCTAATAACTCTTCTTTGCTTTTGTCCACTGCAGCTACTTCAGTCGTTCGCTTTGAAGGCAGCGGTTCAGATACTTTTTGTCGCATGAGACCCACTTATTATTTTCTGTTTTGGAAAAACGACAGAAATAGTCAAAAATGGTCAATGATATGATTTATTAGAAGACCAGAGAGTGTCATTGTAAACTACATTTATAAATATGTCATACATTAAAGTAGCAGTACCAGATGTTCTACTTGGTTCTAATAATTACTAAAAAAAAGGATATAGATTGTATTAATAATATCTGTGTTATTTTTAGGTCAATATTAATATCACCACACATAATTTCAACCTTAATGCAATAGATTTTGCTGAATGTAGAGGCTAATTTATTATTAAATGTATCAATATGTTCCTGGAGCTCCTTATAAATACGTTGTACAAATTTCTTTCTCCTTTTTTTAACATTGATTTTTACAGTCAAACATTCAAACATATTTTCTACAATATCATATTTTATATGTTGCATGTTAAAGCTGTCTATGTATCCTCCAGGGATGAACGAAGTGGGAATTCAAGTTATCAATACGTTAGAAAGTTAACGGTAGCATGTATCGCTCCCTGAGGGACACCTGAGCTGTGACTTTAATGTGTTAATTTTGATTAATCAGTTACATATTTCAACTTTTTTTAACGCAATTAAGAAATGAAAAGTGAGAGACTGAAATTAAGAATTCTTGTGTTTTTGTGGCCCTGATCCTCTGGTTTGAAAATACGTTCTGTTTCCAGAAACAGGAACACTGAGACCCTTCTGTCGAAGCAACCAGGGTTTTTTTTTTGTTTGTTTTGTTTTTTGTTTTTTTCCATCTGTGCCACTAAATCAGCTTTCAGCTAAAAAGAAGGGTTTCTTCTCCTCTCCTGGTGCGGAGCTGAAAAGATTCTACTCAAGAAGCGTTTATACATCGGTCTCCGGAGAGTCTGGCAAAGCAGAACGCACACTTTGTCTTATTCATGAAGCTGTTGGGAATGATAATGTGATCATTGCAGAAGTTCGTACGCAGCACCGGCTGCACCTTCCACCTTCCATGTGGGGGGAATTTTCCCAACACTGATTTGAGATTGTAAAAAGCCTAAAAAGTGGAGCACAGGCGACGTCTGGCAGAGCTTTTCTTCCTTATTTTTCGACCAGGTGCTTCTTCTTCTTTTTTTTTTTTTTTACATAACTCATTTTTACTGCAAAGAGCAGAAGATGGAAAGCGCAGAGGAAGTAATGATCTCTGCAGCGGGCAGCATCAGCTATAAGTCAGAACATCAAAGTTCTACATCATTGTAACGTTAACAGTGGTATGCAAAGCACCGCAGGTGATATACTGCAAAGTGAATCGGAGACTTCCCGCGCGGCGCCCCGGACCCACTAATACCTGAAAATAAAGAGCAAGAGCTGTCAAATATATTTCGCTCCTCGCAGGTTCAGGGCCGCCCTGTATAAAGTGTGTGCTTTGATTTTTTGCTAAGTGATTCGCCGTCATGGAGGCTGAAAATCAAGGCTGGAAAGAGTCTGCAGGGATCGGCCCGGTGCGGCTCCAAGGTCAGAATTTAAACTCTTTCCTCCCACTTGGCCAGCTGAACGTAAAGTATGAAAAATTCTGTTCGGATTGGGAAATTCCACATCAGACATGGCCTTGCTACTTTTATAAATATATAAATAAATATATATATATATATAAAAGAAGAAGAGATTTTCCAATTACAAAGAGGGTTTGTTTGCTGCTTTTTGTGAGATTTTGTTGGAGTCATACAACGCTCCACATTTACTGGCCCTGCTGAGGCTGAAGGAGCCTCAAAACTAATCTATGTTTTATCACAGCAGCTTAATCTCACACTAAAAAATACTTTTGTTTTTGTCTAACTATCCAAGAAATTTATCGTGATTTTCAAATTAACATGTTTTTTTTTAAGAGCATCCATGAAATCTGCTTCCTAATCCCATAAGATATGCAAAGACATGATAAAAAAGCCTTTGTTTAACTGATCTTCAAAATAGGAAAGATAGGAGAACATGCCATTCACACCTAGCAAGAAGGTATTTCAGGCTGGGTGTTTCTGTGTCTTCTATGCTTTTGAGAAAAAAAATACTCAACACATTAAACAAGTATTGTTTATTAGGATGTGTGCTGGTTTTTTATATGCAACAGTTCCAGGCTGGAACCTTTGTGTTCTCATGTTCCTGGTACGCCCATAAATCTGAGGCACCAGCCATAAGATTATCAAGAAATGATAACAAGAGATGCTGAAAAATACTTTAAACTCACCAGAATGTTTACATGTAAAACATAAAATACAAGAATTAATTGCATTAAAACTTTTGGCCCATTAAAGTCTGTGTAATACCAGTTCTGGCAAATTTCTAATATTTAAAACATAAAAGGAAAATGAAAGCAATCTTCCAATTTTTGCGCGAAAATTAAAAAAGTTTCTATTTTTATCATTTTGATTTCATTACTGATTGTTGATATTGAATAAATAAATTGTCAAAGCAAGCTTCACTGAGTCCAATTTGAAAAGGTGTGTCTCTCGGTAATAACACTTTGTTTGTTTGTTTGTTTTTGTTTTATGCTTTCAAAACCACCTCAGAAAACCTTCCTGCGCACATGCAAATATCTGCTGTCACAATCGCATCAAACTGTTCCCTCTGCAAAACAAACCAAAACGTCTTGGACATGCAAACTGCTCGTCATGCCAAGCCATGCAGGTGGCACAGAAACACCGTTCACACTCACAAAGCCAATGTTTTCCAGGAGAAGGGGACAGCGATGCCCATCCAAATTTGCACAGAAAGTCACTCAGATTTAATAAAAGCAGAATCTTCCATGAATCAGATGAGTTTCTGCAGCAAAACATGTTTACATCCTGACATGGCTGGCAAAACCGGCTCCTGTTTTCTGTCAATACACGACTCCATGAGATATGATAAGACTTGGTGAGATAAAAGTTGTTGAATGTATTTGACTCTGCAGGGTGAATGAAAAATAACATATTAAATGTATATTGCACTACAGGAAATCTTAGATGATGCGTTCAAGTGGTTTTTATACATACAGCCTCACTTCAGTAAACACCGTTTTAAAGTAGCGCCACAATGATGTTTTACACCAGTAGGAAAGGTGAGAAATGTTTTATTTTCTTCTAATATATGTGGATATGATTTAACTGTAGAATCCATTTCTTCTCCAAAATCTGATTTACCAAGTACCACCTCGGAAAGAAATAACCCAAGATTTTAAGGGAATTTTCCCAGCTGATGGTCCGATGGACTCGGTTTGATTAGAGACCAAATGTGCAACGTTTGTTACTGTTCCAGTTGCTGCCGTCCTCTGTAAATCTGCACAGTCAAATGAATCAAATCCTCTGAAAAATCTGTTCACCTACTCACCTGTGGTGGCGCTGCACCAAGAACCAATCCCAGACATGATATGAAAACCTCTGAGGAAGATACTGAGTGCAACTTTCTTCTTCAAGAAATGCTAACAAAAATGGATCGGATGTTAGCATTTGGAGGATTTGTCTTTGTCCTTTTCTCCCGCTAACGCTATCGAGTGTTTGTTTTGGTTATGCAGATGGTCCTGCGTTATAGTCTGCTACCTGCATTTGGAGCGGTCTGTGGTCCACTTGGCGTTCACATTGGCATTTCAAACGCACCAGGGTTCACTTCAACTGGTCCGAGACCGAGATTTATAGGGAAACCAGAGTTCACTTTTTGGTCGTTTATACATTCACAATTCCACAAAGGAATCAGCAAATGAACTGGAGTTCATTTGCCTTGAGCGGGTGGGAAGGCACCATCAGAGACTAAACCAGAACAAAATCCTAGATGGAAAACCTGAAAAAGCTCTAAAAGACTTGAGCCTGGGACGATGTTCGTCTTGCAGCAGGACAATGACCCGCAGCATTGAGCTACTGCAGTCCAAAGCAAGCGCTGGGACATGTTGCTGAGACGGTTCAGTCAGATCCAACAGAGGAACTGCATCTGGATTGACTGAGGTTGAGTTACTTCCAAAGAAGTAACTTCAGCCTCATCATTTTCAAATAGTCGGCATGGGTATGCAGCGCTTTGCATAGGCCTATAGTGTCAAACCCCAATACATTAAAGTTTGTGGTTGTAATGTGACAAAATGTGGAGAAGTTCAAAAGATGGAAATGCTTTTGCAAGCCACTGTAGCAGGCTGCAAGGAAATTGCTCACTTTGCATCTTTCTGCCGGACCATGCTGCGCTGCGTTCGCTCTCCCTGCCAAATTACTGACTCACTCTGCTTTCCCAAGAATAACGCTTTCCTCCCAGGCAGATGTGACCTTACCGCCATGTTTCCATGGGAGGAAGAGTCCAGATGCTGACAGCCAAGAGAGAGAGAAAGACAGAGAGCTTTTCCTCCCCATTTCCTGCATAATAAAGCAGTTGTTGCCTTTGTGTCTGCGGGGCTCACCTGTCGCCCCTTCTGTCGACTTGGACAGCTCCAGGACTCCGACCACGAGCACCATGACAAGAAGAGCCCCTTTGCTTCTGATCTGCATGCACCGCTCACTCATCCTGGGACAGAGAGGAGAGAAAGGGAAGTTCAGATCAGCCGACAAAATGTTCACCAGGTTAACCAAGCCAGGGTTAGGGTTAACTGAAACGCTTTGAAAAGCTGTTCCTCCCCCTCGCCTGTGGTGGCGCTGCACAGAGAACTACTAAACAACCTAACTAGGATGGCTAAAGGAAGATGGTCATGGATGCAGACATAACAGAACTCAACCTAAAGTAACAAGATGAGAAAAACTTTGAAGCACAACAGAAGAACTAAACAAAGAAATAACTGGAAGCACTAAAGGAAGGTAAACATAGACTCAGACATGTAGGAATGACAGAACCTAGGGTGACTGAAACACTTAGGACTGAAAATACGGAAAGCAAAAACAAGACAATTCTAAGCACAATATAACCTCAAATAATAAAAGTAAAATGGTCTAGAAGGGCTTAAACTGAAGGGAACTAAAACATAATTAATGATAAATAAATAAGATGAAAAGCAAAATCAAACCCAAAAACCCAGAGTCCTACAGAAGTAACATCAAATCCCAACTTTCTGACCATATGATTGTTGCTGAAACGGAACTGAAAATGTGGATCGTCAGCCAGGTTTTATTTGGTTTGGCTGTTTTTTTTCCCACCTCATAGAATCATCTTTTCACTGCAAACACACAAAGTCTTACCAAGTAGTTATGGTCTAGTTTGTAGTTCAAATATATTTATAAACTTGAAATAAGACAAAACTAACCTGTAAGTGACTTTTCAGCAAGAAATGCTTGTCTAGACTTGGACAAGTCTAGACAATAAAGAGTCAATAAAACTTTTATTTTGATGAAAAGGATATTTTCCCATTTTATAAGTGAAATAATCTGCTGCCTATGGAAAAAATACCTTTTCATCAATAATAAGGAATTATTGACATAAAACAATCTTTTTATTTAGCAGAAAAGTTACTTTTAACTTTTGCACTTGAAACTAGACCAAAAATGTTTGGTCACATTTTGTGTTTCTTGCAGTAGTAGGAACTGACTCGTCCATTTACTGGGGTTATCTTTGTGTGATATTTAAGTTTGATTTGACACATTTAGGGGTGACAGAAAACAGAGGAGACAAACGCCTGCAGTCCTTTTTCCCTGCACTTTTACCAACACTCATGACACCCTGTGCATCTGCAGCTTACGCCTCTTTCCTCCCGGCCTTTGCTAATAGAAGGAGTGATGGGCGTGATGGTGAACATCACGCCTCTTCCCGCCGCGTTCCCTCTCCCTAATGAAGTGTGCATGAAGCCGAGGCCGCGCCGAGTGAAACCATCTGGCGCGGGCCGTTATCACTGACAGGCCCCGATCGAGTTTCAAACGAGGATGCAGGAGCGGCCCGGTGATTACCGGAACAAGCGCCATGTTGCATGGCGGACGCGTGTCGCGTTACAAGCTGCGTTTCTGCCTCATTTGCCGCCTCGCGCCTCTCATCCGCCGGCTGCGCTGACATATAGATCAGCTGAACCTCATCAGGGATCTCAGATTATTTGTGTAATTAAGTTTATTTTCGCCGGGCAAACATGACCTTTTGTGAAGGTTTTGTTGTGCCCAACAGAATCGCAGAGGAATTCTGAGCGGGAGGGAAAAAAGCGAGACAGAGACGTTTCAGTGTGCTCTGCAATTAGAGACTGACGGCTGTCAGGAGCGTGAGGTTGAAGGATGAGTTTAATTACCACCTTCCTGTTGGTCCAGTCTTTAAAACTCACTTGTAAGAAAATTATCGTCATGAATAATAAACTTGTAAGATGTTTCCTGGATTATATGACTTTCTCTCCACAGCAGGGGAGAGAAAATATACGTAAAAGTAAATGTTACTGTCAACATGTAAAGAAGCGACTTTGTCCCTCTGCTGCATTAAAGACCTTATGCTAAAATTGTTTTAGCATAAGGTATTGTCTGACATTAGTCATTTTTTAACACATTGGTATTAGGCAGTCTAAGTCATTATTTAACATGTGTATCAGCCAATGCTAGTCATTTTCACATATCATATAGTTGGTCTTTTTTTTAGCAAATTGTATCGGTCCAATAAGCAAAACTGGGCCAATACCAACAGTCAGTCTTGATTTCCAGCTTTTTGCAGTTCATGTCTCTGAAAGCAGAGGGAAGAAAACAAATACTAACCATGGTATATGTTTGATCATGTGACAGTGATTGTGGAGGATTGTGGGAGCTTTAACTGAAGCGAAGAAGCTTTTCAAGCTGTCAAAAGTATAGGGAAATGTATAAAATATTGGTACATAAATACCTGATATACAGTAAGGGGTGACATTTTAATTTTTAGAAACTTCTTATGAGAAGAAGACCAGAAAACTGTCACAAAAACCGTGAATGAAAGGGTGAAATTCTGCAGGTTGGCAGAGCGATACGGTGAATGACGTCACAACTCAGACTTCGAGAACAACAAGGTAGACAATACCAAAGTTTTGTTCTTACTTTAATTAATGATTTTGTTTTCTCACATCATACAGCAAAGCAGAAATATTTTTGTGGCTTCCCAGTGAACACAAGGTAACTGGAGAGATACGTGGAAGGAAATAGACCCGGCTGTGGGGTGATAGCCATGTAATGGTACGGCGTGTGTATTTTCTCAAGTGGCCTTCAAGCTATAAACCTATTATCTGCCTGCTGTCTCCTAATGTTCATGGGAACAGATTTATAGGTGGCGTTTGCTCACTGAAATGGAGGCAGGGCGGAGATGGTGACCGGCTGACATTTCTATGTAATTCACAGCAGTAAGTGTATGAAGAAGGAGAAGAAGAAGAGGAAGAAGAAAAAAAAAACAGTCAGCGGTGACTGAGTGCACGGCAGAGCGCCATGCAGCGTCATTTGTTGACTGCGGTCTGCAAGCGTTGCTCTGTAAATGACATCTCATGGTCCCTGAAAGCACCGTGTCGTCACCTGGTATTTGTTACACTTTAAGGCCGTTTTATTTTTTAACCTTGACTGGGTGGTTTGTATCAACCTCAGAGACACACCGCACATTCTTATCTGGGTGGGAAACATTATAGGATCCAGCCAGAGTTCATTTGACATTTTGAACACTGTTTAAATGTGCTGTGTGTGTGTGTGTGTGTGTGTGTTTGTGTGGGGTGTGTGTGGGGGTGTGTGTGTGTGTGTGTGTGTGTGTGTATGTGTGTGTGCGTGTGTGTGTGTGTGTGTGTGTGTGTGTGTGTGTGTGTGTGTGTGTGTGTGTGTGTGTGTGTGTGTGTCTGTATATGTTGCTCTTACAGTGCAGTGAGAATGTTTTAAGAGATTATTTCTGTTTGTTGCACTTTTGCAACATTTAACCAATTCTCATAATCAAAAATCAATGAGCTTCATTTCATAGCATAAATATCTTTTTAATCAAGTAACATTTGCTAGTTGATTAAACGTTCACTAATGAGTTGACTGTGAAAATCCAACAATTGTTTAAAAGTTAAAGTTCAGTTTCAAAAGCCTCCAACGAGCACCTTCATGAAAAAGTGTGAAAAACTTCTCTCTGTGATTGAACAAAAAAAAATCTGATCTCCCCCTGCAGTCTGACAAAAGGTTCTGCATCTTCCTCCTCTACAATAAAGTGAAACATTTTGATTTTTGTGGCTCGTCAAGCCAAGCGACGGTGTTTATTTTCAATGAAACAACAATGGCAGCAGCTTTGGTAGTTCTTCTTCTCTTGTTGTATTGTTATGTAAAAATAGTTGAAATTGGTCAAGGAAAGACTCATCATTTTGGGGCAGTTCTTTCTATTGAGTGAAACAGCAGCAAACAAGACCCAACACACACCGCCTGGTCCAAATCCAATTGTTTCAACAAAAATAAAATAACCTTGTGTGGCGTAGTCAAATCCTGGATTTTAGATGGCAGTAAAGGTCAAGTCAAGTTTATTAGTATCGCATTTCCAGCTATCTATGGCTAAATAAAACACAATACAACACAAAGTGATTATTGTGAATATGTTCAGAATATCCTGTGAAATATGGACATCAAAGGAAGAATAAAACAAAATCTGCTTTCTGACATCCTTCTGTTATTTCATTCGAGCTGAACTTGGTGTTTCGTCGCTCATTTAATGCATCACATGACGGAGGACTCAAATTAGCTTTTGGGGAGAAACAAAGTCAAAACTTTAGCTGGAAATTTTCTCATTATCATTTCAGTCTGAGAACATCGTCTCTGTGTGTAATGTATGCATGCACAGAACAGAGCCTTCAGATAAACACATAATGATATGCAGATGACTGCCATAAGCAGGAAACATGAAATGCACGGTGAAGTAAGTAAGGAGGCGAGCAGAAACAAACACTAATAAACCCAAGTATAAATGAAAAGTGTAATTATCCCCCCGACTGTCACGGTGCTTCTGTGGCTGCCAGGAGGCAGAGTTCCTGCTCCACCTGAGGACTTTTCACTAGTCGTGTAAACAACCATTTCAAATCAGATCGCCCAAATCGCTTTAGTATTCTCTACGAATCGCCTGCTCCGGTTCACCGAGTCGGGTTGGCTGTCCTCTGGCCCCGTGGTGTTGGTGGGTAAATTAGCTTAAAACGGAAGAAAACAACGTTCAGGTTCTTCTTGGCTTCAGCGGGCGAAGTGCTAAACAGTTTCATGAAATGATATAAAATGAATCTATTGGCAGGTCCTGTTCCCATTGTGGTTTTTTCTGAAAAAAATAAAATAAAAAAATCAAAATATCGATTAGGGAAGTTTAGCGGGGAGGCGCAGCGCTGCTGGGAGTCCACATCCACTTTATTGCTTCTGGTGGAGAAATAACACGTATATATGACCCCTAAACTTGATATGCTGTCCAATATATTTTCTCACCTGTTCTGACATTGAGACAAAACAATATATCAAAACATTTCCAGTTATGACCCACTTTTTCCTCTGCAGCTGGCAGGAAGGGCTCGCCAAGGCGCTGTTAGCTGTGCTGCTGATGAACCTCAGCTGTTATCACATCCAGTAATAACTCAGAGGTGAAACCAGGAATGAAAATCAGATGAGTGAGCTGAAGACGTAATGTTTGGTATGTTTCCACAAACATTCACCTTCCTAAAATAATGGAATATGTATTATTTTGATTCAGGCCAGGTGACAAGAGGGAAACATAGCAAATGGACTTTGACCAACATGTAGGCCTGTTTAAAAGTAGAAGTGCTCCTTTTTGCTCTTAAGCCTATCATGCAACTAATCAATTAATTTTATTATAAATGAATACTTCTGATTTCTTTTGAAGGACAATTTTGTTTCATAATCCACTTTATTTATGTTTTATTATTTTTGGAGGTTGGCTTTTATTTTGGAAATTCAAAGTATCCTCCAGTTAAATGCTCACTACAAAAGGTGACCACTTAACTGAGAGGGTGAACTGTCAAAGATCAATAAATAATGTTAATGTTATTGTCATCAATATAATGACATTGAAAATTTATCGCAATAATAACTGGGATAAATTCTCATAATAGGCCTAACTATGATTATAAATGTGTATTTCATGTACCACAATGTCTCTGTCTTTCATTTATTTATTCATTTTAAGAACTAATTTGGTGCCAGTGAGCTTTTATTGTTTTACTGTTTCTTGCTTTAATTGTTTTTTGTTTCGTGCCTCGGACAAATAAAACATTTTGCAGTTACTTTTGACATTTAAGAACTTCTATATTTATTTCCCAATTTATTTATCGAGTTCAAGAAAAAGAAAAAAAAACGTGTGTGTTTTTAGCTACGTGTAGCTAATTGGTTCCAACTTCACTAAGAACGAGTGTTTCTTATTTCCATTTTTTTGTATACCGGCAGCCCTCTTTCTAAATCAGTCATTTAATTCGGTGGAGAAGTTGAGAGTTTTGCTTTTGACATGACCTCATGCTGTTCAAGATAACCCCTTCCTGATCAGAGAAATCCCAACACGTTCCGCATCTTCAGCATTTCCGGCAGCGTACAAATAGAAAGCGCGTCCGACTAAAAGCAGGTGCCGTTTCAGAGCCATCGTTTCAGAGCCATCGTTTCAGAGCCATCGTTTCAGAGCCATCGTCTGCAAAGCGTGTCAGATTCAGCGAGCGCTTTAACAAAACGAAGGGCTTTAAGCAGATGCTGACCTCTGTTCTCATTGTTGTCCCATTTGTGTCACTTATTTTTCTACTTTGATGGGATTGCGCAGAGCCACCGTACTTTTCATTAGCGAGTGAAGGACTCCATCGACCTTGGCCTATTAATAGCAATCGTTGTTTTGCAAAGAAGGAGGAACACAAGGGAATTTGTTCCTCACCTGCTCTCTGCGATGTCGGGCCGCTTTTCTTTTCCTTTACATTTATTCATTGGTGAGCTGAACATAGTGTTCTTAAAATGACCAGTGACAGACAGTATGTTTGTCATCTAATTTGGAATTTTTGGTAAGAATTGAATATTACGTTTCACGTAATCTCTCCGTTCGGTCATTTCTCCTTCTACAGTTACTTTGTGTTAGACTTTCACGAAACTCCAAATAAAATTCATTTGAATGTGGTTGGTATCGACAAAAGTTGGTTTTTGCAACTAGTAAGTGTCGCAAAATAAATAAATAATGTGACAGACTCACAAAGAAGGTCAAAGTGTTTTCAAGTTGATAATTCCGAGAGGTAAATAAATGTCGAGCTGCTGTTTAATACGATTTTGCTAATGAGTTATTGATACCTGAAGTGAAAATCTATGGATTCATTTCCAGCCTCATCCATCTAAATTTTCAAAAATCATTCTACTGATTTCAGCAAAGGCCAAAGTACAAGTCGCCTGATAACCGCAGTTGATCACTTTAAGCTGTCGTGGACGCCGGCATCTCGGGGGCAACAGATATTGACCTTGGTATTGAACATTGACATCCATGTTCCTCTCGGAGGAAGTTCATTTGGTGTGCTCTGCTGGAAGGGTTATGTGAAAACATGCATTGTTATGGATAGATTGTAAGATTTCTCCCTGCTGGGCTCGGTTCAAACATATGCTTGCATAGTTAGCTTCCTGCTTTTGGCATTCACATATCCAGACTTCACTTCAAGTGAACCAAGACTCTGTAGGCAGACCAGAGTTTGCTTCCTTGGTCCACATTAGAGTTCAGTTCCACATTCACAAACCAAACCAACGCGTCTTTCCAGACACTCTAAAATTGTCGCTTTGTTTTCTTTTGAGCCATTTGTGTCATGCTGTCATATCTCAAATGCAAAGGACAGCTTGGTCGCTCTCTTTACTCTGGAGATGACATGGATTCGCAGTTTGCATGCCAGTGATACGTTTTCCCAGTTGGATGGTCTCTAACTGCACTTGATGTGCACCATATGGACACTTTCAGTGGCTTAGATGCTGAAACTCACAAAATATGCTGGACAAATCATAATGATACTCAAGCATCTGTGTGGACGCTCGGCCTAAACGGCAGAACCTTTAACTGTGTTTCTACGTGAACAGGTCCGGAGAGTGAGAGATTGAGAAAACATTTTTTTAAAATGCAGTTTTGACTGAGATTAGTTTTGTCTGATAGTAATTTCTGATTGACAAAAAAAGCAACAACTAAAGAAATTTGAAAGGGAGTAAATACTGTGGATGTGTGCGAAAGGGCAGATGTGGCATTGCCTTTGGCCCTTTTATTCCTCCTCACATATTAAAATAAAAGACGGTTTAGTTCCACGTCTGAAAGAAAACCAGAAAGAGCTAAACATAAAATAACAGGTGTGATGCCTTCAGATCCTGAAAGATTTCTGTGACGCAGAAACAGAGGGGGAGCCGGAGGGAAAGCTGCAATCTGACTGTTCGTCAGAGCAGCTCAATCACGAGGCAATCGGTAATTCAAGCTGAGCGTCTCTAACATCCAAGGCTCTGAGATGAATAAAAGATGCTCTAGTTCACAGTTCACATGAACCCCGGACTTTATTTTCCAACCAGCTTGAGTGCTTGAACGCTGTTGCTGAGGTTTGATGGCGGGAGGAAGGCTGAGTTTTGTCAGAACGAATGAAATTTCTTGGAATCTGTGCCGGGTCCATGTAGAAATGGTGGAAACCAGAAAGCAGCTTCGCGGAGAAAAATAAAAGTGAAAAATGACAGGTGCCGCCCTCACCATGATCTAGGTCAAGAACTGAATCCCTATGCTCTAATTAAAAGTAAAAATCTGAAAAAGAAAAGCAATTGTTTTGAGTTTTGGCTGACAAAAAAAGGCTCTGAATCATTCAGACGCACAAGCCAAAACAAAATTAATCATCTTCTGGCAAAATGCACAAACTGTAGATCTAGCACACCCAGTAATCCAGTTCTGTTGCCAAGAAGAGATTCAGATTTTCTCAGGCTGTGTTACAGAGTAACTGTGTTGAATATTCCTCCAGATGATCCTGTGGGACAGCCACAACGTCATAGTTGGCTTTTGTTGTTCTCCCTCAAAAGTCTGGGATTTTACCGTCGACAAACATAAAGTAATACATAACTGTGAAGCCATCAAACCTTTTTTATTATTATTTTTCAAATTTTTGTATTTTTCTGCCACGATTGATAGGTTTGGACCTCAAAGTTTGACCAAGAAATAATCAATTTCCAGCTCGCCGTCTCACCAACAACTAAGGTCTTATTGTGATTGAGATGCTGTTGGAGGAGTTTGTGACGCCATGTTTGCTCATCCAATGATGTAAATTCACGCACCAATCACCAAATGCTGTTTTCTGTAAATAAAATTGCTTATGCACAACACCTGACTAGAGTCCAGCTTGTAGGAGGTGTAGGGAAGGCTGCAGAGAACGTTAGTGAAGGCCAAGGAGAGCATTTATTATGTGTCAACATCACCATCATTTATTACTGATAATCTGGTCTTTTAGGGAAGTGTAATTGTCTGGATTACAATTTGCCACAAGCCATATCGGACCTTTCAGGGAAATTACACTTGAATGACCTCCATCATATTACCATGAGCAGAAACTATTTCACACAGGATGCTGTGATTTTTAAAATGCAGTGTTTATGAAGAATTTATTTAGTTTTATGTGTCTTTCATTATCATTCTCTGCTGGTCAGGAAGCTCAGTAAGCGTTTTGGCTGGAGGCGATCTTGTCATTTTTCCTGCTAAGAATATTTCAGAGCATGTTTGAGACCTTGAGGTGGAAACTGCCTGCAGCCAGTGACATCTAGCTTCTGTTTTATCAACTTAAGGAAGGAAGTCTGAAAGAATAAGTAGTTCTTTTCAGCCCTGCAATAATAATGTGCCGCAAACGTCACTGTGAGGTGACTGCGGTGTGAGAGCAGACCGACTAAAGCCTACAGTTCATCCGAAGCCAGACTGTCGACGTGTGGACAAACGTCTGAGCAATCACACGACACATCACACAGAGTTCTGTGCAAAATAGTCAGATGACCCAATTACATCAATGATAGTCGGTTTCAACATTCTGATGAAAAATGGCTGAGCCATAAGAGAGATATGGACCAGTATCAAGTAATTCTTCATCAATTCTTCTTCCAGCTGTCTTCATTTTATTTCACCTTCAAGGACATGAAGACAAGAATCAAGATCAAAAAAAGTTTTTATTGAATTGCTAACAATTTGATCAGGAAGTTCATGAGTAGATTGCAGAAGCGAGAGTACGGACTGACGTTGACTTTCTTGTTGAACAGCTGTGTATAAACAAGATTAAGAAGTCATTTCCAGTGTTGTAGTCAAAACCACCTAACCCAAGACCAAGACCAGAGTGTACCGAGACCGAGACAAGACCAAGACTTTTATGGTCCAAGACCAAGGGACGTCGAGACGCCAAGACCAGCACCCCGCGCGACGTGACACAATAAAATGTGAAATATGATCCAGGTTGCTTATCAAATTACTCTGAAAGATTCACATTCCCATAAAAGCACCTAGATGATAAATAATTAGAGCTGAAATAAATGAACCAATATTACAAGCAGAAAACAACATATTACCAACTACAGCATAGAGCAGCTCATCGATATAGCAGCTTTGTAGCCTGACATAAAAACAATTTGCTCGACAACATCAAACAGTTTTAATTATTGTTATCAAACGTTATCAAACACGGCATTTTAAAATACCTCAGAAATATACAGAGCCAAGCATGAGAATCGACTCATTTAAAGTTCAAACTCAGTTTCACACAAAGACGCGAGCAGAAATGTTTGACCGATGAACTGGACCGTTCAAGCTCATATTCTACTCGGATCTTTAGGAATATTTTACATTACATTACCAAGGCACATTAAAACTAACTGTTTCTTGGCTTTTTTCTATCCTTCCTCTTTTCTCCCTCCCTGAAGAATAAGTCTTTTTTGAGACATTTTGTCCCTGACTTAACTTCTGACCTGAGCTTTGGACATGTGGATGCTCTCTGCACGGTCGCTCGTTATCGCGAAGCGTGCGTATCGACCGCGGCCACCGGGGGTCCCCAAGAGCAATTCATTTTTTTTTCTTTGTATCAATAAAATAATAATTTCTACATACATTATCAAATATATATTATTGTGAAAACAAATCACTTCACGGTGCAATTGTGTGTTTTTGATATTATAATGACAGAAATTATTACTAAAAAATAAAAAATCTGCTCCCTGTTCCAGTCCTTTCTTCTTATCGTTTGTGAATGTCTCATCACTACATTGCAGACTTTTGGACACAGATTTGTCCCATATAAGCGGCACGTTAGTCAATACCTCCACAATAATTCAGCGCAGTGAGTGGCTTATTTTTGATCACAAAAGCTTATGTCTCTGCACAGCGAGCTCTGCTAACATCGCGTTAACGGAGCTCGCCTTTCTTTGAGCTTCTTTTCTAAGTGACGAAAAAAGTTAGACGTCTTCCAAACCGTCTGTGAAAGCGAAGCTGAATTAGCTGTCACCTTTAGCGACTTCTTATTATTTCTGCAGCGTAATTCTATTACTGATGATGAGACAGACATCTTCTGAAACCCACTGCGCATGTGTGGGAACGCATTGGTACCTTCATCAGCTGAGACAATGCTGCCATCAACTAATCCTTCTACCTATTAACCTTTTACTTTCCATGAACATAGAAATAAATCCTTCATCAGCTGTGTTTTTATGTCTCTGCTCTGTCTTCTCAAAGCCCCAGTCAGTCCTGGAAGTCGGCCGCTTGTACTGAGTCAGGCTCAGCACGAGATTTTCCTTTTAGCGGGAAAATCTTCCTGTTAAGGTCAAAGTCAACGACATAGTTGCCCACTGTCGCCCCCTGCTGGTTCAGGAGGAGGAAATGCTGCAAGTCAATGGCTCAACTCAATCTGCTGATTTTCCTTAGACAGAGACTTTTTAACTAAATTGAATAACTAAGTGAGTTTAATGCACTGTTTGATAACAAGGGTCAGTCGAAGCATCAGACTGAATGGAAATCACTGCAGGAAACTTGAACGGTCCTCTGCCCACCAGGTTCACCATTCAGGGAGTCAACACTTTTTACACTCTGCTCTTTTGTAAACAATGTGATACTTTCTTTATTTAAAAGATAAATGTAAAATCTCTCCCCTGCAATTGGCTTTGCACTGTGAAGCTTGTTTTCTTTTTCAGAGCCTTAGAGGTCTTAAGTATCAACACAAATATAGTATTTTCACTGTAAGCGTCAACTTAAAGTGTTTCATTATCTCGGCAATAATCCCTTTAAAGGCAGAGCTGCATACTGCAAGTGTGTAATCCACAGAATCAGAGATTTCCGGGCCAGAAAAGGAGCTACATCCTAAATTATAAAACGCTGAGCGTTTCTTTTTCCTCAGCCGGATTGGATACAGGGATTACACCCCCTCCTGTTCCTCTCCTCCGTCTCTGTCCCCCCCCGCTCCATCCCTGGACCATGACAGAGGCTGTCACCGCGGACGGCTGCGGGTGGCCGATTGCTCCCGCCGCAGAACAAACATCGCTCATTTGCCAGAACACAGATGTTCCCTCCTGACAGCTGAGGAGGGGAGCTCTCAACCCTGTCAAGCCAAACAAGGGAGTTTGCCCACTCTTTGTCATGCGGCCTGCAAGGCATCTGCCACCAATCCCGCTCCATTCGCTTCATAAACAAGACAAGACAGCTGTCAGAGCCACGCTGACGTTGATGTATGAACTTAAGTCTGTAAAAGAGGGGCCTGATTTTGCACGTTATCACGACGACGTGCTAATCAAGTTATTACCCAGCAGCCTGCAGAGGAGACGGCAACACTTAAGTTGACTTTTCAGGCTTTCCTCATCGTTCCTGCTGGGAGTCTGGTGAAATCAACAGAACTAGCAGATGTGATCAAAGTAACAGAAGTCCAATATCGATAAGCAGATCAGTCACTTCCTAGCTGAAATAATACTTTCACTTGACATAAATTCAGGAGGTCATTTATTCTCTGAAGGCCAACAGTTGACCCACATTTAGGGCAGCAGATGATGCTGGTTACAGTTTTGACTCTGAAAATTGGAAATTTACCTGGAATTTTATTTTAGGTGTTTTCCAAAATACCGGATAAGTGCTGGAGAATTCAACTTTTTTTTCCTTATCTTCAATTCCTAAAATAACACAACTCATATGCTTAAAAAATGTTGTAGTTTTTAATTTATATATATCTACATGATATATCTCCACATTGCAGCTTGATGGGAACACTTCACCCAGTGGAGTTTCAGCTTTTGACCTCTTGGCTGAATGTTTATTTTTACAAAAGTCAAGGGTTGAGCTAAAGCACTGGGAAAGTTCACATTGAAAAAAGTCTCTTTAATGACAAAACTAAAAACTTACAAAGACAAATGGAGACACAGGATGGCAGAAGAACATAAGGATAAACTGATACCGCAAACCATGGATCAAACGGAAAGGATTCAGCAAATGTAAAAGGAGAGAAAGGAGCTTAAGTACTGAGGGAAGAAGAGCTAATTATAGGTGAGTGGCTGCAGCTGGAGAAGGAAGCCGACAGAGGCGAAGAAGGAAATGACTTACCAGATGGTAAGGGGAGCAGAATAGAAGATAAAACCAAGGGAACATAGGAAAAAAAACTTGAAATTGACATAAACAATAAACAAAAAGAAATAGTAATCTAAAGAAACAAATGAAAAATGGAAACAACGAGACAAACTGAAATGATAGGAGGTATAAACTAGGATGGCAAGAAACGAGAAAATAAACTAGAAGGAAATGATCAAAACATAAACACTAAAAGTCCAAACATGTTTTGAGTTCATAACACTGCACTCAAAATCAACAAAGACTTTGGACAACTTCAACTTTAAGGTGAAATGATCCAGTTGTCCTCCCACTGAGGCTGCTTAAAAACCTAAACCCTTAGTTGTTTCTGTTTTCTTACAATAGAGAGGTAATGCCCTGGGGGGGGAACTCCAACAGGACAGCATCTTGGTTTCAGACTGACGAGATTAACATTCTGGAGTGGCCAGCTCAATCTCTGGACTTTAATCCCACAGAAAAGGTGGGACTGACATCAAACACTCTGCTTCTGAAGAAAAGCCAAAGATTGTAATCCAATCATCCTGGTCTAGAGTTCCTGCACACTGGTGCCAGAAGTGGGTCGACTCCTTGCAGTTGGAGGAAACCATGGATCCAATGGGACCACCATAAAACTAAACCTTCAAGCATTTTATGGAGTAAATGTCTGCAAATGATTGAGTTTTTCAAGAAAAAGTAAATCAAAATATTTATTTTTAAAGAAATACAACCTACAAATATTTGTAGGTTGAGGACAAATTTGAGTCAAACGTTTAGACCAATGGAGAATCTGTGATAAAATGTGAAAACACATGTTAATTCTCTCTGTCCAACCAATTTTGAAAGCCGTTCCACTTTATGATTATGAATGCTTTGTGTTCTCACATAAAATCCCAGGTAAATCCATCGGTGTTTCTGGTTGTAATTTGAGGGAAAGTAGAAGAACGCAAAATCGGGTGTAGAAACTCTTGCAAGGTACCGTGTCCTCCAATCAACCCTAGAAAAAAGGGGACACCTCACAGCTTTCTACTGGCCAAACTGATGACAAAACGTAATCTCCGGGTCACATAAAAAGAGAGGAACTGATTGGGACACCTCCAGCTGTGACCAGAGCTTGATTTTAGATTTCACCAAAGTCGAGGACCGGGCTGCACAAACACCAGGCCTGTCACCTGATACTGACACTAATGCCCTTTCAGAGAGTTGGCCACCAGAACGACCTTCCGCAACGACACATTCAGGTGCTATCTGAGAGGCAGCACTCGTCAAAACCGCAGCAGCCAAACGGTCTCAACCTTATTTTTGCTTTGATCAAACTGTCTAGGCATCACTGTCATGATCCAGGGAAGCTATTTCAGTCTGTCGCTTCATCAAATATTGCGAGGTATCCTCTGCAGGAAGGTGCTTTCTAAAACATCACAGTTTGCCTCTTTTTTCATGCAATGATCTCATAGCGCAGACGGCTGTTGTTTGCCTCTTTTAAATTGCTCTCCCAGCTGAGGCTTTATGAATTATCGATGAGTGTAGACTAAACATTTTGGTAAAAATAAACACGTTTGTGACACATTGGAGAACAGAGCATTTTAAACTGCAGTGATGGAACGGGACTATGTAGGAATAATGTGTAACTTTAAACCTTAGCTTCATGGTGTTGAATTTCTACCATAACATAACATTTAACAATATTTTACAAAATTGTATATTGTTAAACTTAGAAATATATTCAGTACCTCTGATTCAAGAACCTACCACTGCATATTAGGGTCATTGAAGGTATGGAAAAAAACGTACAATTCCGACAAAAAAAAACCTGAAATTTTGAGATTAATATCTGAAATTACAAATTTCAAAAGTGAAAAAAACGTTTGAGTTTTGATAACTTTTGCTGTTTGTAGAGTCAAAATCTTTTGTCGTCCAGAACAGAAATTGGGACTGGTTGGTAGCCCTGTTGCCTTGCAGCGAAAAGGTCCTGGGTTCCATTCCCAGCCCTGGGTCTTACTGCATGGAGTTTGCATGTTCTCCCTATGGGTTCTCTCCGGGTACTCCAGCTTCCTCCCACAGTCCAAAAACATGACTGTCAGGTTAACTGGTCTCTCTAAATTCCCCCTAGATGTGAGAGTGTGTGTGCATGGTTGTTTGTCCGGTCTGTCTCTGTGTTGCCCTGCATCACACTGGCGTCCTGTCCAGGGTGAACAAGTTTCTCAGCCAAACATTTGCTGGAGAGGCACCAGCACCTCCCGACTCCACTAGAGACAAGTTAGAAAATGGATGGATGGAGAACAGAAATTGACTCTGCACCACTTTAAATCTTAGTCTGTGATACTACTTTTCGCCACAAGGAGGCAGTAAGTGCATGTAAAGCACCTTGAAGATACAGCGGGTGGAAAAAAAACAACCAACAAAGAAGAATAACACCAGGTGTCTGTTTTCCCGTCTGTCTGCCCAAATCTAAAGAAATTCATTTTTTGTGATTTAATCACTCTATCTGTTTGCTGCGAATCTCCAGTGAGTCGTATGCTAAATATCCCTGCTAGCCAACGAAAGTTGAATTGTAGTTTATTTATTTATTTTGCATGGTTTGAATGTTCAAGAAAAATAAACAGATTACTCATAGGGATTGGTTTGTTGGACAGTACAGTGTAAAAATGAACCCTAGCAGTAAGTATAAGAGGAATTAGTGCAATAAGGGAAGCAACAGTGTTAACCACTATAGCAACGGACAGCAACGTCTGTGTCCATCAGTCCAGTCTTTGATTTCAAAAATTCAGTCTGAGTTTGACACGCTCAGTTGGATTAGGATTAAACTGAAAGCACACCTGTAGGTCACTCACATACGAATCCTCTGAGACATTATTAAATTCACAAAAATTTCTGAGAGGCAGCAAATACAGTGTGAAATGGAGTGGATCAATAACAAAAACGTATCCCAGACAAGGACGTCTAAACTGCCGTTTTATAATGCTCAGTTTGTACGCTTGGTCAAAAGGCAGTAATATCTTCACTTGAAATATTTTTAGCTAAACAATAGTTTTTGATCTCAAATCTGTTTGTTTTCTCTCAGGAGAGTTTAGGACCAAACATAAATAGCTTGAGGGTGAATTTTTGCCAGTAGTATATATCATATTCATGATATGCATATTTTAAATGTATTGAATTTCTTAGATTTCATGACCGTGAGTACAATATTTTCTCCTCAAAGTAGGAAAGTGATGTATCACCTGATCCCATTGTTCTAGCATGATATTTTAGGAGGCAAAGTAGAAAATAGAGTGAGAACATCGTCTTCAGTGTTTTATGCCTCCACTGAGACATATGTGGACATCAGGTTTTGCTTAAAGCAGCAAGTTCCCAGCAGAGAGAGCTGCCAGCGTGCCAAAGTATAAAGCATGAGCTGTCCTGGGTTTTTTTTTTTTTTTTTCAGCAAACTGTTTGAGTGGACCATAAGGTAAGGCTTTGACAGTTGATAACCATCTCGACTACATAAATTATTAATCATTGCGCGTTTGCTTATTTCTGTACTTTCTGGTTTCCAGAACCTGATGTGAGACCCCAGCTATAAATAACTAACAAGACAGTAGGGCTTCTCTATTTGGGAAATTGCATTCTTAATTCCAGCTGGAATGGTTGGGAGTGCAGCAATATTACCAGTCAGAGTGAAGTCTGCTCCACAGCTACTTTTCAGTTGCTGTCAGGATCAACAGCATTCTGTTCCTCACCAGTTCTTCCAGTGGAGCCAGCTTGATCTCCTCAACTCACTCAGCCTTCGTCAGTCTGTTGAACAGTCATGTTGCCCCTCAACCGTCTTCAAATCAGACAGTTTGTTTGTACAGTGTTTCGATGTTTGTACAGTAAAAATTTGTGTTTTTGCTGCGTCATTTTAAAGATATTACTAAAAAAAATGTTCAGATGTCAATCACTCCCTGACCTCTGATGAACTCTAGAATCTTAATATCTTTAAAGTGATAGCGACACAAACTCAATTTTTTACTGCACAGCTGCTTGACACCAATGTTGTTAGATTTGGATAATGTGGCAGGCTTGGTGGACCTTTAAATCTTTAATTAATATCTCCAAGGGAAAAGCAGCGACAGCAAAAAAAGAAAATACTGCACAAGTGTAGAACAAAGGTTTGACACCAATTTTGTTAAATTTGAAGAAGTGTGCTGCACTGAAGACAGATCTAGATAGTAATAACTGATAGAACATGAAGAGCAATCGGCTGAGCTTGTATAGGAAATACTTTGCTTATGGCCTTTTTGTAAAATACGTCAGTGTTCATGGTCCACTGCGGCCTCCAGACCAATCTAAAACTGAGGATAGAACCTGCTCCACATCTGGAGATTGGGAGCAAAGATGTTTTTTTACTGCCCAAACTAAAGAACTGACCACCAGTTCCACCTCGCAACAAAACTATCCATCAACGTGCCGTCCTCCACACACCTCACCATAGCAGTGCCATTTGCAAATGACATGGTCTGGAACAGGCCTACACGTCCGCAGCGACGGTGGTGAATAGAAAGGGAGACAACACAATACTGTGGGGAACTCTTGATGTTGCATATAAGATAATATGAAGCAGCTTTGAAAGCTGTTATGTGCTTTAGAAAATATTTTCTTTGGGACTGGGACCAATCACAATGTTTTTCTTCACCATCTCATTACTGCATTGTCTCGTTTTGCGAGCTGGGTGTGTCGTTACACCCTACTTATTGTCAAATAAACTGCCTCAGGTTGAGTGTTGTGCACCAGACAGATGGTGATATTGCTTCAAATGTAATAAAGTTGCAGTTCGAGTTACGGTATCTCTTGCTTGTGCGCCTAACATTTTTTAGGTTTTTTTCCAAGAAAGGTGCATTTGTGGGAACTAATGAAATCCTGATGAGATTAGTTGTGTTGTGTTTTGAAGTGGCTTCACAATACACAGATAAATTCCGGATGAATCTCTGATTCTGTGGCGAGCTTGAGAGGAGAGAAGGAACACGTTAGGCTCCATTTATCATCATTACTGAGCAAACAGCCGACGCTTGAGTGGCGCACCTGTGCGGATAGCCCCCCTCTTCTCCTCTCCCTTACTTTTCATCCCCTATAAAACACCTACAGGTGCCGCTGACACGTTGGGTTTATCCCCGCGAAATATTAATGCGCCTATAATTGAGTTTAAATATTGAGGAGAAAATATAAAACGCCTCCAAAACAAACCTCTTAGAGGCGCGCGCCAATAACAGGCGTCACCGCCGCAGCTGCTAAAGCTAATAGTTCAGGGTCAGCGTGAATTCAGCTGAGAGGATTTGAAAGTGTGTGAAGAAGGAATGACGTTTGGTGAGCACTAGCAAAAGCCATTCTTCTTCCCCGTTGGTGTCTGGCTGACTGTAAATGTCTTCTTTTGTGACAGACTAAGCGAACTCAGCCTCGGTTCACTTCGTGCGGGCCGCGTGACCGGAAACCCTAACAAACCGGCCCACTTCGGATTAGCTCGAGCCGCTGAGTGTCAGGGAGCACGTGGAGCGTCGGCTGTCAGCGCTTTGATGAGACGGAAAGGTGAGGAGTGAGGTGTCACAACAGGAAGAGGGAAGGGGAAGGGAAGGGGGGATAGCTATTTTTAGGCGGCTAATGAAACGTCTCTGTGCCGCCCAGACAACAGCAGAGGAGCTGACAGGTGATTATGATACTCTTTAATTAGCTTCCAAGCTCTAGTAAGTCTGTTAGCCAATTATCATCACTCAGGAACATTTGATCCCTTCCCGGCAGATTTGAGGCCGTAGAGGCAAAAAAGAGAGAGAGAGAGAGAGAGAGTTTGGGTTATTAGAAATCCAAGACAAAAAGCTAAGGTAAAAATGAAGATGTTAGCAGTGAGGCGAATGCGATATGAAAACACCAACGTCAGTCAGATTCATTTCTAGCAGTCTTAACAAACAAACGACTGAAAAATACTCTGTGAGACAAGTGAACCATGAAGTGAGACATCAGTAAAATCCAAAAAGTTCTGAAATTGATTCATAAAATCCTGCTGTGTGGTAATTTAAAATACTAAAAATATACTAAGATGTCAATCTGGACATAAAATTATTTTATATAGTTTGGAGACAGACTATTAAAAATATATTTTTTAAAAAGAAAAAAAAAAGCAGCCAATAAAACCAGAAAGTCATTGTACTGGATAGAAAGCAACAAAGTTACATTCTCCTACTTCCAGGTTAATGTCAAAAGCTATGCAGCAGTATTGTTGAACAGCTGCAGAAAATGGAAGGATGACTGATTGACTCATGTATGTAAAGGTTGAGTGATTACTCAACCTTGAGTTTAAATATGAATGATAAATTGTTGACCTTGCAAAATGACCTTACGTAAAAAAAATTAAGAAAAAACACAGCAGAAGCAAAAAATAAATCCTGTCTCCCACAGATTTTTTTTAATTCATCAGTTAAATGCTTCAGATTACAAAACTAATTTCAATATATCTTAAAATATTGAAATACAATAACCAGTTTTCTTATGACTTTGTTAACGAGTCAGGGTCAAGTCACCCTGACTATGTGAAAAAGTAATTACCCAGCTAGCTGTGACACCATGAGTGGCAACAACTTCCATAAATCTTTAGTGATATCTGACACCTAGTTTCCTTCATCTTTGTGGTACTAATTAAATGTGAATGGTCTGTTTAAGGTCCTCCCAAATTGGATTTGAGTTCAGACTTTGACTGTGCTGTGGGTAATTTGCCTGCAGCGTAACCAGACGGTTGAATACAAACTGCAGGTGCTCACTTTGTAATGAGGTATTTACACAGGAAGATTGCTTAAACTTTTAATGAAATATGTACCTGTAAAACACCGATATGTACCGTATGCTTAAAAAAACAGTACAGTAACCTACCAGGAAGAGTAATCGATCGCTGTCAAACTACTAAAGTCGTCTTTTTCCGTGTCAGGAAGTGTGTGAAGAAGTAATTCTGGGGCTGTTCAATTCTCAGTCTCTTTTTCGCTGTCGCTCTCAATGTCACTTTGGTCTTGAGGCAAATTTGCCCTTGAGGGCATGTGTTTCTTTTGTATCTCAAGGAAAATTACAACCCCCCCCCAAAAAAATAATTAAATTCAATCATACAAACAGATTGAAAGTCATCATTTGAAAATGACTTTTCTCTATTTACTATGAAGCCTCAGCGTAAATTCAAACTGGAAGACTCTTTAGCCCCACCTGCATCATCTAATCGGCTCATCCCGCTAATCAACGATGACATACCATCGCTGGACCAAGCCATGTCACGGCCAATCACCGACCATGCCCCAGTTCATAAGGACGTCCATCCAAGCTGTCTTCTGCTTGCCCTGCTGTGCTCAACACACCTCCACCCCTTCTCCACTTCCACTGTCCTGGCTCTCCAGGCATACTTCATTCACCAACCTCCACCACCAGTATCGGGTCCCGGGGGATGACATTCCTATCAACATTGGGAATGCTCATCCGAGCTTATTGCAATCACAGCTCGATGTCCTTAGCCGGGGCCCGAAAGCCAAAGACTTAATTTATGCATGTCAATAAACTTTTCTAATCACTTTTTTTCTGTGTCTTGAGTCTCTTCAGATTGAATTATTCAATCACTGCATGTGGCAGCTAAAACCAGTACATCACACCACAATATCATCCAGCCTCTGCTGCTCTGGTAGTATTTACACTTGTCCTCTGTCTGCAACACGGTGACGGTCACGAACGCACCTTGGATGACAAGCGTCGCTGACATGAGGCATTAATCAACTGCTCCTCACATCCTCTTATCTCTCACTTCTCCTTGTCAGCCTTGTAGCATCCCAGAGTGAAGGCAGAACTCGCAGAGTTGGCTGGGATTTTTAAAGACCAGCAGATACCAAAAAGTCAGACTGGGAGGCTGAGGGGAAACAGTTGGGGTAAAGGTTTATCATTGTAATTTTATAAATCAGTTAAAGGAAAGGAGGTGTAAGTTTTTTTCTTACGACATGGAACAATTCGGTTCAAGTTATTTTAGCAAAGTCTCCTTGTGAGGTTCATAATCCAAGCTTAGAATGCTTCCATGGGGTCATTTGAACGTTAGCAGCATACAGAGGCTGCTCTGCCTCCGGGGTCACATTCACTTGTACCCATCTTGATCACTAGACGTTTTCAAGGAGAAAGCGAGCGCATGGTCGCCCCATATTTTAACGTTTAAACAAGACAGATAGAGGTTGAAGGTAAGACGTGACTGCTGCGCTGGAAGAAACTTCCCCTCAAACGGAGTCAGTGGCGTGTTTCGCCTAATCTTCATCCTGTTTAGAATGGGAGTCGAGATTTAAATTGAACTAAAAGGCCCATGGAATGAGAAAATAGGTTCTCTACTGGAGTGCGACTTCATCAAACTGGACAAGAGACGAATCTGGTGCTATTAAAACGACTCAATCAGGAGACAAAGAGACGGGAAGAAAATCAAAAGAGTCTCCGAAAGCCAAAGACGCAAACAGAGACATCGAGGCCATTTTCTTAACAATATGAGTTTTTGCTCACTAAGTCAACTTAATGCTGATGACCATTCAGGGTGTCAAAGGCCGGAACAAGTAATTAAAGGCAAGAGAGGGAAAAAAAACGGGGGATTAGTTGGAATTAATCTGCAACTTTTCCCATTTTCTGGCAGAAAAACGTTGAAATGGAAGGTTATGGAAATCTAGCAGAGCATAGCAGAACTAATAGGTTGGCGGTTTCCACCCCCCTCTACTCCCACTCCCACCCTCTGGAATGAGAAGGAACTAATGGATCCGGAGCCCTGGCTAAGATGGCTGAGCCAGATTCCATGTGGATTTAAGTGATTAAGAACACGGTGAGCCCTTTTGTCAGGGAAAATGTGATATACGAGAATGAATGCAGATATATGAAATTCTTCATTTAAAGCAGTCAGAGCGGTTCAGATCCCAGATTAGGAGGGAAATTGTGTCATTTGAATGGAGGGAATGAGAAGCATGGGAGAGCAGGGGTCTGCAAATATTCACACAGGTGGTCATGTACAACACCTAGCAAAAAGTATTCCCACCCCTTTAGCTTCATTAGAACTTTCAAAACGCTTTGTGGTTTTCATTGTTGTTTTAAAAAGGCCTATAAAGGGTCAGTACCAATGAGTTTTCCTGAAAGTGACGCTTCCCCAGACTCCAAAAAATTATGAATTCTGCTTTACTCTGCAAAAGGAATCTTTAAACTGCAGATCCCCCAAATTACTCACTTATTTTATTACCCAAGCATTATCAGGCAGGAATTTATAGAAAATAACTGCAAACTATTTGGTTATTATTTTCTAATAATCAGGTGGTGCACCAACTTGGTAATTTTGAACTAAGTCTCTAATTTTATTAATAATCACACACATGAATTATTTTTGGGTATTTACAGCCAAACCAAACCTGTTGCTGCCTGACATGCACTGCAAAAAAATAAAATCAACAAACACCTGAGTGACCATTTGACGAGAACACCTTCTTCTGTGTCTTATTTAATGTAGATATCAGAATGCTAAAAAAAAATTAAAAACTTTTTTTTTGTCACTCCCCCCAAAAAACCTGCCATCCTTCATAGCTTTGTAACTTTTGAGTTGATCTATTGCACACAAAAAAATCCAAGTGAAACACATTCAAATTAGTGACTGAAGAAGTGAATTCTATCGCAAGACACGATAGATGTGCATGATGTAGAATTTCGAGAAAAAACTATTCTGGTTGTCTTTCAATGAGAAAAATTAAAAACAAGTTCTCGCACCGCCTCACTTTCACGCAAGAAGTTTTCTCCATCTGTTTAACTGGATGAAAGTATTCACTGTCACAAGAAGTTTTGGGACGTAAAGACAGGCATGATTTATGTCAGTAATTTAAATGAAATTTCCTCTGCTCTGGTAAAAAACTGATTATTGATTAATGGTGCTAATTAACTCTGGACCGCAGCACATCTCTGACTGACTCTATTATCATACTTCGGCGTAAAAAGTGACAAGCTGTAAGAAAAGAGGGAGTTTAATAACACGAGCCATAACAGTATTGACCCTTATTATTGCTTTTAATATTATTGGATCATCATTTAACATTATGTTGCGTCTCGCATTGAGATATATTAGCAGATAATGTAATATTGGGATGTTATGTTATCTGAGAATTGATTGCCTGGGTGGACTTTATTGCATTTCCATGCCATGTAAAGACACAATTTATTACATTCTGCCAAGTTATTACATAATCTATCACCAAGTGAAACACTAGAGGGCAGATGTGCATGTGTGTGTATGGGTCAATATGAAATATTGGAGAAATTAAATCTCCACACATGTACCAAATATAAAGGCATGCATTACATCGTTACAAAACTTCTAGAACTCAAGCTAAAAATACTATCCTGAGGTCAGAGAAGGGTTACTGTGAGGCTGCTATTCAATCAATATTTTATGTTTCATCTATTAAGTGTAAAGCTGAGGCACATGTAAAAGCATGTGCCTATGGCTAGATCGTCATAGGCCAAAGCTTTGGTCCAAAGGTCCAAGTCTGATTTCTAGATGAAGGCCAGAGCACTTATTTATTAGCAAGTTACTTTTTTTAAATGTACTCAGAGCTAGCAAGCAAAAGAAAAACAACATTTTACAGATGAAGTTATTTGTCTGTCATCATAAGCTGCTCTAATTTTTGATAGTGAAGCTTAATAATGAACTGAACTTAAAAGTGCAACAAGACTAACATTAAAACACTCGAGGTAGAACTTTCAGATAGAACAGCAATTTATCTGCAAATAGCTTACATACATGAGACTCTGTCTGAAACATCAAAAACTGCCTGTTTCCAAGTAGTTTTCATTGATGAGCAGAGTCAAAACTGTCTTGCCACAGAAGCTCATTTCTACAGTATCCCATGTCTCTGTTGTTTGGGTTGCAGCCAATCAGGATTTGTTGCTCTACAAGCACCAGCTAGCCAAGTAGCATTCTGCCTTCAAAAAAAAATCCTTGGCGAGGTGAATTTTCCATGAATAATTTGGAGTTTCGTTCCACAGACAAATTGTCGAATAGGTGAATCCATGACTACTGAACCACAAACAGTCATGAGTCCACTGTAGCGTCACGTACAGCTGCAAAAGAAATTTCAGGAAATAGACAAAACGGTGCATATTTCCTGATAGTTAGCGCAGTGTGTCTGAAACTTTTTTTTTTTGCCTGTACTCTCAAAAAAAAAAAGTCAACACTTGTATCCAATTTTATGTCCCTCAAGAAGTGTCTGAGCTGGTCTTCCGGAGTAGCAGGGTTCACTGGGTGAGGATGATCACTCAATGTACCCTAGAAGGTTTTTCAGTAAGAAAGGTGAGGGCTTGCTTGTTCTCAAGCAAAGCTTTGGAGTGTGCCAGGTGTCGAAACTTGTTTTCACACATTGATATCAGGAGATTTTTCAGAATGTGATGACAAGTCAGCTCGAACTTTTTCACAGCAACAAATACTCTGCTGGAGATGAGTTCTCACAGCTGGAACGGCAGACAGCAGAGGATGGTGGCACGATGCTAATGTTTGTTGACAAAATCTTTGCACTTTGAGAAGAACACACGACTTATTTTCTTTTTAGGTTTGTCGTACAATATCACAAATCAGACAGCAAGGATAAAAATAGACATATTACTTACAGTTCAACCATGGACAGAGGTTAAAAACCCATCAATCTTTTAGTAGCTTTCGTGTGTAACTCATCCAGGCCTTCGAAAGCAAACCACAGAAAAACAATGCTGCAGCACAACAAGATGGTGAGAGAAGATAAAAATGTCATTGTGGGGTTCCTTCTATCCCAAGCTTGAGGAGTGACAGACTTTTCCACTGCAAATCTGAAGCACTGAATGAGATATTTCCAAACCCAGAAGATCCCCAAAATAAGTGACAGGATTTTAAAGAACCTGAGAAATTATCCGTGAAAAGTGTCGAGTAAAAGTTGCTGATGTTTGTGGTTTTGCCCCCTAAGAATGTATCAGGAAACCTGAGGGAATGAATGCACATGTGTATAATGTATTTCAGTGTCTTCCAAATGAACTCTACAGAAGTTACTCCAGTAAAATGTAACATGAAATATATTCAGTCTAATTGATGGCCATATTCATCTTACACAATTAATCACTTTACCAGTAATATACCTTGAATTATATCATCATTTTAATCTTCTGTATTGTCTACAGTGTGGTTGATTTGACTATAAAACAGACTGTTAGTAAAATGGCTAAAGGAAAAATGACTACCTGTTATTGTAAAAGTTTTTAACATATTAAACTTTGATTTTTTTTTGTTGTTGTTGTCTTTACAAACACTTTCCTAATAAATAAAAGAATGGCTGAAGTTTATTTTCCAATATGGTTTGTTGTAAATCAGTCATTGATATAATTTGAGTTCACCAAGGCTTTGTTTTCACTCCTTATTTTTTACATTTAGGCGCCCCTTTGACAAATCATTTTCTAATTTTAAAATATCTCCAATCATTTTTATGTAGGTGACATTCAGCTGTACTGATTCTTCAAAAAGTCTGAATTTTCAAGCTGTCTTAACCAATTAAGTGCCTTAGAGAAATTTCCATTTTTAGCACATTTTGCATGAAGAAAGGTAGATATAAATGGCAAAATTAGGAATGATGTGACCAATTTCACAAAAAAGTTTGTACACCCACTTAAAGTGATTTTGACCTATCCGACAAAAAGTCAATGCGCTAATCGGAGATGGAAACACTTCTGATAAATAAGTTCTGATTTAGTGAACGATTCCTTACACTGGTGTGTCTGTGCCTTACCAGAGGTACCAAACATGGGAAAATGTTCAAAGTTCAAACCTCTGTCTTGGATGACAGAACTCCATTTGTCTGAGATGTTTGGTCCATTCTATTTAGCAACCTCTACATCTTGTTTACTAAAGCCATGCGTAACGTCAACATCAGACAAAATGACACTTTGCGTAGCCTGGTTGATTCGCTCCAAAAAACGTCGATGGAAACACGCCTGATGCACATTTTCTTTTAGAAGCATTTTAAAACTTCGTCCAAAATTCACATGACAATTGAAAACTTAACTAGTGTCTTGGAGAACTACATTTCTTTTACCTGGGAACAAGTTGGACACTTGAACTCTGACACGAATCCAGACATCAAATTTAGAAGTTATTTCAGCCAATCAATGGAATTCCTTTGTTTTTCATCAGCTTGAGAGTCTGGACTGATTTAACCAACATCTAATTGCATTCTGATTCAAATTGGCTTTTCTTTAGCATCCTTTCAATGAGTAATCTTTTTAAGCATGTTTTAGTATTTTCATTATCTCCATTCCGTCTTTAAGAAGCACGTCTAGATTTATAACTGTTAAATGTACAATTTAATCCAAATAAAATGTAATTGCAGACATGCAATATGTAGGACCCAATAAATGTCTCTGTGTTTGTCAATGGGTGTAATTTGGAAGGGGGGGGGGAATAATTTAACAAGCAAATCTAATTCAAAGTACATCTTTTAGATACACCAGTCAGTGTAGTTGTGCCATAACAAACCCCCTCTCATTATAGGAGCCATGAAAATATATAGCAGAGGGGTGGGACAAAATGCATGTGGTTTGAAAGCCTGACTCCGTAGAGCCACGACCGACTTCGACAGGTGCTGGCGGATAATTGGGCGCCGTGCCGACTAAAACCACAGCGCTGCTGTCTCCCTGCAGCTCATTACTATCACTCAGAAGTTCCCCCTTTAAAAGCCTCCACTGCCTCATGACTCTACCCATTTTGTAAAGCGGTGACTGAAATCTTCTCAAATGCCGACATTAAAGGGCCTGTCAGTCTGCGAGCTGCTGACATGTTGTTTGGACAGGTAAGTGATTGCACTCAGCATGATATGAGCCTCCTAAGCACAAACGTTAAATACATATTCATCGGGAGGCTCACTCCTCTTTATGAGATGGGTAAACTGTACAAACTCACTTTGCCCATGAGGTGCAAAAATACTACGTTAAATCATTTTAGGTCGGCTGCTAATTTAAATGTTTTAGCATCCACACCTTAATTACCTGTGGATAAGTAGACTTGGATAGACGGGAAAGAAAGGATTATATTGAGACGGGAAGCAAAGGAAAAAATTGGGTTACTGAATAAAGATGTTCACTTTTTTTATTTGAACATATTAATCTCATTTTATCCTCCAAAAATGGAGCTAGCACGTGTTGGTTTCAGTTGTATTTTTGCTTTTGGAGCCGTCTCAAGTCGTGTTGTAGTCAAGACCACCTAACCCAAGACCAAGACCAGCACCCTTTGCTCCTTTTATTGGTCAAGTATGACACAATAAAAATTTGAAATATGATCAAAATTGCTTTTTTAATTTGATCTAAAGGATTCACAATCCCATAAAATACCTAGATATTAAATACTTAGAGCTGAAACTAATTTAACCTATATCATTATGAATTCAAACTCTTCTTTGCTTCCATCTCTGTGTTACAGTCCAGAGGTCTCATACCATCCCTAGTCAGATGCCCAAATCACCCATATCAGAAACCACCACTGTCTGCACCATCAAACACAGCAATAAGACAATAACCCAGTAGCAAACAACACTGAACTATGAACTCTGACCAGAGAGCAACAAGCAGGAAGTAACCAGGCACAAGGCGCTCACCATGACTGTCTCCAGTCTCCAACATTGGTCTGAGGAAAGTTTGCAAAAGAATTAATGTGTTAAAGAGACGGAAACACATTTGTTGAATGATGTAGTGAACATTTATCTCATGACACCTTCACTCCAAACCAGTGGATGGAAACATATCTAATTTTCTTGACTTTTTTTTTTCATTTTTGCAACATTTCAAGAAAATCCGAATGACAGTTTGATGGCAATATAACTAATAAAAGCAAAGAAACTATAGTGTAGAAACTAAACATTCCTAACAGTTCAAAGGATGTGCTGAGTTTGTGCCTGTGTTTAAAAACTCTTTTAACGTCCTCATTTGCTTGATTGTGTGTCGAAGGGCTTCAAAAGGGATTTCACTTAAGACTTTCATTTCTACGCTACACAAAATCACAGAGTCAAAAATCTGAAAAACATTCTTGTCAGAATCTTCTCCGTACTGAGTCCAAGTCTCAGGAGGCACCTGCAACATCAACAGATCCAGAGACCAGAGCTCTGTGGACTCTGTAATCTGGAGGCTTGCCGTTACTCATTTTTGGCATGACAGCATACTTGGAAGCTGGTGTGACTCCAGTTCTCTCTGATTTTCTCTTTCTTTCTCTCTCTCTCCCACCAGTGTGTAGCAGCCTGACGTTCAGCCAGAGCGGATAGGGATCTACGGAGGCAGGGACGTGATGTAGCGTTTATTCATCGCCGCCTCCGCTGCCGCCTATTCTTCATCACAAATTCAGTTTATTCCTTTCAGATTAAAAGAAAGGCGGCTGATGTAAGAAAGCCGGATCGCAGACAGAGGAGACGTTCTAGCATGTGGCATTTAATTTTACGCCGCGGCTTTGCAGCAGATTTAGTAGATTTAAGCATGCCGCAGAATACTTTTAATGTAATAGGAGAAAAGGAAATTAAAGAGAAATGTTACCATTGTGGGACACACAAAAGAAAGCAAGGAAGGAAAATCCTGCTTCATGTAGAAGTATTGACCAGTGCAGTTACCTCATTGTTGGGTCCAGATGGACTTTGTTCTCATTGTCCAACAGTGACTAAAATGTTTATGTTTTAGGCCAGTTCTGATTACCAACAATGATTTCTGTTTGATAAATGCAAAAACAATGAGAGATAATTTAAAGGAAATGTTTTACTTTCTTCAAATTCAAAAGCGTACATAAACTAAGAGTCTGGAAGAGCAGAAGGGAAAATAATGTTCAACTGTGGACGACCAATATTAGCATGGCAATATCACATCTGGAAATATCGTTTTTTTGATGGTCAGACCTTGAATGAAATATTTAAAACTAGCTTTGCGCTGTATTCTCTTACTTTTGCTAACCTTTAAAAGATGCTGGTTGCAGATCTTAACAAGGCTTTTTCAGTTTGAAAGAACCACAACTAGGGGTGGAAACAAAGTTAAATGTAAGTCTTTAGAAACCTTCGAGAACCTTTTTTGATCTTTGTTTTCGTCACGAAACATCTAATTTGTTTAAATTTGTTATAATTGTCTAAATCTGAAAACAAAACCTTACAGGACACAGGTCCTGGTGTTTGTCTCCAATCTCTCTGGTCAGTTCAGTCTTTGATTCTCCGAATGATGCTTAATGATTCTTGCTTTCTGCGATTCTTTGAAGATATGAGTGACAACAACGTTCAGTTTCCCTCTGGGACAAATAAAGTATTTTTGAAGTGAATTGAACATATGCTATGATGGAACACTATCACACTGAATGGTTGCTGAAAATGTTAGGGGGGAAAAGACTTTCAGCCCTTTACATGTATTGTTACTTCTAGTAAAATCTGGCAAATTTAGCTATTAGCTATAATCTTAGATGCAACTCAGATCCATGACCTGAAGATGAAATACTGCAGCTAAATTTAACTGATTGACACCAATTAAGAAAATATGAAGTTTGCCAGTAATTATTTGTCGACAGCACCTCAGTGGTGAGTGAACTCGTTCAGTTTGGAGGTTTATAACCAGCGTTTTCTTTCCTCTCGGTGCTTTCAGACATACTTTTAATGTGGTCAAATTTAGTAACTATGGCAACAGTGCCCTTCTGAGGCTGGCCCCCATATTGGTGTCTGCTGTATATCTTCCAATACCTGCAATTATTAGCAACTTGCTACAAAACTGCTCTTTTGATGCAGAATTTATTCAGCATCTGGGGAAAAAAAAGAAAAGAAAATCAAAGCAGCGTTCTGTGCTTTAAGGCTTTCAGTAAACACAACCTTATTTGTGCTTCTGAGAAAATATTGCCATCCTAAAAGCAACATGTTTTATTTCCTGCTGCCTGGTCTCGCTGACTGTCTCCCGCTCGCCTCTCTCCGGCTGTCGCCTGCTCTAATGTAAATGAGGCTCTCAGCACTGAGCCTATGATGGTGTCAGCCCCTTCCTTAGTCTCTGGTCTCATTAAAGCCTAGTGTTGCTGACATTTACCCAGCTACAGTGTTGACTAGCTCTTCATGCGGGCCAAACGGGTCAAAACAATACACGGTGTTAACATCAGCAGTCCAAATCCTCCATGAGTGGGAGGCTGCGGGAGCCTGGGATGTTTGCTGAAAACATCTTTTAAAAAGGTTCTCCTGGTTTCAGTTTGAAAGTATCCACATCAGGACGGATTCATGGCAAATATTTCTACTAACAGGTTCAGATAAGGAGCCTGTAAGAACTGCAGACTGGGTGGATGATGAATGGATGGATGCAAAGGTAGGTGGATGACGGATGGAAAGTTGCTTCCATCCCTGATGGATGGATGGACGGATGGATGTATCGATGAAAACGTGTTGATAAAACCGAGAGAGGATTGTTCTGCGCTTTTGTTTCTCGTTTCCTTCTTATCCAGAACGAAAAAACAAAACAAAATCATGTTTAATATTTTATCCAGACCATTTAGAAAATGTGTAAAAATGTAAGACAAACGGTGAACATTGTGAATTTTGGTCTAATTTGGCTCTGAAGCATTGCCATTCCCAGAGCGTCCTGTCCTTGGTGTGTTGTTAATGTTTGCTCTGATTTCAGCATGACAAGGTCCTGACCACTTCACTACTTTAAATTCTGAATAACAGCAAACATCCCCACGTCCTTTTTTCCCTCCCTTCTTATCTGTACATGTGCATAAAAACGCTGTTATTGTCAAGGTTGTTTTACATAGTTCTACCTCCCAGGCTGGTCACAGATAATGTCAGCACGGCGTCTCTGCAGTTTGAAAATGCTTTGATTCCAGTTAACAGCAGCCATCTCTCCAGCCCCACAGTAACAGAGAACTGGCTTTGTGAGTTTGAAATTAATAGGGCGGCTATAGATATTTCCTGACCTGACGTCCTCCTGGGACCCGGCAGTTCTGTTTTTCTGCGGTCCTCTTATCCTGTTACTGATGCCTGACTCTGTGTAACCCTTATCTCTGAGCGCGCTACATGGCCCGATAGGGCTCTGTGTGTATGCAATTAAAACAGCTTATTTGACAGATAAGTGGGGGCCCGCGGTCAGATTGAAAGCCACAGCCTGCCACTATCAGGTCTTTAGGTTACAGTTCCCGGGTTAAATGGCCCCGGGATGCAAAGTGAGCCAAACGAGGCACACAGCTCAATAAAAAGAGTCCATAGGAGAGAAGACTTTGCACATAAAAGACCTCGTTTGTTTTTTCCTACACCTTTTTCAGGATCCAATTCTAGATAGTTTTTTTTGTTGTTTTTTTTTTTAAGGCTCCCAATTTTCTAAGTTCTCAGCCCGTTTACACTGGACACCCAGCATTCCAGATTCAATTCAAATTCAAAAATACTTTATCAAACCCAAAGGGAAATAAAATGTTTTAGTTGTAGATCATTAATTCAGATTGTGGTGACGGTTGCTGGCAGGAGAGAGCTCCTGCAGCGAAGATTTGTTGATTTGTTGAGTATATATTCTGTAAATAATTCTGAGCGCGCTTTTTTCAACAGATGCTGCTTAAGTCAACAAATAGCAATCAGAGCTTCTGTCCATGCAGACACCGATCGTTCAGATGTGGCTCAACTTTGTACAGTTATCATTTTCTATGTAGTGACTGCTTCGGAGCGGACCTATCGGGCTCCATCGGAACCATTTACCCCAACTGCAGAATTTGTTTCAGAAAATTGAGGATTTTTTTTCATTTCTATTTTACAAAAACAACAGTTTGGAATTGGACGACATACGCGTGCTTGTGACCTTCAGGGCACCGAAGGTCAGCGGCGGTCATGACTGATGACACTTGAGAACCGAATATCAGTTTGGTTGAATTTTCTATAATTTAATCCCACCAGCAACAATAGTTCTTTCTAACTTCAGATTCATGACTTTGCCTCATTGATGAAATGACTAAATGAGGTCAAAGGTCACTTGGTGCATTGAATGATGTGGTATTGAATCTTTATGTATCTAACAAACACTCTTGTAACCATGCCTTGTTATGATAGGTTATGCATGTCATGATTTTTCTCATCGTTTTGTGTCTGTATATGTTAGACTTTTCAGTTTCCCACCGTCAACAAATGTTGCCGAGCGTAAAACTTACATTTTCACGAACGTAACCAATGCAAAATGTAATAATTCATAATTGAGATGTAGCAGGAAGGGCTGAGGACTGAAATGCATGCTCTGATTTTGCAGTAAAAAAATTGGGATTAAGAAAAAAGACCAACTATTAGCTGACATTTTCTTTAAATGTGTTACAAGTTTAGTTATTTTTCAGTCCTGCTGCTTCCTTAAAATCAATGCTACGTGGTGTTAGCAGTTGGGGAGCCACTACAAAACTGGCTTTGGTTCTTAGTCTGACAGAAACCAAGTTTGTTAGAATAAGACTTGCTGTTCTTGATCGACGCTGAAACGTCCAAAAGGTCTGACTTTACAAAGGGAACTGACCCAGATACACAGGTAACCGTAAACTAGTCACTCAGTTACATTTACTTCAGTGAGTTTTTGAAATGTACTTTAGTAGTTTAACTAGACTATATGTTTACTCTTCCATTAGGGAAATGTTAAGACACTCTATTCACTGTAAGTAATCGAAGAAAAAGAAAATACATGAGATACAAAGATAGCTGTGGTATAAGTTACAGTGAGATCTATTGTTCATGTACAAGCTTTGTTATTCTGATGTGCTTTCTACCTGCTCTTCCTTTTAGGACTGGAAGTAACAGACTTTGAGAGAGCTTGAGCTAAACAAACCAGTCTGACACAATAACTGCAATCAAACACGTTCTGCTGATCAATGGAAGAGTTTATTGTTTCCTTAAAATCACATTTTAATGTTTTATTTGTAAAAGCTGAAAGATTGAACACCAAATTCATACTTTTTGAAATGTATGTCATTTGAAAAAGTAGTGCTTGAAACTTTCCTTTTATTTCCTGCATTGTTGGATTCATTTCAAGCATAATCATTTCATAACTTCTATCCCCACCTTGATTTTTATCCCCTATCATGATTAATCTGAAGACTGTTCGAGATCCTCTACTGATAAAGCTCACATGGGATTAACCCAAAGAAGTTATCAGAAGGAACAGAATGTGTGAAGTGGACACTAGATACAGTTCAGGATGACACCAGCATCAGTCAGAAGCCACAGACGTCCCAGGTCATAGGTCACGTGTTTGATGGACACACAGAAAGAGATTTGGGTCCAACCTGTGCCCTGTGGAGCTGCTTCAGAGATACCGGTTCTGGAAAGAGAAAGATGCTTATTTGGATCTGTTCAAGTCTCTTACATCTGTGTGCCCTGGCAACTCAAATTTATTTAGAGGTTACCTTTCATAGACATTTCCAGATTGATTCACAACAAAGACCCTTCCATCACTCCCAACTTCGACTTTCACAGCAGCTCCATCGATTCTATTCCAGCCACCTAAGCTGCAGGAATCTGGTGAGGCTTTCTATAAAAGTAAAGAGTAAAGACGGTGAGTGGGGAATCAGGAGTTCCAACAAGAGATGTAAGACAAAAGTTTACCGTGAAGAAGATGTCTTGACCCGAATTCACTCCCCAGCATCCAACTGGACCACAGCTGAAATACATCAATAACCCAGGAATGGTTCTCCAGTTCAAGTTACCCTCCTCCTCAATGGCAGCGGCACTGTTGGCGTCCAGGCAATGGATGGTGTTTTGGCTGGTGACTCCCACTACTTTACCGTCTCCAGCATCCACCTGGATCAACACTTGACCTGAAGAGACAAACAGCAACACCAGACAATGAAACCCTTTGAATCAGGGCCAACCTGTAAAACCTGGCTCTGAAACATAACACTCACCATGAGTAGGAAAGAAATCGCCAGCTGAAAATTTATAGACTTTGTTGTCGCGGTCGACTCCCCAGACACCTGCAGACCCCACCGAGACGTGCTTGAGAGGAACTGAGCCCAGTTTGGACCAACTTGAATCACTCAAGAAGAAGGAGTTGGAGTTTTTATCAGTCATCACAACCATTCCGTTGCCAGCATCAACCTGGGATGCAGCCTGGTGCGAAGGAGCAGTAGTGCAGATCCAACCTATAGAGAAGAACCGCACAAAATAAATGTAACGAAAACCCACAGAACACTATTTCATCTTACAATTGTAAATTGAAATGCATTTGTAAAGTATCTGGTAATGACACTTATGAATTGGCCCTATGAATTGAGAATATAAAGAGAACTCACCGTGGCATCTGGTAAAATAATTCAGCAAAACCAAAAAAGTTGCGAGAGTTTTCATGTTGGCGTCTGTAAGTTGCCGTGCAGCTCAGGATGAAACTCTGCTTCTCTGTCCTGAAACTCCTGTGATTGAGGGACATATATATATATCCAAGGTACGGCGTGACAAAACTGGGTTGTAACTCGGGACTGGGGAGTTTAGTTTCTTTTCTTAGCAGGATTTGGTTTCATTTTATTATTTCTCAACAACGGTGTGTCTGAGTTCTGGTAATCAGGTACTACTGCCCTACTTATTTTACATGGGTCTCTGTTCCAGAACATTTGATTCATATGTTTGCATGACCTCCTTCGCACACCAAGTACTGGCTCAATGACATGACGCCCAATTTTTTTGTCCAGCTCCACCTTTTACAGTTAAAAAAGCTTAAACTCGTAAAAAGAAACCACAGACATGCGGTACATGGGCCAGGTACTACAGCATGAGGGAGAAGAAGTAAAATCAGGACAATGTGACGGTCAAGAACTTGTTCACATGGTCACATGCTCATGTCAGGACCTGAACCAGCAACCTCATGGCGCTCCAATTTGAACAGCAAGATATTGCAGAACTACCAAGTTGGGCAAAGTTCACAATAACCTGGTTCTGAAACCTGCTTGAAAATAAGCATGTCCCTTTGTTCACATGGACTTTAATGTCCATGTGAACATTATGGACATCGTAACACCGCTGCTGGTGGTGTTACGATGTCCACCGATCGGCCATTTCTGTGAAAAAGTGCATGATGATTGTTTGCCGAACACAAAAACCAATCACCCCAAACTTCACAACCTGCTTTTTCTTCACGCTGCAGCAAATCCTGAACGATGTTGTGTGAAAGTTTAACGCTCTGAGACTGATGGGAAGTTTGCATCTTGCAACAGACAAATACCTCAAATTGGATCAACACAGCAAGATTTACTGATTACTGTCACTGATAACCTATTTAGACATTTCTTCAGCAAACATAAGTTATCTGGGGCTTAGTTCCTCTTAAAATGTTCTCAGAAACACTTTGAAATAATAAAGCAAAGTAATAGAAGCAACAATACATGTAAAGGGCTGAAAGTCTTTTTCCCCCTAACATTTTCAGTACAAAAATCAACAAACTATTTTATTTTACTTTTCGGTCTGGCTGCAGAGGTTTCCTGTTCAAACCCCGTCTGTCTCAGCCGTTGTCTCGATGGTAGTCTGTTTTCTAAAAACGTTTTGGAGGAGGAGAAATGTTCGACCTTGACTGTGACCTGAGAAAGCTATAATGAGTTCTGAACTTCTGAGTCAGCTCAGGTTTTTTTTTTTTTTTTGTGGTTCTGGGGACTGCTGAGAGCTGGTAAACAGGATATTGCATCCCAGATGAGTTTTGGCTCACATCATGAAAGTACTGGAGCCCCAGAGCTCTGCACACACTGCAGCACCGGCCATCAAAATGAAATGGAGGGCAGCCGATCGGAGGCAGAGACGAGGGACGGAAAAGAGCGAGAAAAAGATGTCTCTGCCGTCCAAAATATGACTGCGAGTTTGTTTGGAGGCTCTCGGCGGGTCGGAGTCATCCTGCGTGACGGGTACATGTGTAGAAGTTACCGGGCCGCAGAGAGATCAACACCAAGTCGCTGCCGAAGAGATAAAACTCTTACATGGGGGAAGAAAACCTGGACACAGACGACTGGACCTTAGTTATTCGTAGCTTATCCTTTTTATCTTCCTCTTACTTTTTGCTCTGACCTTCCATCTCTTTTCTCGTCCTATGAAACAGAATCATGTTTAACTGGAGGACGGTTCTGAAAACCAAAATGACTTTGGTCATGTATTTTACCCTATTTATGTCGAGAACATTTATTACTGTACCTTCTTACATTCGTATTAAACTTTGGTTGTGTAAAAACTTTCCCTTTAATTTTAGAATCATTTTTGTGCTGAGAGCAACAGGACACTCCATGATAAATGTAAAGATACATATAAAACCTTTATTAATCTTGTTTTTCTATCACAATTCTTTGAATGAAATCCAATCCATATTTGTTCAATAATTTTTTTTCTCAATTTTACAAAATACCTCTAAAATCCCCTCTATAATGAAAAACACAACTGATTATTTTTATTTATTAATATTTCTGCATTTTAAGTTCATCAGAATGTGGTTGCCTGGGGAATAAAAATGATGAGTCATCGTCCCGTTTCTCTGTTCCACTTCTCAAAATGGGAAAGACATGACAGGCTCTCATTTCTGAGGCTTTTCACAGTGTTGATGCACCGACAATTATAAAGCTTGCTCCACTGATAAAAAGTGAACTGGGAATAAATGAACGAACAAGAGAAGAAAACTGTCAAGGCAAGTTCGAAAATCCTGCTTCGAAGTTCAGACTGGAAATAAAAAGTTTGATCTGACCAGCGATGGTTCTTAACAATGTGTGTATAAAAATCCATAATACAATACAACTGAGGGGTATTTTAACTCTATTGAGGAAAAAAGAAAAGGATTTTTTTCTTCAGAAATGGCAATAAATATCTTGTCATTCATGTGTGTGTGTGTGTGTGTGTGTATGTGTGTGTGAGCGTGTGTGTGTGTGTGCGTGTGCATGTGTGTGTAATGTTTTTAGGATTGTAACATGGTTTATTCAACTCTAAAATACATTATTTTTCGTTTTATTCCCATATTACCAACACATAAAAAGTGAAAAATGCTCATATTTGTAACTGTATTTGGGAATTTGAGGAGCAATGACTGTAAAGTAGTTTTTTGGGGGGTTTTCAGGTGTTTAAGAGGGCAAATCTTTGCTACATGAGCAGATTCTGACAAACCGGCGGCTTGTTTTGCTGCTCAGCGCTACAAAAATATGATCAAGGTAGGATTTTACTTTTATGTTGCTCTGCTTCAAGAAAGATGAAGAAGAAATTGTTAATATTTCTCCTTTGATCTCTGCAGACCTGTGTAAAATCTGTGCAACCATTAAAGGATTTTTATGAAAGAGAAACAAACGCAGACAAGCAGTTCAGAATGTCGGGTTGCTAACCCTTGACTAAGCTCTCCAACTGAAACAAAAATATTATATTTCGTTGGAAGATCATTTTTGAGCACAAGATACAGAGCTACCATCACAACTTCCATCAGAAACTTGTTAATGAAAGAAGATTCGATGGACATGAACTCAGTGGGAACATCTGTGTGTGAATGAATCTGTACTCCAGGTCTGTTTCTGAAAGAAGACGTTCCTACATGTCCCAACCTAATGACAGGAAGAAGCATGTCAGCTATAGTCAGAGGCCTTGCTGTCGCTCTGTGATGCAGGAGGAGAGCAGAGATTTCCCCACCAGATATTTGAGCCGATCGGGCCGATTTCCATAAAACATAACACAAAAAAAACACAAAGAAACTATTTCTTTGTGTTTTTTGTCGTACTTTATTTGTGCACCATGACATTAGAAGGAATTCTGAAAACCTAAGCATGTTGGAATCCTACATAAAATAAACTACTTATAAGCGCATATCCATTTATCTAATTTAAATTCATTAAAAAGTCAAACAATTTTAAGTACATGCTGTTGGTTGACAGTATTACAGACGGAAGATAGCAACGGTTTTTCATTATGACATGAAAAACATTATTATTATTCTCTGGTGAATCAGTTTCAGGAACTGAAGTCTTACAGATTAACTATATTAAGTAAAAATGATTCAGGTTTCATAGAATTATGGTGCAAATTTAAAACAAAAGCTTTTAAATCCAAAATCTAAAAGTTTTTGTTGAAAGAAGAATGGCTACAATGATTCTGACTGCTGCTATTATATATGGCTATGCTATATTTAAAATGTATTTAATTTTGATATGTAGACAAGAACATACTGAACATAATCTCTGGACTCAAAGCCATAGAAATAGCATTATTATAAATGTTGTACAATTTTTTATTTTATTTTTATTTTTGTCTGGAACCAGATTTTGGAATTTTAAAAATACAAAATAAGACAAAACTATAGTTTTCCAAGATTGTTTGTTGGACAGCGTCGACTCCGCTGCATCGTCACACGTCATGAAGAGACTTTGCATGTTTCCTTAAACGAATGGAGAAAAAAAACGTGTACACATGTAGAGATTTTCATCATCAGCTCATTCTGCACAACTCCTGTGACACGGAGGCACCGTGACGCTCAAAACCACACAGGAACTGAAAGAAAAGCCATCAGCAAAGGAAGACGATGCAGGTAAAAATCTAGATTTTTTTCCAAAGTTTTGTTGTCTATCAGTTCTTTCTATGGAGCTGCTGTTTGCTCAGTCACTCCAGTATTTGACTTAAAATTAGAACAGAGAGAGGAGAGCGAGACAAACGAGGAACTAGGAGCTAAAAAAAACTTCAATCAAACACCACCAAGAGTTGCCAATCAAGTGATTTTCAGAAGGCGGTGGCACCGCCTCACCCATCAAGAGGGAATGAACAAGCACACTGCATGCTAAACATGAACCCTCAGCTTCATTGTGCAGACAGGAAATTCTTGTACCAAAGGCTCCTGAGTGATCCACAAAGCTGCTTTCACATGGAAGAGACACATTACCTCTTGTATCTCTGACCAGATGAGTGTTTTTCTATGCAAAAGGCTTTTTTTGTTTGTTTCTGCAAAGTATCTGAAGATCCAGAAACCAAAGAAAGATAATAATAATAATAAAAAGAAGACAGCCTGATTCTGAGGCTCCCTGCTGCTCGTGTCACAGCTGTTCGTTGGCAGCGCCGAGTCGTAACCAGCGAGGGGCAGCAGACCATGAAGCCTCCGTGTCATAGCTTTGGATCAATGAAGAAATAAATAAGAGTTCACCACCAGGAGGAGGTCACGGAACCAGTCCGGTGGCACCGGCTGATCCCCACAGAGCCGGCCAGGCGGACGGACGGCGCCGCTTTACCCAGCCTGAGAGGTTAGGAGCCTGGGGGTCCGTCTGATCTCAGCCAGAAACCAAAATCCCACTGATTCACAGCAGCTGCCAGCTGTCTGCTGATGGAAATGGTCTGAGATAATCACCAGTTCATAGAGAAAAATATGGCATCAGGTACATCTACCACAATACAAGTAAAGCTGAAGAGAAAAGATCAAGACATCACCATGAATTCAGTGACTCAACTCTTAAAATAAAAGAATAAAAAGTAACACTAGATGAGATAAAACTGGACTTTATGGGAAAGTAATTTAAAAAAAAAAAAATTATATATATATATATATATATATATATATATATTATATATATATTATATATATATATATATGTATATGTATATATATAAAGCACTGCACTAATCAATCAATCAATCAAATTTTATTTGTATAGCACATTTCAGCTACAAGGCATTTCAAAGTGCTTTACATCATAAACACAAACACAAAGGCATGCAACATAGAATAAAATACCAAGGTTTTTTTTTTTTTTTTCCCCTCTTTTTTCCCCTTCTTCCCCCTTCCCTTTGACATGGAATTTAAGCGCCTGTTACCGCCGGACTCCGCCGTCCGTTTAACCACGGGTATTCGCCGGGCCCCGTTGCCCACAACAGGAAAAAAAAAAAAAAAAAAAAAAAAAAAAAATTACATACATATCCACAAAATCAAATTCATACATATAGGCATCAACTGGGCCTTTAAACCTTTGGTACTTTAGTCAAGATATTATTTGACAAGGACTCCAACCTAGAATTTAGCTGATATTACATTTCAAATGCAACTCTAAACAGGTGCGTTTTACTTCAGATTTGAAGGAAGTCAGGGTTTCCGCTTTTTACAGTTTTCTGGAAGTTTGTTCCAAATTTTTGGTCCATAGATGCTGAAAGCTGCTTCTCCTCTCTTGGTTCTGGTTCTGGGGATGCAGAGCAGACCAGAACCAGAAGACCTGAGAGGTCTGGAAGGTTGATACAACAACAGCAGATCTAAGCTATGTTTCCATTCAGTTGTGATCCAAATTTTGAGTGAAGTAAAATCTTACAAAAAGGAAAATGAAGCGAATCAACCAGGCTACACAAAGCGTCATTTAATGAGACGTCCATGTTACGTATGGCTATAATAAACAGGAAGTAGAAGTCGCAAACTAGCATGAACCACTGAAAAATTGAGAGTCGTCCTCCAAGCCGCCGGTATGAGTTTACAAATGTTTTGCACTTTGTGGCTCTGGTAAGGCGCCGGCCCATCAGGGCACGTTTTCTACATTACGACTTATTCAGCAAACAGGTTTCCATCTCACATCCATCTCTTTTCGAAAAGCCAAACGCCACTTCAGACGAACATAAAACATTTATTTTAAATGTTGAGATTTCTCTCAACCATATATAATGAGACATTTTAAAACATGAGGGATGAGAAACGTTGATGGGAACATGGTCACTGCATGTTAATGCTGTTCATCCATAGCATTATTACCACTGTAATACTCAATGTATTGTACTATTTTTGCAAAAAAATATGTGCTTTTATGATTGAAGTAAAATTAGTGAACTCACATTAAGCATTTTTAATTTGTATACAGTTAAAAAGAAAAACATTTTGACTGAAAGTGTACAGACATGAACTTTGGTTACCAGGGTTTCCATAAATTACATTGTCACAATTTCCCATCATGCTGTTGCCATGATGTAACATCTTTTGAATAAACAACACAATAGTGAACTAAATGTAGCCAGAGTTAGTCCTGTACTTCTAAAAAGAATATAACTGTAATAAAACATATTTTGGGCGTCTTTGCAGCAGTAAGAACTGCTGGACACCAATTAATAACGTCTAACTCGCCTCGCGGTGATGGTTGGGTGAGACGTGGCTCATCTGGAGGCTTCTGGCTGCTTTCTCGTTAACAGAGCACGCCGTGCACTTAGGCTGCTCCTTTTCCATATTTAATATGAGACTTGTTGGTAATTGCAGTCAGCAGGGAAGTTGAGTTAGTGCACGAAACAAGCTGTGAACAGTAATTGGCGCTTTAATTGGTTTTGTAAACAAGTATTTCACACATCACTTCTTAAATCACCACGTTGTTCAGATGTTTGACGGATTCATTTCCCTCCATCTTTTTTTTCCTGACCTCAGATGCTTTTTACGACGACTTTGACCTGAGATTTTTGTCAAACGGCTTCCAGTTGTGCTCTCAAGTATTAAGCGCGTGGCGGTCTGTGATTAATGTGGTCTGTGTACCTTTTTGTGGATGGTTTTTGCAGCGTTTAATTGAACAATTTAAACCTAATCCAGTCTGTGCTGCTTCATATTGTCTGTCAGCCTCTGGAACCAAGGAGGGGAAAATGCAAAAATCTATTTACTCACTCTGTGTATTGACTATGATTAACGGTCCAAACATTCAATGAATGAAAAAAATAACTGTTAGCTGAGGAAATTCTCAAGCATAGAGGCCCTGAAGTTGTTGTGCATGTGTGCATATTATTATAGAACAAGGTATTGATAGTCATGTTTTTACATTTTCTTAATCTCTTTCCAAAAAGAGATTACGTGCATATGTTCATCTGGATGAACATATGCACATCTCTGCATACCAACAAAAGTATGTTGCAAACCACAAAGGTTTTTCTTTTTCCTTTATATTCCTGTCGTTTCTTGTCTTTCATAGACACCATCAAGTGTTCACCTCGCGTTACAGAACCAGAATGAACTTTTACTAGACCTTTTCAGTTCTGAGGTTCTGAGCTCTTCTTAAGCCCGTCTATGAGAAAACACCTGAAACGAGACCAGCCAGCAGGAAATCGTGCAGCCGGTTTCCTGCAGTGGGTGTAGGAGGCTGGAAGCTGATATCTCTCCTGTAAACCCAGTGAGACTCCAGTGGCGCCCCCCGCAGGGCAGTCTGTAGACACCCCTACAAATATTTATAGACCCACCTACCCTGAGGAACTACCACAAAAGATTTAGGGCTGGACTAAGTTTGTTTTTTTGAATTTTTTTTGGGTTTTTTATGAGAATAAAGTGATAATGTTGCCAGAATAAAGGTGCAAAACCATAAAACTCTGAGGAAAAAAAAAGTTGTTTTGATGAGGAAAAGCTTCGATTGTTTCAAGATCAGCTGGAACAAAATTTGAACAAAATCCTGCTACTCAATATTAACTTTAACACAGATGTGCTCAGAGGAACTATTTCCTCATTTGTAGAACTGATACAACTTGACAAGACGCTCCACATTCCTCGCTTTATTTTCATTTTGTGGTGGAATTTTCCTAACACTCATTGTCTAAAAAACATTTCCTTATTTGTCTAGTGATATAAGTTTATTCTGCTGATGTTACAACCGGAATAGGAATTCAAGGTAGAGGAGAAGGCGCTTCCACCAACTGGAAGTTCTTTTTTAAAATCAATGATTTATTAACCCTGACTCAGCCAGCAGGGGAATGATGACAACCTGTTACCATGACATAATGGAAGAGAAACCACTTTTTATTTATCCATAACATGGTGAAACAATAGATAGAGAAAAAAGACTTAATTAGCGTTTAATTAATATTATGCTGGCAGCAAAAGTTGTCAGTGTGTATCACTGAAAAACTCATTTTAATTCCAATTATTGAAATGTTTGGCAAAGAGTCATTGAAATATTGCAATAAAACTGATTTTTTATATATATACATTAATAATTGTGGTCCAATGGAAGAAACAAAATGTTTCTATGTTGAAGAATCTTCTACCTGAATGAAGCTGCTGTCACTCCCTGCATCCATGCCAAACTTTTTCTTTCCACTAAACTGACTTTAATTTCGCTCAGTCTGAATTTACTGTTTACAAATGTCTTAAGGTGGATCTTGACGTCTGACAGGAACGTCATAAATTTGCCTTGAGGTTCCAAACTTTCTAGTTTTGGCCTCTGCCTGCATCTGGAGTGCCGCGCCGCGCCGCGCCGTGCCGCGCCGTGCCGCTCCATCCTGACCGGAGTGTGAGGAGTTGGTGACCCTCCGTCCACTCTGAGGACCAGAGTGGACAAGGCTGAGGACCAGCCTGATCTCTGCTGGACCAACAGCTGCTTCCGGTGGATTACAGCCAAACTTGAGGGAACTGCAGTCAGGGAAGTCAGAGACGGATCAGTCCATCTCCCATCAGGATGAACTGCGTCTCTGAATTGTCGCCGGGTTTTTTTTTTTTGGGGGGGGGGGGGGGTTGTCGGCGCTCGTGCCTCCGGGTTGTGCGTTCTCGCCGCGCGCAAAGCGAACCGTCCCTCAGGTCTCCAAGGAAACCGAGAAATACCTCAACACGTTCACAGAAACGGACGATCCGGGATCCGGGTTCTTACCTGTTCGTGTCCCGCTCCCTTCCCGCACCTCAACGCCCGATTAAAGCATCGCTGCGGCCGCTACAATCCAGCTGCGTGTCTGCGGCGTGGAGACATTTGAATCCAGAAGGGGAAGGAGGACCGGCTGACTTGTCTTTTAGTTATTATTATTAATATTGTTTTGAATCACCTCCAGGTGAAATCAAGCGGAGCTTTCTAACAGAACAGCATCTGATCCATAACTGCTCGAGTCTCCAGCCCCGGTTCGTCCACGGAGCCTCTGTGCGTCCTGACGGCGCGCGTTCAACACCCAGCAGCTTTCTGAAAATAATCAATATTCATAGAGATGATCGGACTCGATCAGAGGTCGTGACGTATCCGGGTGTTCGGGCTCAGTCCCGGCGGAGCTGGGCGCGCTGCAGCGGCTCTTCGCGGTCTGACGGCGCGGCTCTGCGCGCTCCAACTTTTATGGAGACCCCGGAGCGCAGAGTAATCAGATTACTGAGACGCTCTGCGGCGCGAGCCCAGGAGAGAATCAGCGCCGACTGAAACGAACATCATGACGACAGCGAGGCGAGTGAAGCCTGGCATCACTGAGACACTGACGCTTTAGGTTTGTTAACTGGGGAAAAAATGATAAATGATCATTAATCAGCTTCATGCGCTCAGCGCCACCTAGCAGCCAAACTAACAACTGTCGTAACACTCAGTTTACGACACTTTTGGGGCTGAAAAACATCCTCAGCACCAAAATACTTTATTGGGATTAGATGGAGTATTAGAGACATACTTAGAAAAAAAAATGATGATAAAAAATACAATTACGAGAATAAAGTCACAAAGTTATGACTTTGTGACTAACATAAAGGCCAAAATTGTAGGACACACACCCACACACACACACACAACACACACACACACACACACACACACACACACACACCACACACACACACACACCACACACACACACACACACACACACACACGCACGCACACATCAGTCTGAGAGCCACAAATAGCTCAGGCTCTTTTGGACATTCCTCAGTCAGGCAATATATTGACGTCATTAAAGTTTCACATAGAAAAACTTTGGAATTATGAACCAGAAATGGTCATTTTCCACAATCAACCCCAGTAAGATGACGGAGCCGTGCAGGACCATCTTAATCTACGTCATTATTCCAGGTGTTTGTTACATCTGCTGCTGGATGGAGGCGTTAAACCGGACTCATATCGTTTCAAACATATATAAAATAGATTTGGAATCCAGTTTGAGCTAGAAACTGAGTGAAGTTGTCATATAACTAACCCTTGGTATCAGAAAATGAACATAGTTAATTGTTTACCTCGTCTGATATTCAACTTTCTCAAACTTCAAAAAAGCTGTTTAAATGAATTATTATAATTAAAATATAAAAAATAATTGTATATTTGCTGTAAATAAAACAATATAGAAGAAAGTAACATTATTAATTGTATATTTATGTTATTTTAGCCTCTTATTGAACTCAAAAGGCCCAAATTTGGGTTGACTCTTTAAAAGCGCAGCTTCCGGTTTCCCTTAAAAGTGGGCGTGGCTTTGTGTCTGAACCGTAAATGAGACTTTAATTCAAAAGGCACGCGCCATAAACAGACCTGTTCCTGCGCCTGAAGCCCGCATAGCAAAGGCTGACCTCTAGTGCCACCATGAGGATCTTTAAGGCACCTGCAATGACGTCTCCAGTTTCCGCGGTCAGTTTGATCAAAAATGTTTATTCCATAATGAAAACAGTCCTGTCTCACACACACACACGCACACACACACACGCGCACACACGTTTCTTTTTACAAGTAGCAAATTTCCAAGATCTAATGCATGTGGAGAGACAAACCAAAACAAAGAATCATAGAAGCACAAGTGATTGGCTTTTTGCAGGACAGAAACATAAAGAGTCCCCTCAGCAGTGTCCCTCCGACCAATCCCAGCGCTCCTTCCAACAGGAAGTCACGAGCTCATCCTGAGGCGTTTCACATCTCACTTCCTCCCCCTCTGGGACCGATGGGAGCCAAACTCCTGGCGTTTGTGAAGCTGCTTCTGAAAGGCATCGGTGGCTGAGGCTGTAGTAAAGTAGTCCATGGAATTCCCCCTCCCCCCCTCTGACCCCTAACCTCCAACCCCCTGACCCCCATCCCGGAGCCACTCAGCATTCCTCTTTGATGTAGATTTGTTCGTCTGTGTCTGAGTCCAGGTGCTCCAGCCGCTCCGTCTGGCCGTTCATGATCTCATCAGGGGTCTTCATGAACCTGAGGGGTAGAGGGGAGGGGGGGGTCATCTAGCGCTCTGAGGAGAAGGGGGTGTGGGGTGTTGTGGGGGTTTAGGGGGAGAGTTACCTGAACAGGAGTCTTTGTCCCGGCTCTTTCCTGATGATGTTCAGCTTGTAGTAGTGTCTCAGTGCTCGCGACATCTTCTCGTACGTCATGTTGGTTCTGTTCTGTTGGGAATCGACCACAACAGGGTCAGAGGTCAAACATCTTTTTTACAAAAAAACAAAAACAAAAAACATTAGATTCCAGGCAGGTACTTTCAAGAGACAAAATGCTGTAAACATAAAGCTTCAAAAATCAGAGAAAGGAGGGAAGGAATGTCTAAAAGGAATGAAGGAAGGAAATGAGGACAAAATGAATTCACACAAAGTGAGGACATAAGGACAAAAGGAAGGGAAAACAGAGCGGGAAAGGAAAGCAAAGCACAAAGAAAGGAAAGTTATGTCAAGGAAACAACAGACAGGAGGACACTAAAACAAAACAAACAAAGAAAAAGCCACTAAAAGTTATATTTGTGTCCAGGAGAAAGCAATATTTATTTAGTAAAACAGAAAAACATCTGGAAGCTCCAGCATTTCTCTCTACTGGTCCCTGAACAATGAGAGACGTACATTCCAGAGGATCTCGCTTACAGTAAACTCTCCTCCTTTCATCTCACTGCAACTTCTGAAACGTCTCATCAAGAGGGAACAAAAACCCCATGTTTACATATCGTAGCGAGAAATCTGAACAAATCTACTTCAACTAAAAGGCAGATTTGTCTCCATTTTTCTTTGTGAGACTTCACAGCAGAAAAAGCCATTTCACGAAGGCACTCGCCATAACGGTGTGCTGTTTGTTTGGGGTCGGCGTCCATGAAGGAACAGGAAGTGATGCGTTTACCTTGTGGTTCCCCCAGAGCCTGGCCAGGCCATTGGGGTCCATGATGCGAAAGACTTTGCTGTCGGGGTCCTCCCAGCGGATGTAGTTCTCGTACCTGCTGTCTGACAGGAGCTGGTACACGTAGTCCCACAGCAGCCTGCAATCTGGGGACGACACACAGGGGGCGCTCTGGCTCAACTCACGCTGTTTCCACAGAAGCACGGCCAACACTAGCTACGTTTCTATCACCAGTGTGTGCAAAACTTTAGCGATATTCCACCTAACGTGGAAAAACATGATGTCGCCACTGTGATGTTTCTGTTAAATAAAAAATGACAGTTAAATCCCATGTGAATATATATGCTCATGTGATAAATCATTAATAATCATGGCAGCGATGAATGGAAACATTTATATTTTAGCCATGGCGCTAGCTCTCGACACTGAACCGTCATTGAGGCGTTGGAGCGACACCCAGTGGCTACGTCTGCTGTGTTTAGGGAAAATTGCCGTTTTACAGAAGCGTGATCGATTCAACATGTTGAAATTACAAATTTTTTATGAACTGTGACGCTGTGACATTAGAGCTGGGTAACAATCAGATATAAAGATTTCATAACGGTGTATAGATATTTATTGATTGGGTTTTTGTTGTAAATAATTGAAATACTGCCACTGTGGTGGCATAAAGTTTTCTGTTTCAGCCGGTTATGATGTCACCATCCTAGCTTAGCTCATCATGACAGGCTGAGCGGCTAACGCCTTTCCTCTGCTTACATGTTCCACAACGCTGAACCGTTCTGGATTGCAGTTCAGTTAAATTATTAAATACTCTATTGGCTATATTAACTATTGAGTTTGATCATGTGTCTATTATGATATATATTGTTATTGATTTATTGCCCAGCCCTACACTGACATGTAGGGCAGATTTGACATTTAAAAGAATTCATTAGCAATATTCCAGTAAGCTGTGTTGTGGTCAGTGGAAAGGCAGCTGGTGTTTTGTGATGAAAGACAGGAAGTGATGTAAAGACCTGCTATCCGGCCGATGGGCATCTGCTGCTCCTCTGGAGGAGACACGGGCATGATGACGTGGTTCCTGTAGAGCGCTTCCTCCTGTTGCTGCAACAGCTGTTGCTGGGCCAACTGCTGCTGCTGATGGTGGTGGTGGTGCACATGCACCTTGCTCTCACGCCCATTCTCCATCACCACCTGGGAGGGGGGCCCGGCGCGGCTGTGCCTGAAGTCCAGGCCGGCCCCCACGCCTCTGCCGGGGCTGAGCAGCAGAGGGTTCAGGATGGTGCTGGGCATGAGCTGGATGACGCGGGGCTGCCCCGCCTCCTGGAGCCCCGGGCTGGGGGCCTCCCTGGACGCGGCGCAGGGCCCGTTGGGGGCCGGCGGGGACACGGACAACGGGTACATCTCCTCGGCCAGGTGGTGGTTGCTGTCGGGCAGCTGGGAGAAGCTCTGCAGGGGGTCCTCGCTGGCCGAGCGGGGCCGGTTGGGCTCCGGGGGCGACCGCCTTGGGGCCGGGTTGAGGGGGGAGCGGGAGTGGGAGCGACGGTGCCTCAGCTCGATGGTGGGCGGGTTCTGGGGGAGGGGTTCTGTACCGCGTGGCGCCCGCCGTACCGTCTCTGAGGAGGCAGACATATTGGATTTTAGTTATTTATATTTATGTAAGGCTTCGAACCAGCAGCATCAGTGTAACGTTCCGACAACAAACCACAACTTTTACACTCAAATGTTCAACTTCAAGCAAATGTTTGATCTCTACAAGATGAATATTCTCAGAAAATAAAACACCTGAAAAGGAAAAGGAGGAGAAACAAATACTGATTCTTATTCTGCAGGTTGTGGATATTTTCTGGGACTTCTGGGAAGCGATACGGTTTCATTACTGAAGATGTTGCACATGCACAAATATTCCACTAGATGTCACTGGTGTCACTCTGAGACTGAGTCGAATGTGTCGGGAAGAAGATCTGAAGACAAGAGCATGCTGAGGAAGGATGGCAGGAATTAACAAAGGAAGCACTGGATGAGGGAAGGAAAAGATGGAAGAATCAAGCAAGTGAGTTCCTGTAGAGCGCTACAGGAACTCACTGTAGTGCTCTACATGCAGCAAAGACTGAAATCTGCAAATGTTTTTGAGAAACTGACAGATTCTGAAACCCCTAAATGTAAAAAGTACTGAACTCTGCTTAAATAACCATGCAGAGTAAACTAACTCAGTGTGGAAACAACGTTGACGCTCTTGGTTTCTCGGAAACATTAGGAAGGTTGCAGGTACCTGTATGTGAGTGATCAGTGACATAGGAAAATAGCTAAGACAACAAAGCAGAAACTCACCACAGTGAATGAGTCACTTTGCATGAAGTCTTTATTGTTTAACTACAGCAGCACTTCCTGGTGGAGCAGGTTTTACTGTCAACATCAGAGTTACGGCTCAGGCCTATCTGATTGCTGCCGAGTCACATTTTCTTCCACCCGAACCAGGAAGCAGTTTCAGGTATTTCACCAAACTTGGTCGGCACTTCCTCGAATGGAACCAACAAGGCAGACTCACATCGCTGCCTTACACTTTTATTAAGCTAATGCTTTTGCTTACGTATTTTGGAGGACTTTGCATTGTTTACATATTGACCAGAACTCTTAAGTCACTTTGGGTACGTTTGTGACCAAAGTGATTACGAGTGTATGGCAGCAAACACAGGATCAGGTGATGATCGTCTGACTTTCAGAGATGTTTTATCTTGAAGAAGCATCATTTAGTTAGAAATCTGCGAAGCTGGTGCATATGCCATACAATTAAAAATAAGGATTTATTGCTAAAAAGCAACAAACATCACAACATGCTTCAAAAATGACGGCAGTTCTATTTTTCACATCAGTATTTAATGCCTGTCTGTTCATACGTAAAGGTAGGTGTAAAAGGTTCAAAGCAACTTGACGAGCTAAAATCCAGTTAGTGGCTAATTAAGCTTACATTTGATGTTGGCTGCTAGCATCAGATTAGCCTAGCTGGGGGCTTCTGATTATTGGCAGGAAAAAGAAGCCGTATCAAGCATTCACTGCAACTTTGCTCTCAAGTTGAATTGCGATAAACACAACCCTCAACAAAACTATAAGTAAAAACTGAGTAACTAAAGCAGCCTACCCAACATAGAGCATTAAAGACAAAATAGCAGCATTTTAAGCCGTTTTACAAAAGCATGTTTTGTACTTTTGTAACAAATTTATTTATAAATAAATAATAAAGCATGATGTCACAAAGAGCACAAAGCACAGATCTGCCCTCATTGATCTGGTACTTTGTTACCAATATCTGAGCTAGATCTTTTTTTTTTTTCAATATCGGGATCGATACAGATATTTATACTGGATTGATGCATCTCTAATTCTAATTGGCAGTCATTATTAGTCTCCAAACAAAGGCTAAAGAAACATGAAGTGTATCCCTGAAGCAGGAAGTGAGTGTAGGGAGGACTGACCTTCGAGTTTCAGATGATGCACAGCGCTTTCAGGCAGCGAATGGAAAGAGTTCCCAGGAAAGTAAGCAGACGGGCAAAACACACTGGACTTCCGTTGCTTCAGTATGTGCTGCAGCAGCTCATACAGGACATCCCCTGCAGAAAGCAAAAGGTCATAGGTCACCATACGTCTCCTGGTGACATCTGACGCCTGCATGACACGGGACATTAGCCGTGTCGTCAGGCACAGTATCCGGTTCCCCTTCTTCTCCTCTGTTCTTTCCAGGATCCAGCCCAATCGATGCTGCCGTTATTGCTCAAACTTCCTCTGGCTTGAGCAATTCAGGACAAGACTCACCAAACAAACAATACTTCTGTTTGTAGAGACACTTCTTAGATAGTCTACGCCAGACTGTGAACACGTCATAGACTGGGACGAGCTACAACCAGCTCATAGCATTCAGTTTGTATTGAAACCATTGTTTGCAATATCAATGCCTCAGTATTCCTCAGAGACTGCTCTTTAGAGATTTCTACATTCTTGCATTATTCTTGGATACACAATATTCTAGCATCAATTTAATGAATCACAAGCAAATGTTAGATTAGAACCAAATTATGTTTGTTCATCTGTTTCTTTAGGATCATCAGAAAAACATGGTTGATAAAATATGACTACTTTGTGCAGTACCTTCCATTTTTAGAATACTTCAATTTGTCTGTACATCAGTGAAAATGTCACATCAAGATTGAAAAAAAATTGCGCATCTGTATCTACCTCTTGAGTGGCAAATCAAATTGGTGCCACAAACTCATCTAAAGAGTCTCTTTGTTGCTTTGGCTGCCTGACACCACAATTCTACTTAATAAAATCTAACAGTGGTCCGTTTCCAAATGACTGTTAATCGGCACAGTACAGCAAGACTACAGGGGGTTTAGGGATGCTATTATCTGTAAAGTTGTATCAATAAGTTTAGTACAGTGGTGATGATGAACATCCATCTGCCTCGCCATTACTGATTTCAAACAATTCTGATACCTAAGAAGACCTTTTTCTCATTTAAATGCAAATCTAAAGTTAGAGCTGTATGAATAGAACAGAAAATACTCTGAGAAATTAGCTTGTACGCTTCAATTTCCAGTGTGATTAGCCAGTCTGAAATTCAAAAATCAGATCAATTCCAATTGTAAGTGCCTCTACACACCTAGAAAAGCAGTTGTTGGTGTGGACGGTGTTACTGAATAAAAGACAGACAAAGTTAGCCATTCTTCCCATCAGAGATTGTAAAGCACATCGATGCTAAAAGCTATTGGAAAAGAATGGACAAGTCGACACATGTCTGCAGTTCCCTGATGCTGCAATGGCGTGCAAGACAATGGAGTAGATGTTTTTATCTTTTTGAGCTCTCACCTCTTCTAACACAAATGATGATTGATGTTGCAGAACAGGAAGGCCAGGAAATATTTGGAATGCTGTTCCTCTGTGTCTTTATATTCCCAGCTGCCCTCAAACGTTTGCAACAACTGCCTTTCCCGTCACCATGGAGGAAATCTGGACAGCTCTTGTTTGCAGGATTGTTTTAATTGAGCCACAGTGGAGGCTTTTTGATCATGAAGGGACTGTTCAGAGTGGAATTTAATTCCAGACTCAAAAACCTTCATTTGTTTTTAAATGCGTCAGGCGGTGGACTTGCTGGTGTGCTTGAGATCATCTTTTTGTTGCATAAAACAAGTTTACTGGAGTTCTACAAAACTTTTATGCAGGGGAATTTATGGTCCCATCATTTCTCATGACAAATTTTGTAATGTCCCTCGAACCTAATGGACACAAGCAGATTTGATGAGCTTGTTGGGTGTCTAGCCCTGCTTCTCCACTCCAACTCAGTCATAAATTGGACGTTTGCTTGGACATGTCTGGTGGACGTCCGCTTTGAGTTGAACCTCTGTAGAGTAAAAAAAACGTCCAGGTTTCTGGGGGTCTTTGTGACCGCGTACTCGGTATCGCTCAGCAGGAAACGCATCAGACTCTTGAGAGTCAGCCCAACCAGTCTCAAGAACACGCAACAACTTGTCTGCCAATTTCTTTTCCACACCAACAGGTGTGCTAGGCGCCAAACTAGTTTGTTAAATTTGCTGAGCTTGGGAAATTAAGAATTTTGTTACAAGAAATGTAGGCAATCTGTACGTGGAGTCATCATACACATGAGTGTGTGGTAGCCTTAAAGCCGCAGAGCAGACCACACCATCACACTGGCACCATCGACTTTTCCTCTCCATATGTCTCTTTTCTAAAAGCTCAACTAATAGCGGACCAGATGCAGCCAACCTCCAGTAGGGAATATTACTTCTTCCTAAAAGCCAATGTTGGTTTGGACAGATATGTGCATGTATTAAAATATATCATCAATTTAAAAAATGACATTTTTATTGATTAGAATTTTGATGTCAATATCAGATTATTTCAAATATTGAAGTACGACAGAAAGAGCAAAAACAGAAAATGGACAAGAGAGTTTGGAAATGACTGATTAAATAGAGAAAGCATCAACTGGGCTGTGGAGGGAAAGTCATTAACAATCTGTGAACATATTAAAAGACCATTGTGTGATATGATCCTGACACTCTCCTGGTCGTAGAGGAGCAGCGTCCGAGGGCAGGAACAAAGCCTGAGCAGGAAGGTCACTCAATGATTTCCAGCCTCAACATTTACACAAGCAGCCACCAGTCCGGATGGTGTGATCTCACCAGCACACGGTCACCGGCTCACGCTCTGAACCGCCTAACATAACAAGGAAATGATTCTCATAAAGGAAGCGAGGGTGAACACACACAAACAAACGCACACGCACGCACGCACGCACACACACACACACACACACACACACACACACACACACACACACACCCTTTCAGTTCTCACTTTCTGTCAGTGTGGGGAAAATTCCTGCTTCCTGCTCTTTTCTCTGATTCCTTTATTTAAAATAGTCTGCTTGTGAAAAACAAATGTGTGCTCAAAATAGGTTCCTTTGGAAGACCTAAAACAGGATATTTAAAATTTTATAATATCTGTTGAGATATTATAAAATTTGCCATGGTTTAAGTTATGCCATCTTTCAGAGACCCGTTCCATGATAAGGAGGCAGCCTTCTTGGAGCTTCTGCAAAGGGAAGCATGAAACCCCAGAGACTGATGGGAACTCTGCGCCTATCAACATACAAAGGAGGAAATAGACGCATCACAAGCCAGATAATTGCTCTCTTCCCTAAAGTGAGATTTAGGCTGATACCACTAACCACTGGCTGTATACAACTAATTCTGATGTAAAAAAAAAAGAAAAGAAAAAAAAATCCCCTTCCTTTTTAGTTATCTGACCTTATGAGGCAGGCTTTGTGAACAAAATACCTAATATGACCCCAAAAGATCATGAATCATTTCCTCCCACTTTTCTCCTCATCGATTATTTGACAGGATGGGAGATTTGTTTGCTCACAGCTGAAACGGAAGTGAGGTGAGATGTCAGGTTGGTCACTTCACTGGCCTCCAGGCCAGGAAATAAGTCTGCTCCTATTTAGTTTTAAAGATCTGCTGAACATGAAAATAAAACCAGCTTATCTAGCAATGTTCAAAAACACATCATTAAAGATTATTATTAGCTATTGACGATGACTCCAGCCAACAGCTCGAGTCAAAAATCCCAGATACCTTCCCAGAATCACTTGCAGTGGTTCTCAAAGTATGTCTGGAAAAGTCAAAAGTTTTCAAAGTCCCTATTTTCAAGTCACTATGGGTTTCCAAAGTGTAGAATAACGTCAACACACTGCCAGTTAGCTGACTGTGCTAAGGCACCAACGTTTTTCTTAATTTACGAGAAATGTGTTCAGAAATCACTAAAACAAGACATTTCCAACGTGGAAACTGAAAGGGCTCCACCCTTCACTGTCAGTAAGGAAAAGTTGTTTTAAAATCAGTTAGAAAGCTACAAGTATATTTATTTAACAGGCTGGCTACCAGAGCAGACACACCTCAAAGGTTAACAAACTCCATTTGGTCAGTATGCAGTTAAGGACTGAGGGAATAAAAGTTATCAAAAGTGAGAGTTTTTGAGAATGTTTAGGAATTGCTTTCCATGCGTGACCACGAGAGCCAAACAGCAAAAATGTAGAAGTTTTTTGTGTCTGTCAAGAGTTTTGCTAATGTTGGTTTCACCATAATATTAAATGTACTAAAACAGCAATAATCAACATTTGTTTTTAAAAAGTCTAAATAGCTTTGTAAAAATCCACCTCAGAATGTTTCTTTTTGAAACAGTGTTTCACTGGGCATTGGGTGTCACTTTGAAGGTGCCAGTATAATAAAATAACAGACTTTGAAAATGGTTTTACAGTCGTCATGGTACCAGCAGAACCAGCTTAATTAAATTTAATGACAAATGTCAAAATTATTTAAAACTGAAGCAAGATGAAGATCGAAGGATTTTTTAAATTTTACTTGTTAAATGTAATATGCAGAGAATATGAATAAAAAAAGTAGCATCTTGTCCAGCCTTGGAGTTGGATTGTTCCCTTAGCTTATTTCTAGATTAATCAAAGCCTTATTTATTCTCGTATGACTGTCACCCTAAACCACATCACACAGCACCTGTATGGAGCCTGAAACTCCCAATGTTCTCTATTCCACAGTCGAGACTTTTTTCTTTCAAATCCTCCAGGTAGACTAGCAGAAACAGATTTGAGAAAATCAGCTCAATATTTCATTTTATTTTTAGGCGCCTCTCCACTGGTGTTGCTCGGGCGACAGTTGAGGTTGCTTTCTACTTCCTGATGAACCGTCTCCTACTTCCTCTGCCCCAGCAGTCGCGCTGTAACAGCTGCATCCCTCGGCTGTCACCTCGCACCGCCACATCATCTGCTCCTGTTGCAGTTACTGATTTATTTTCCATTTTGGAGGTTTAATAAGAGCAATTGAAAAATTGCACAAGATTTCTGGACAAGATTGACCTAATAGTTGTTGCAAAGTGGGATTAAACTAATGTTTTTGCGGGTTTTACAAAACTTGCAACTATTTTCCACCTCGTAATTCAATGATCTGTGATTTGCATTTCCTTTCTAGCTGCTAACTCTCTTTTTTTTTTGTTCCGATTGTGGACTGAAATGACTCATTTTTAGAATATTTCACTGATAGACTCAAAGCTGGGAGTGTGCTCCTGTTTCCAGAAGTGCATAAAGAGGAGTACCGGAGTGAGGGGATCTGTAGCGGAAGTCCTCCTTGGTGAGGAGAAGCAGGGCCTTGCCGTTCATCTGGAAGGTGCCACTGGTGATGGGCCGTAGCGCAAACTCCTTCTCGGCCCACCGCAGCCACTGAGCCACGTCTTCCCGGCTCCAAAACACTGGCTGCAGGCCTGGAGGTGGAGAACGGAGAAGAAGTCAGGGTTTGGGGGAGATGGCAACAACATGGGGAAGAAAGGGAAAAAAAAGAAGAAAAACGAGTCGAGTGTTGAAGAAGCAGACGGATGGGGAGGCGGCGGCGGTGCTGGAGGCGGAGGAAGGAAGAAAGAAGGAAAGACAGGAAGGAGAGCGTGGGGAAGGGGGAGAGCAGGGGGGAAGGAGGCAGTAAAAAGGATATTGAGGAAGTGGAGATAAAAGCTGAAAGGAGGGAGTGATTACGGGAATGGCAGCAGAGATAAAGAAAAAAAAGATGAAGAGGGAGACAGAGTCAGAGAGGGAGAAGAGGTTAGAATAAAAGATTTAAAAATGATAGGTTACACATAAAACTGCACAAAGAATCAGACAGAAGATGTTAAAGGAAAAAAAAAGTCTACATGTTTTTAGATAAGTATAAAAACAAAGTGTATATATAATACACTTTGAAATTTTGTTCTGTTAACCCTGAAGATGCATGTTAGAGGATGGAAGATTTATTGGTTTGTTTTCAGAATGAGACACGCATGATAGGAAAAATGAGCAGAGGAAACAAGTCCAACAGTCGCTTTGTTATTTCCCCTCTTCACACAAGAGAACAAGAGAGTAAAGAAATCCATTATAACGACCAAGAAATATTTACAGTCACCTGGAAAAGTACAGAAAATATCCTGTTATCAGAAAACTATATGACCCTGCTGAAAAACGTGGTTCATGGAGGAAACTCTAGTTTTAAGTTATTAAACAAATTGCTCAAATATTCTGAAAACCTATTTTCTTGTCCTGGTTTTTCAATTTTGCCGGTTAAATGTCTAAACGCTGAGAACAAACAGAAAAGCAGGATGAGTATTTAAAACAGCTTAAAATAACAAAAAAGTGAAATAACCGTCTCTTTTCTGCTAAACAGCCACATCCTTTCTACATTTTCTTAAACCGTAGCGCTGTTTTACCTCGGACAATTTGAAACACGGAGCGTGAACTGTGTCGCAGTACGCACATGAATTAGAAAATTCTAGGGTTAAGTACATAATTGACATATATTAAGTGAAATTCTAGAATGTAGCGCACATATCCAGACTGCTGGAAATGTTTTCCAGGTCGCTCTTCTGTCCATGTAAAATAGTAGCATCTAGCAAGACTATCTCTCCCCTTTTCAATGTGTTCTCTGTTGGATGTAGAAGGACTCCAGACAATCCCAGTTTGACTTCTCCACTAATTCATTTAAAAACAACAACAACAAAAACTTTTACAAGCATTTTTATGAACATTTGTAGATGTAATTTATCAAAAAATTTAACTATCTAGAGAATTATATTAAAAAAAGAAAGAAAAAGCTGAAATCTCTCATTTAATTGTATTTCCAAAGGCAAGTTGATGCCAACAAAACTTGGACCATTCATGAAACCAAAATAAAACCAAGCAATGGGTCAACTTATTGCCAATAATATTGATAGTCAGGAGACAACATTTCATTACAGTTGACTATGTGCAGATGGAGTTAGAAATGTCGTCAATGTGGGTGGAGTTTGGCTCATGCCACAAAACAGAAGCAGAAGCTGAATGACGCTGATGGACAAGCTCTGGACCCTCGGCTATTGATAAACGACTCCCTCCTGGAGGCGTGGACTGTGTTGAGGTTTAAGATTTCACCCAGTCACCACTTTTTGGTCATGATGTATGAAATATGACAATCCTATGCTCATGCTTAATGCTGAGCTGTAAACAACCAAACTCCACTGCAAAGAGAGAAGTGCCAAGCTGAACGAAATGCCTGCTAATGTTTGGGAGCGTGACCAACACAGACTGAACATCTACGTTCACTTCCTCCGCTGCTACTGAGAAAACGACAGTACAATACTGAAATAGTGCAGAACATTGACATCGTTCACAACTCCTTTTGATTGACCAGGTTGACATTCCACCAGAGAAAGCCCCGACGGAGCACTGATGGAAGAATCAAGCAGAACTGATTAGGAAGGCATACAAGACGTTGATCTCTTCCGCGGTCTTGGTGTGATGCTCAGGAGAATCACAGAAAGAACAAGGAGGAAGCGGAGGGTTGTCCTGTCGGACTGTCACTTTCTGAAACCACGCACATAAAAAAATTATAAAACAGATGCAGGGTCAGTGCAACACCACCAGACCATAGCGTCTAAGTAACTTTGTCTCTTAAGACAGCTGAAGGACGAAATAACTATGTTTGAAAATTAATAGTTATTATTTACTTAATGCTTCTGAAGTTCTTCCTAGAAAATGTTGCTGAATTTTTTCATGCTACACTCTTTGCAAGGAAGTAATATACTTAAATTATAATGAATAATAATTTCAACTTTATGATCTTTTTTAGTTTGTTTTTGTCTCAAATATCATTACCAAAAAAATATTTGGTTAAAACTTCAAATCGACCACCAAAACCATTCAGCAACCGATTTTGGCCTGCATTTATACCAGTCAGCATGCGATACTGCCACCTCATCATATCGCTCGTCTCTTGCTGGAACCTGATGATCTACAGTATGACTCAGGCTCACCTCCCCTTTCTTTCCTGTATCCTCTTCTCTGTTTCGCACAGGTGAAATCAAACCGCTAAGCGTGTGTCGCTCTGATCAGACCATCCACGACGCCCACACCGAGCACACGCCGCTCAGTTCTTACGCCTGACTTATCGGACAGACTCGAACACTTCCTCTGGGAGTCGGGCAGCTGTTATCTTTGGCCGCCAATGTCACTTGTCACACGAGTAATAAGAACCGTGTGTCTGCTTCCACTCCCTCCCCCTCGCTTTCCGCTCACCCCGACATGTCAAACAAAGGAAGTTTTCAGAGAGCAATCGATCTAAAATGACACTCTGTCCAGATTGTCAGACTTCTGTTTCTTCCCTTTCCTTCCAGTCCTCTATATTCAGTTGGCGATAAGCCAGGGAGGGTCGAGGTTATCTGAAGCACAGCTCGGACCCTCAGCCTGCCGTCTGAGGGAGGTGTCTGCAAATAGGATTAAGGTGCTTCACAACAAGGGTTGCGAACAAAAGAAAAAAAGTTGGATCCTATTTTCTTGTTGGGTTTCTGCTTTATTGACAAAAATCAGCTCAGCACAAGTCAAATTTGCCATCAGAAATGCGTTGGTAGATTTCCGTACTGTAAAAATAGAACCACGGCAACTGTGGTAATGAATGCATCCCCAACTTAGTTGCCATCTGCACGACGTGCACCAGCTGTACTTTCTTCTCCCGTGGCCGATTTGTGAGAGCGGTGAAGCCAGGGAGGGCAGAAGTGAAGTTCAGGTCAAGAGGTCACGCCTGCGGTATGCTCTTTCCAGGGCCGGAGAGCCGTTCCGCCTGTTCCAAAAGCCCTGTGAGATCCGGTCTGCCGGCCTCGGCCATCTGCACGGGGCCCGGAGGAGGAAGCAGCAAGGGGAGCAGAAGGAGTGAGGAGGAGGAGGAGGAAGAAGGGGGCCCAAACAAACGTGTCCCACAACGCTCTTTGGCAGGAAGTAATCCAGCGTGGGCTTCTTTTCAGCACAGGAAACTTCCTGTGGCAGGGTTAGAGAGCAGCGCAGGGAGGTTCAGTAACTGACAGCGGCATAGAGACGAAAAAAAAGGAAGAGAGGAAACAGAAAAGAAAGTGTGGCGAGAGCAGCAGCGGATGGTGCGTCAAGACAATAAATTAAGGCAGTGTGGATAAAACAGCAATAGGACTTAACAAATATGCAAGAAGAGGAAGGAAAGGCACAAAGGAAGGGAAACGGATAACTAATCCGGAGAGCAGATCGAGTTTCCAGAGCCGGACGTCATGTTCAGTCTCCAATTCCTTCCTTAACTTATTTCTGTGGCAACTTGTGTTTATTCTAGGATCTAATCTGCACAGTAAGCAAAGTCCACAAGGGGAATCAGACTATAAAACAGGTTCATGAAAAGTTTCTTCATAACAATACATATCTATATACATAAAGTCAAGCACCCATAGATCCTAACATCTACAAGCCCTTGGGGAGAATGATGACGCCAAATTCACAAGCTGTCAGTCAAAGTGAACATTTAGAATGGCTTCCACTACGAAAACAGAAAATGTTTTAAATTTGTCACCAAGACCGTAAACCAAGTATCTTTTTCTGTTTCAGTCTTGCCAGCCCACATATCCATAACAGATGCTACATACAAAAAACTTCCTGCTTCATGGAGCAGCTATTTCCTCAATGCATAGAAATGATGATAATCCAAGCAACAGATTGTTTCTAGTAACAGGCATCACTGATAACTTTAGGAATAAACTGTGTCGGCCAAATGTGCTACAGAAACCACAAATAACCACTAAAAATTAAAAGTTTTGGTTTTGAAATTTCCTGATAAATATTACCATATAGAAAACAGCACACTCCCATAAACCTGTTTAGTTTGAATTCTAGTTTGTTTGACTAGAAAGTCACCAAATGTCAGCTTTTGCCTTTGGTGCAGTGAGCTTTGAAGACTTTATTGTCCTTTACCATCCTCCTCCTTATGTGCGGTGGAAAGATAAAGTAGGGTCTCCACAGTGTTTGTCATCGCTCCAGTTGTTTAAAACTTTTTAATTATTGCTCTAACTCTAAATGTGGGCGAGTACTTATTCCCTTGTAGCCATTTCCTGACTTATGAAGATAAACACATATCTGCTGAACCTGAATGACTGAGAAGAGACTCTGGGTTACATCACATTTCCACAATAGAGAAACAAGAAGTCATAGATAACTAATTAAAAGTTTGTAAACAATTTGATGAAGTTAATAAAGTGCTTCAGTTACATTTGTCGTTTGGAAGTTGTAATGAATGCCAGGAATCTGCATATTTAAAATCAAATTTAAAACCCTGAACAGCAAATATTTTGGAAATTTGAACATTAAATGGGGAGGAAAATGGATGACATGGTCAGGTAACAGAGAAGGAAGAAGAGCACCTTCTGTCCTAACGTGCACTCAGTACATTCACACACTATTTGGTGCTGGTGAATTTGCTCTGTCTGTTTTCAGTTACAAACTCTGAACCAGATTTGTTGCATGTTGCAGGAACAAAAATCAATTTCAAGATTTCCGTTTCATCAGGATCCCTGCTGAACACATCTCAGATTAAAGAGGTTCATGAATCTGTATACTATGTGACTATGCATGTGTGTGTGTGTGTGTGTGTGTGTTTACTCTGGGAGGAGGAAGAAAAAAAGCCTCGAGCACGACAACAGCAGGATCCCAAACCCTCGACTAAACCGTGGGCTCCTAATCCTCTCTGATGACACATAATTTTCACTCTGTGGTTTCTCAGGCCCCCGCTAATGCTTGCTAACACACATACACGCACGCAGCTCTCAAGTTGCCAAGGCAACTCATAAGCGATTGGGATGAATGGAGGGAAGAGGAGGATGAGATCATCGGTATCTTGTTTCGTTGTTGCGGTACAGAAGCAGTTAACTTCCCCTCTCAGTCAGATGAGTTAATGAGGTCCGTTCTGCCCCGCAAGGTCCCGTCCGATACCGTGACACCAGTCTCACTCGCACCACTGATGCTTGGTTCTGTTACCTTACAAGAAATCTTCAAGGTGAACTTCAATATTTGTAATAATTTGTCACTGACGAGCAATAATTTTATTATTCATTGATTTGTATTGCTCTACTATACTCAATAAGAACACCTGTTTGCTGGTCTTTAAATACATTTGTAGTTTTGGTCACTTCATATATGAATACCTAATGTTCTGGACAAATCGGGCTATAGTTTGTTCCTGTCATGGCGATGCTTCATACTCCTGTTGACAACTGAATATTTTGAAGGAAGACAGTGGTTTTTGTATGGGGGTTTTTTAACCCGAAGTTGTAGTAGCAATAGCGTTTTTCCCCTGCCATGTCACCAGACGGGTTCTCTAGGGTCGGCCACAAAAAGATTACGTTTAACTTTGTATTAAGCTAGCATTCCTTTGTAGCTGTTCTGGTCCTGCATATCATACGGTATATTGATCGGAAAACATGAAGTTTTCCGAGCATTGTTTGTTGACTCAAACAGGTGTTCCATTTCCATTTATTGTTCAGGGTTCCATTTCCTTTTCAAACCTGTGAAACTGGAACTAAATCACAGATTAATGGGATGTGAAAGTCAGATCAGATATTATTTTCAAACCCCAGACTCTAGGACTTGATAAACACACACATAGCCGATACATATCCATCTCAGACTGAGAATTTCTCCTTACCCTGACCTGGATGAATAATATCCAAACTGAGAAAACTCAAAGTCACTTAGTCACCGGCCTCTTGAGCAAATATTACTCCATTTCTCACAGCCCAGAAGAAGGCGGACATAAGTTTTGCTATCTCCATCGAGACAAGGCTTTTGTTTCTTCAGACGGAGAAGGAGGGAGAAAGGAGGTGACCCACTAACACCCTGACTCAGGAACATGAGGGGATGAGAGTTGCACATTTCCTAACTTTAGTATGTACTTAGCATTCATCTTCTCTTGCTTTGTGCGCATTAATTCCCTCTCAGGTGGGTGTGGCAGGGAAAAATCCCCGTCCACACTCACACAGACACACACGCACTTTTACTTTTCAGTCAAAGTACCCGCGCCCCCCACCTCAACCCTCCCATACATCCTGTGTTTCCGCCACCGGCATGCACGTGCTTGTCCCCGTCCGGCTAAACTGGACTCCATCCAGTCAAAACAAACGTAAAGCAGCTCATCAATCACACTGAACTTTTATGGCCAGGAAGTAGCGCGACCTGTTTTTGATAGTAAGCTGTTGAGAGTGGGAGCAAGCCGACTCTTGTACGGTTGGTTCCTGAATCCAGCGCCAACTGCCACTCTTCTTTTTTTCTTTTTTTTTTTTTTTTAGGAAATGCAGCTACTTCAAAGGAGCCTGGTAACCAAAGGTAGTCTTGAAGCAACCAACACACCTGTGCACAGTATCATTTAATACTGCTCTTCAGGTGAACAATGGGCAGTTAGTATTTAAAGTAGGGTAACGCTTATTTTGATCTTATCTAATGCAAATATGCATTTAGGCATAAAATAAAACCTGCTGTTGGCAAAACATCAATACAGTTTGTATCAAATGTAACAATTTAACTAATATGGAAATGATTTTGGATGCATATTGGTGATATAAAACTAGGGTTTCTTGGAAAGAACCGCTTGGTTTTACCTCCTGTTCCTCTAAGTAGCGATCTATTGGGGGAGCAAATTTGTAACATTTGTTACATTTTCAGCTGGCATGGTTCACTTTCACACCGAACTGCATCAAATTAATCTAACTCTTTGAAAGTCCCGTTTCCCTGCTTGCTTGTGATGGTGCTGCACCAAAAACTCTGAAGACACTAAACGCAACTTCCTTCTTCACAAAATCTAAACCAATATGGAGTGGCGTCAACATTTTAGCAGTTCCAGGTTTTCTCTTTTGTCTTTGAAAAGGGAAATTATTCCTTTCTTCCGCTAGCAAGAGACTTGTGTGTTTGATTTTGGTTGTATATACCCAGCATGCCCTGCGCTATAGTCCGCTTCCTGCTTTTGGAGTGGTCTTCTGTCCACTTGGTTTTAACTCAGGAATTCGAATTGCATCAGAATTCATTTCAACCAAACAGACATAGATTTTCAGGCGGACCAGAGTTGGCTTTTTTGTTCCACATCGGAGTTCGCTTGTGCATTCACACTTCCCCAAACAAACCGAGCTTTACAGGCAAACAAACTAAAGTTTAATTAAAACTAACCAAACAGAGCTGGTGTGAATCCACCCTACACCTCTCCTATCTGCTTTTCTGTAATAACATATTCTCATTCCAGGTATGTTTTTTTGTTTTGGTGGAAATCTTCAATAAAAGGCCAGAAGAATGAATTTATTGTTGCAATCATGGAATGCTGAAACAAAGTGCTAAAAGTCAAAGAAATCTCCAATGTATTCTGAAATGCCAGATTCTGACTCAGAGCTTCTGGGATAGTCGGACTGTATTTCTGAGAAATGTAACTCCACCTCGACTCTGAGTGACGCAAACAGCTTCAACAAAGATTTATGACCTTGGTGTGCTCAACTGTCCAAAATAAAGTCTGTGTGAAGCTAACCTTAAGAATGTAATCGGTTTGTATGTATGTCAGTTTAATAGGGTTGCCAATTTCGCCAAGCAAAGTACAATCTTTATAGAATCAAAGAGGAACGTTTTCTGCAATTCCTTCAAAGGTTACAAATCATTTAACCATCTTCTCTTTCCTGTCTCAGAAGCAAACTGCTTTGTGATTTCAGGCTGAGTGGCAGTGCTAATCTTCAGCTGTACATTATTGTGAAACTTCAGGTAAGCTACAAGTTCTATCAAGTTGCTGTGTTAATTCGACATAAAGTTACATTTGGTTGTGTTGTGCTTTAAAAGCTACATTAGCCTATGCTTAGCCATGCAACGCTTACTGGTACAATGGCGTAGCAAAGGTTTCTAAAATGTTTGTTTGCACACTGATGATTTATATTCAACCAAATCAGCGTACTGTTTGCAGTACACCAACTTGGTAAGTTAAAGCTATCCGTCACTAAGAACTGACATGTAGCTACATTTGTGAGAAATATAGTCTCCGTTTATCCAGAAGACTTCCAGTCAGAGCAAAAGTACAGAAATCATTCTATGCTTAGAGTGGGAAAATATGGCAAAGGTAAATTATTATTATTTTGCCAGTATACACAATATAAATTTACTATATAATTTTATTATGAAGGACATATGTAAGACCTGAATTGAGCCCAAACTGGTTTTTCTATATGATTATTTTATGTATTATTAACATCAGTAGCAGTAGTTGTGTTGGTCATGGTAAACAAACACAAAATGCCTTCTGTTACAGAAGGTATTACATTCCTGCCTAGATTGTAAAATATTTTCAGATTCACCTATTAGCAGATTTTTCTATTGAACACATTTCTAAATTATTTTTATATTATTTTAATAGTGTTAATTTTATGTTAAAACTGTAACAGCTTGTCTAACGAAGCGACTCATGATCTTGAAATGACTAATCTTTCACAAGCCAACATCCTTACATTGTCCACTCCTGCTACATTTATTATCTCCTTACACAGATTTCAGAGGCAGATATGTTTTTATCTTTATTTGTTTAAAATTATTCGAGTGTCAAAAATGTGCTATTCTTCCTTGTGCTGATGTTTCTTTGAATTTGAATCATCTTCATCAAGTATGATAATTTTACTATAGAAAGTAATAGATAATAACACTTTATTAATCCTCAAAAACAGGAAATTGTGCTTTTTCAGCATAGCACACAAAAAATAAAAAATAAGTAAAACATAATGTAAGAAAAATGAAGTAAAAAATAATTAGTATCATATTAATTATATATATTGATGTTATACATAATCTTATATATGTTATACAATCTTATACATATACTATATACAATGTAACTAATTATATATACATATTTGCATAATATCTTGTATTATACCTTGTACTCATGTTTTTGTCTTTGAGAATTCAACCTCACTCCCCATTTTGCTCCTCTTCTTGTCTTACTTTCTACGTTTGATGTTGCTATCTGGTATTTCCTTCCAAGAATCAACCAAGGCCCCGGTTTCTGTTCGCACCAGCACAGGCATGCCCGGTGCTCATGAGCGATCTTGCAAACTTTGCTAAATTGCATTTATGAACAGAAAACATTTTCAGTTTGGACCCTGAAGCAAGTCCAACTAAAAGGCTCCTGCCAAGCCGAACTGTTGGAAATCCAGGCTGATGAGGAAATGAAAGCCGAGACGTAGAATGTCAGTCCTTAGGCTGGTTTTTGATGGTTTTGACTCTTCAAAAGTGTCAAGATCTTTTTTTGGGTGGTGGAAATGTCCTTGAAGTCTTTTTCTGCATAAATGACTGGGTGGTCTGTTCATCTCGTCTTTTTCCTCAATCCAAACCAAACAAAAACACATTACTTCCAATGTGGCAGGGAAGAGCCACAAGATCCAAAGTGTCTGGGAAGCATATGGAAGGAATTCTATTAAACAAAGTTTAACAACAGGAAGAGAATTTCCAGTTATTGCAGCTTTAGTTGCATTTCCTATAAAAGCGTAAAATCACCGCACCATAGATGGTTGTGTGCGTGCGTGGCTGTGTGTGTGTGTGTGTGCTTTGTGATGTTATGAGAACAGTCAGCCCACCACCCCCACGTCAGAAGCACCATGTGGAGTGTGTCGCGAACAGGAAGAGAAGGGGGCTGCGCTCAGCTTCGTTAGCCTGTGTGAGAACAGTTTCCCTTTCACAGGAGAAAAAAAAAGAAAAGTTACAATACACACACACACACACACACTCAGATTAACACACATGCACAAAACAACAACAACATTTATTCAGGAAGCAACGTCTGCCCACTCAGGAAATTCCTGAGGACAGAGCTGCTTCTAGGGGCCGGAAATTTCCCCTCAGAAAGACCCAACAAACACGACACACACACACACACACACGCACACACGCACACACACCCACACACATACACACACACTTCTTGTACACCAGCTCCCCCACAGTAAAACAGCTTATAGACCATAAAGAAACAGAGGCCAAAGGAAGCCAAGAAGGTGGTGGGGCATGCATACAGTCTACATCTACACTACCTCTGGCAAGCTTTCCACAAAGGCACAAGATTCACTCACACTCATCCACCCACGCACACAAGCATGCACAGTGCAAACCCAGCTGTGAGCTCATACACACGCGCGCACACGCATACACAAAAACCAAGGAAACTAGCCTTGTTTCCATGGACATAGATTTTTTTTTGTTATTTTCAAACCATCCTGGAAGATTGTTCCCTTCCGACAGCCGCTGCTCCTTCTGCATGCCGTGTTTATTGTGCATTGGGAGCATCACTCAGTGATGCAGGTCTTTAAATAATTCATCTCCTTCTTTGTTTATTTATTTTTTTAACTAAATACAACTCACTCGTGGCACGTTTGAGGCCCACGACGACACTTTGACCAACAAACCCATTTCGCGGCCAAATTAGAACCCGACAAATTCAGCTGATCAGCGTTTGTGTGAGGAATTTTTTTAGAAGCCAAGTTGCATTACGTGGGACAAATTGTTCCTTCGGTAGTCAACTCAATATTACTTGGCTTAAGGTTTCTAGTTGGGGTGGGAATCTTTTACTATCTCACAATTTGATTCTGAATTTTAGGCTCACAATTTGATTCAAAGTCAGTTATTTGTATTGATTTCTGCTTTTATCCATAGGTGTCATCATCTATTTCAGTGTGCTTTACGAGGCAGAATGACAAATAAATAAAATATCATTTTCACATTTATTAAGATTTAAATATGTACAATATGCTTAAAATGAGCAATACCAATGTTAATGCTGATATATTATGAGTCCCTAATATTTTCTGGATTTTAGAAAAATCCAGGTCTTCAGTTCCTCCATAGCCTTTGTAGGCTTTTTATATTGTGCAATAAGCACAATATGAAACTGAAAAGGTCATTCCTGACCTTTTCAGTTTATTGTATTGTAGGGCTACATATTGCTGCTCAGCTGGCTGAAGGAAGGCTACTACTTTATTGTCCTGATTCCAGCAAAGATAAACTTGGCTGTATGGAAATAATTCCAGTCATGAAAAAGGCGGGCAGTTAATAAATGTTATGGACAATGAGAATATGCCTAAAATGATCAATATCAACAACATCCATCGCTATCTACAATAACGCTGAAGAATTTGAATTGATGTGCGGTACAACATTTAATTTCCCTTTGGCATCAATAAAATGCTTCTGAACGTGAATTATTTCAGGAGCAGAAAAAATATATACTGGGGATTCTTTTTCAAATAAAAGCAATCTAAGTATTTTGCTTGCAAATTATCTGCAGGTACTGTGATTATGAGGACAGGTCATTGATTTCCAAGTCAACTCTGCTTAATTCTCACATCCCTTCACTGGTCCAGCTGGGATTTCTTCCATTGAGCTGGATTTCTACAGTTAAGTTTCAACCGGGTCAATCAGCAAACAGTTGTGAACAATGGCGTTGATTTTCCGCGCCGTTTTAGAATCGTAGTCTGCCTGTAACAACGCCAGCAGAGGAAGTGACTATAGCCGTTCAGTCGGTTTTGGCTGCGCTTCCAAATACTGAGTAAAAGTTAGAGCAAGAGGAACGTTAACGACATTTTATTGCCGGTGATGTTATTGCTCAACTTCACACATACAAGTTTGATTTTCCAGTTGGCTCTGCTAATAGCAAAGGAAGGGGCTAGGCTGAATGTTAGCTTTTTACGGCGCACGCATTTGCTGTTAGCTTCTGTTAGCTTCCTTTACCACTGAGCTGGCTTGTTATGTACATTGCAGCGATTGGGCTTCAACAGAGGCTACATCCACAGGAAACAAGCATTTCCCAAGAGGTGCAGGCCTTCTGCACAAAGCAAAGCGTAGAACCAGAATCTGGTTTTTACCAGGCAAGTGACTCTGTGGCATTTTATCATGCAGTGTGAATACCAGCCGAATCACTCAGCAGTGGCCCGAATTTACTGTAGGCAAGCATAAAACGTCAATACTGGCTGAAAATATAGATTTTTAGATAGCTTTGATGTTGTTACTAGGACAATCATCAAACCTTGGTTAGGTAGGATGGGATGTCATTTTGAAATCTCTTTGTCAGAAACTTTCTTAGATAAATGTTATAATTAATTCATAACCTAAAGAAGTGAACACCCTGCATCCTTGACTATCTATACTATGGACATTTTTTTTAGATTGTTAGCAAAGGAAAGTCTTTCTGAATGCACCTTTGCAGCGTTCCAGGGAAGTGTGACTGAGAGGGTTAAAAATCAAGCCTGGTAGCATTCTTCAGTGTGAGGAGCAGGCTGCAACTCTCTCCGATCTAATCCACTTCCTCCCCAGGAAATGGAGAAGGCGGATTTCTGCCCACACTGCAATTTCCTCCCTCATTCTTTTTCTTTCTGTCTTTTTTTTTCACCCCACTCCCCCTCCTCCTTCTCATCTTCTGTTTTTTTTTTCTTTCCCTCCACCCCGGCCTCCCCTCAGGATATTCTCTCACTCAGAGTGTGGGGGGTTAATGGGCAGCTTGTTTTCCAGCATGTGCTGTTTGCACAGAAAACTGGAGAAAGGACAAGCAGAGGTGTTTTTGGATCGGCCACGGCCGAGACAAGCCACCTTCTGTTCGAGCGAGGAGAAGGAATCCCCCGCCAGCAGAAGCCTCAAACCAAACAATGAAAGAAGGGGCATTTTTCCGGCCTGAAGTGCGACACGGGTCGGCGCGCTGAGAGCTTTTATTTGACACATGACTGAAAAACAAAGTAGAACTTCCACATGTCTGCGGATGTGAACTGACCCGACGGCTCGCGCGGCAGGAAGCCCAACGCGGACCTGTTGAGCGTTCTTCCTTTTTCTGCAACAATGCAAAAGAGGAAGTGCGCTGAGGGAGTTTCCTGTTCGTCTCATCCAGCTACAGCCAGTCTTAACGCCCTGCAGAAAGCCCTGAACTTCACACTTGTGAGAAAAAAATAAATAAACACGCGGGTTAAACATTGACGGGTGCACTGATCCGGCGGGTCTGGGTTACTCTTTGAACGGTTGGATTATCTTCTGGCCCTGCTCCAGCCTCGCCTCCCATTTCATTGGGTGAGAGATGATGAATGACCATAAGCAGCCAAATCCGAGCTGCAAAATAAACATTCTGCTGTTGCAAAGTTCAATGCAACCAATTAAGGAACATTTAAAAGCTGCAGTTAGTATTTATTGGTTCTGGCCGAAGAGTAAGCGGTCACTCCCTTCTAGGTGTTCACAGGAACCAATAGAAACTAAGTTCCTCTCAGCAGTTCACACCGATTTAGGCTCCCAGTAATGTCAAACAATGGATGATCTGAAAATCAAAGGAGCTCTCCAGTAAACTAACAAACTGACGTTCTGTGCCAAATCAAAACAGACCTTTTCCCAAAGCTTTCTTATGTTTATCGTTTCCAGTAAAAAAGTCCTTGCTTTGCACAGCACCGCTTCGAGAAATGCCTTCATCCCCACAAGAAGGATGAAATCCCTCAGTGACAATTCATGGCCCGAGTATATTATAACAGAAATACACCAAACTCTGGCAGATAGGTGCTAAATCGTGCTAAATTTTAGTCTATACTCACAATGACAGCAGAAAATTCCAATCACTCAACTACTTTCTCGGGCATCTCATTAAAATGTCTTTAAACTGTAGGAATGGAATCGTACCAACTGCCTATTTAGTATCCATCCAGTCGGGTTTCCAAGTGAGAACAATTGACATGAAAATTATGCAAATAGAAATTCCAAAAATAAGGAAATGTGCCAATTTAAAAAACTCGTAGGTCTTTTGATAAAAAAAAAGTTTTTTGAGCAAGGATTAGGTGGTCTCTTTTTGTGTATTTCACAAAACTGCAATGGAATCACTTTTTTTCGCATCACAGGAGTCGCATGATCGACGACCGGATGTTATCACTGGCAAACAAAACAGAAGATCACAGGAAATGCTAGGAGGATGATGGCCCCTCATGTTTTTTAATGACTTCTCATATGAACAAACTGGTTCGCATGTGATTATAATTGTGTTTTAATTGTGAAATAGTATTTGTTTGACCTTAGTGGAATATCAACAATAATTTGCGCACATTTGTTTATGTGAGACATTTTAACTTCTGTAAATTTAAAATGCTGCCTCCAGTGGTTTTTCTGGTCTCCCTAACTAAACAATGTTAGCACATCACGTATTTGTGCTTAAGCAATGTTTTGTTGTCTTAAGTTTTCCATATGTAACTGAAAGTTGACTTCAAATTAGTTTCAAAAAGGCGAGCAAGAAGCGTTTCTGGAGACAAATTGTGTTCTACTTTTCCAAGCTTCTATATATATGGGCTTCAAGAAGCTCTGCTGGTCTTCAAAGAGGAAAATTCAGCTGTTGTGAACCTGATCTATTTAGAAACAATGGAAAAATGTGAGATTGATCCAACTTCATTCTATTCCACAGCGCTGCCTCTCGTCTTTCCACTTGCAGCAGTCATTGTTACTGCAGTTTCTCAAACAGATGAAGTCATTTTGTCGGTACATACCACACCAATCAAGGACATCTCTAATTCGAGACTTAGAAGAAGGGGGGAAATAAAGATTTTATGTAATGAATGGGCTGAGCTAAAACGTGAAACCAAGATTAATGTGAGCACCACACGTTCTTCCGCCTCCACAAGCTGTCAGCCGCCGCGGCCCTCCTGCTCCCCTCCTCCAGCAGTGTCTTCCCTCTCTACATCTAAATTCTACGTTCTTTCTGAGGCCTGTTTTCCTCAGTTCTATGTTACCTGAATGGATGCGTTTCTATTACAAGAGTGTGTAAAACTCTGTTGATATTCCACTAATGTGGGAAAATCACTATTTCACAATTGTGGTGTTTGTATTAATTAAAAAACACGATTAAAATCACATAGGAATAGGTCCCTTCATGCAAGTCATTAAAAAAAACAAAAAACATGCTGCGCCATCATCCTTCCTCCACTTCCTGTCGTCTTCATCTTTTCCGCCAGCTGTAACATCCAGCTGTCGATCATTTGACTTGTGTGATGTGAAAAAAGTGTTTCCATGGCTTTTTTGCGCATGACACTCATTACAGAAGGGTAAAAAAGCTAACACCTCCTAGCACCAAAACTCTCTATCAAAAAAGTGATTTTTTTTTTTAAGTTGGGATGTTTTCATTGAACAAATTTATTTTTGTAATTCCAATTTGTGAAATGTTGCGGTCAATGGAAACGCAGGTACAGTTGCTTTTTCCAGTGCAGTAGGTCCATCAGTTCAGGTTCTGAAATTTGACCTCTGCTGTGAAAACGGGCTGATCGGAAATGATGGGTTATATTCTGTAATATTTGGAAATTATGGTGGTGTTTTTGCTTCTCCGTGACGTTGCAATCTCCTGAAGCTCAAACTGTGTCAACGGGAGAATCCCACCCACATATATCAACTGATTCTTGTGTCTGAAAAAGAAAATAAACCGATTTAAAGGGTCACTACGTGGGCCAAGCGATGAAAAGCCGAAAGAGTGAAATGAGGTGGGGAATCTGCCCATCTGTCCTGTTCAGATGACCAAGCGATCGATACGTGTGTGGGAGAGTCACCGTGTGTTTTGCATGTGTGTGTGTGTTGGGTTTTTTTTTTTTTATGACTCACGCAGGTGTGCAGGCAGCCTGGCAGGCTCGTCCTCCATTCTGCTGGCTGGCCTCGCGGCGGGAGCATGGACGGGGGAGGAAGTGGAGTTTGGCAGCAGGTTCGCGGAAGGACTGAAAGAGCTCCTCTCCTGCTATGAATAGACACAGAGACACAAAGCATGGCTCACAAAGCTCCGAGAGATGCACCGGCCCTGAACCCAAACAGCCGCCCCGCCAAGCCGCCAGCCCGCCTCGGCTCACCTCGCCTCGCCTCGCCGTGCTCCCACAGCAACCGCTGCAGCCAGAGGAAAATGCAGCACTAATAAACCGCTACGCTGCCCTGTTGAGTCATGAACTGGCTTTCTGGAGGCTTTAGGACACAGAATGCCACACATGCTTCAGCACATGTGTTGCTATGCAGGACACCGAGGTTCTGCACCGTCGGGCAAGACTGAACTTTAGACTCTTAGGAACAAACACAATAAACTTCGATTTAACTTCAGGTTAAGCACTTCCAAAAACAAGAAAATCTGGTAAAGGCTTTGACATTTCCAGAAAATATCTGTTGAAATCATCACAAGAAATGTCAAAAATTGTTGACATTTCAGTTGTTTAAGGGTAACTTATTGCCAGACGGCTCTTACATTGTTTGAACAAGTTAAATATTATGTGAAATAGCCAAACTTCAGTGTCCAACGAGGCACACTGACAGCTTCATAGAGCTTCTCCAGGAAGCACGAAAAAAACCCAGCAAAGTTCACCTTGATTTCATATCAACCTGCAAATTAATCTTGTGATTTTGATAACATACACTCAATTTTTCAGTCAATTTTTCAAAGCATGATTATTTAACAAGGCAGTGAGACTGAAGATGCATGGGTCAAACTTTTATCAACCGATACCATTTTTTTTTTTTAACATCCAATGAGCTGATCCGAATTTAACACCTGCAAACTCATTTGCATAAGCTTTGTTTTACTTTGCACATGCCATTTGTTGAGGCGTTTACATTAGGGATGAGTAAATTAGCCGAATTGTAGGGACATTGGTATTGATATGTCGCATGTGACTCCAAATTATTCACACAAAAGTTGCCTGTCCACTGCTTTTTTTGTTTTGTTTTTTGTAGCGCATGTCTAAAAATTCAAAATAAAATGTATCTTGTGAAGCTGGTATAAATGCAAAAATGCTATTTGATACGCTGCTGGTCACCATTTGCAAAGCAGCCAATCTATAAGGTGCATTCACTTTCCTTGGTGCTGATTGGCTGTTCCCCCAAGAACATAAGAAAAGAAGACTCCAGAAATGATATGAAGATGGTTTCCATTGTGCGTATAATATAATAATATTAAGGCATATTTAGTGATTGAAATATCAGAATATATCTTTGTGAGCAAAGCACAGTTTCCTAAGATTCAGGTGTAGTACTCATATTGATATTCTGCCAATATTTTGGGATTATTTCAGTCCCTGTTTTTAAAATATCACCATTGATCAGCTATTTAATTGACATTATGGTTGCTACCAGAGTTTGCATTTTATGATTGTCACAAAGTTGAGTTTGACATTTATGAACAAGTAGAAAGCTGGTAATGTCTTGAGACGTTAAAGACAGATAAAGGTCTCTATTGAACAGCAGATTCTCCATATACCACCAAGGCAATTACAACACTAACTATCTTTTAATAAAAGAGTTGGTGCATGAGTGGGGATCGTTTCGTAATCTTAGATCTTACCTGCATAAAATAACCTGCAGAAGATGTTTAATGTGTGCAAGCCAGAAAATAAGTGATGTAAAATAAAACTGAAATTCGAATGTTAGACCTGGAGGAAAACTGGAGATCAGTATTTTAATTCATTTGTTCATTCACTGTGTCACATTCAATCAAAAGAAGATGTTGATCGGGAGTGAATCGTGGTGAAAATCTATTGCATCAACTGGAAGTTTGCTGCGTATGTCTTTAATGTACTCAGTATGTGGCAGCTGATCCGGTACAGACACCTAACACAAATTCAGACTTTCAAAGTTTTCAGCTGTGATGCATTTACTGAATAGGGTGGGAAAAAAAAGTTCAATCTGAGCGACCGATTATCGGTCAAAGCCAGTCAAGAGAAAACTGTCTGATTTTAATAACTGGCTGTTTAACTGGTGAATCCATCTTTTACATTTTAGGTTTTCCTAGATAAATTATTGCAGGATTTTGAAAAGTTATAGGATGTTTCCTTTCTTAGCTTTTTTTCCTAGTAAAACACAACCTATCAAGCAAACAATGAACAATTTCTGTCACTTATTTCTTATGTCTCTGGAGTTTATTTGTCCTGATTTTAAAAAAAAGGAGTCCATCGTTCATTAGCTTCCCTTCTTTTGACTAAAGACATATTCCAGACATATTTGAAGCTTTGCCTTTGGGTTCCAGCCTCCTGTCACTATCCAGCCACTGACAGGCCTTACATACCAACAGCATGTACCAGGAATTTCCTGTGGAAGCCAAGCAATAATCTCTCATTCCCCTATTTCCTCCTATTGGAAAGGAAAGGCCCATCTCGCCGCTTGTCTAAAAATTCACTTCCCCGAGTCTTCAGCGGCTCGGATTGGGTCGGTCAAGACTGGGTCATGTGATGGAGTCAAAGGGAAGGTGACCTGTGATGGAGCAGAGCCTTCATGAGAAGGTGAACGGTGGGGGAGGGAAGGGAAGCTGGCCAGCCGTCTTCTCTCCAGCTGCCGGAGGTGGAACTTCTCGGGGACGGTCAAACGCTTATCAGACTCGGTAATGAGCATCCCACACAAGCAGGGCAACATCACTCGCTGCCGGTCGCGGAGAAGCTCGCACTGCCTCCAGACATTTTACACTGACGACACCTTGGTATTTCTAGCTCTACATCTGCCACTTCGGACTGTTTTCTGGGTTTCTATAAGACCTAGATCATGAATTTCAAATGTCCTGCCTGATCAGTCACTTCACATCAAATGGTTTTCAGCTGATGGTTATCAGCTGATGGTTATCAGAGTATTAAAAGTCATAACTCATTATTAAAAAAAAAAATCACTAATATCAGGTCTGATATATTGCCTTTCTCATTCTTGTTTTCTTCAGGCTTTTATAGACGAGGAAGCACTGGTAGTTAAAAAATGGACCTACTCAAAAATGTGCATCAAAGTTTAGGTGAAACTCTCCGTTTTCAGTTTTGACATGTTCAACACATAAAGAAAACAATTTTATTTTGGTTTTGTTTTTAGTATTCAACCTGCAGATGACCCATCAGAGCACATCAAAGGAAATTTGTCTCAATCTGTTCTGCTTTTTGGTGATTCTTTTTTGATCATTATGCTTTATAAATAAGTCGTTCTGGCTCATTCGAAAACCAAATCTATGTTTGGACTAGGACTAGTCGTTTCATATCCCTGCTGTGTGTCACTTATGTAGCTAGTTATTTCTAGTAGGTACTGTAAGCAGTTGCCTCAATTCGCTTGATTAGTAATTATGCTCCTGGCCATGTCATCCCCTCAAAATCAGTATTTTACTTTCTATACCGTATTGAGCCATCAGGAAAATTGCATGATAAACAAAATCAAACATAGCCAGAATATCATTTGATTTTGCTTTTTAATTACATTATGATGGAGATGAGCAGAAATTGGAGTAAATTGTGACCTACAAAGCAGAAGAAGTCTGTTGATTTGGTGCCTGATTAGTCACAGCTCCATCAGACATTGTTGAAAATGTGTTAATAATTTCAGGGTTTTTGGCTGTCTTCAAGGCAGATCATTTTCTGTGGTCATAGACAACACCATGTTTCACAAAAAACAAACATGACTCTTTCCTGTGGATAAAGGGGCTCTTACAAGTCAATAAACGGCCATTTATTCTAACTCGCAAAAAGGAGGTCAGGCACTTTCTTTCTGGGCAAAAAAGGTGTAATTTTGAGTCGCATGCTTTGACGCGTTTCAAAATAAAGTCTTGGTTTTTACAACATGACCTTTACGCCAGCTTTTAAAACACTGTAACTACAATTTTTAACCTTAAACTCACACATGGTTTTTGCAGTCATTCGAATTCAGGTTAAAATGTTGTTTTTCGACGTGTCTTTTGGATGTGAAATCCCCACTTTTCGTGCGGGGCTACAGTCGCGTTAGTTGAGGTTTTCCAGCGCTGTTAGTGAAGTGAGTTCAGTCCGCTCTTACTCTGATAAAGCCGTTTGTATGCTCCTGTTCTCACGCGGTCCTTTCGCCCCGTGTTTTAAATCAAACGGTTCCCGACAGTCACGACCTCTTCTTCCCATCGATACCACCATCATCATGAGCGCGAGCCGAGCCGAGCCGAGCCGAGCGCGTGGAGCGAGCCGCGAGCAACAGATGAGCAACAAAAACAGACGCGTGCGTCCGCGGCGCGAGCTTCTCTTCTCTTGTTTGCGGAAAGTGTTCCTGCCGGAGGAGAGGAGCTCGGTTAGCCCGGCGGTCGGCGTTACCTTGTTCGCAGCAGCAGAGGAGGAGGATTCAGACATTATCTTCCCGACAACTTCTCTCCCTCTCCTTCCACTTTTCCGTCGTGCTTCCTCTCTCTCTCTCTCTCTCTTTCTCTCTGCCTGTGTCGGTCACTTTCCTTCACAGAAGCCCGAACAGCTGCAGCGGCAGGAGTGGCACACCGAGCGCTCGTCTCGTCTCTATGGAATAAGTTGTTTTTCTCCTGTAGCCCCGCTTCTTCGGCTTGTATTTCCCCCCTGTCTTCTTTATCTGCTTGCCCGGTCCATGGCGCGGCTGTTGTCGGTGTGAAAACTTCTTTTGTCTTTCGTGTGTTTTCTTTCACATGTCGGCACCGCGCTGGTTAATAATCCCTTCCTGGAAGAGAGAAACACCCCCTCCGCCCTCCTCCTCCTCTCTTTCTCTCTCTCTGTGACTGTCTCTCTCTCTGTGTGTCTCTGTCTCTCTCTCTGTCTCTCTCTCTCTCTGTCTCTCTCTCTGTGTGTCTCTCTCTCATTGATCTGGATGTGTGTAAAACGGCGAAATGACGTGAATTCCCAGCAATGAGCCTTGCCCCCTTTTAAAGGGAAACCCGAAGCAGGAAATCGCGGCAGATCTCTTTGCAAGACACACACACACACACACACACACACACACACACACACACACACACACACACACACACACACACACACACACACACACACGCACACACGCGCGCGCGCGCGCGCCTACACACAGCGACAAGCCGAGTCAGAAACACTGACACAGACTAGTTTTCTATTTACTCCTTAAATCAAAGCTTAAAGCAAATGCGGTTACACAATGGGCTTAACCTCTATACTTTAATTAGACCCTGTTGAGCAAAATTAAACAGCAAAAGTATAAACAATATGAGTGGACCTGGAGTGCATTCCAAAAGTATTAATACCTGAGTTTCTCATGTTGAAATATAAAAATATTTTAAAGGGGCAGTATTATGTTAAATCAACTTTTTTGAGCTTTACATCATGTTATAATATTATTATTATATTATTCCCTCATCAAAGACGTAAGTGGAGTGTTGATTTTTTTCATGTATGTTTGAGAAATCCTTTAATCTCCCATGGCAACCATTCAGCTGTGCAGAACGCCTGGGTGGAACTAGCTCCGCCTTCAAGGTGGAACTCCTCCTCCGAGCTGCAATTTGCAAACTTCCACCTCACGGCCCCCTCTCCCCTGCAACTCGCTCACTCAGCTCCTTCAGACTAGCCAGAACCAAATAGTTCGGTGGAACAGCGCATTTGTTGAGCTCAATATATAAGCTACTTAGTGAAAAACTGGTAAAAACATTTAAAGGCTAATACGGATGCCCAATTTCAAGGCTTTAAATTACATCAAATTTCTTTTAGGTAATATTTGATATAGATAGAATTTTTGTAACTGACGGTAACAATTGCTTCATTGTGCTGTAAACTTGCACTATTTCCCTGGAAAATGCACAATATTGCCCCTTTTGTGTATTCTTTTGTGATTTTATGTGACAAAACAACCCAAAGTTTCAAAATAGCTAAGGTATATAACGTTTGTCCTGCCATTGGAAGAAAATCGCTCCCACAGCATGGAAGCACCCATTTTTGGACGTGTCCCACTGAAAAATGTGTAAATAGTTTTTTTGGGGTGGGGGGGTTTTTGACTGGTCAGTTTCACACCTAACAAGCAATGTAAGGGGAAGTAAACTTCATTGATATAACTTACTGTCCCTCTGACAGTATGGAGGAATACCTTCAAACCAGAAACATACATGAAATTTGCTGAATGGACTGGACTTTCAAAAAGCTTTTCCAATCATTTTGACCACTCAAAGCACTTTACAGAGTCTCAGTCACCCATTCGCGCACACCGATACATACATCAGTAGATTTTGGGGTTAAGTGCCTGAAATGTGGCAGGAGGAAGCATGTAATCAAACTTACAACCCTCCCATCACAAGACGACTACTATACCCACAAACCCACAGTTGCTGTAAAAATGAAGAATTTTATGATGTTTTTGTCATATATGACTGATCTTAAAAAGGGGCAAGATGAAGGATGGACATATAAATAAAAGAATGGACTGCTGTACCTCGTCATCTCCATTGGGTGTCGCCACTCTGTGAGTTTATTTCACAACACATCAGGGCAGGTCTTTATGTTCAATTGAATCTGTCCAATTTTTAAAAAATTATTTGCAAAATACGACTTAATAAGAAGACAAGAAAAGCTTTCCTCTAACTCTCCATCTCACTCAAGACAACACTCAAACATCCCACTAAGGGTTTCCATTTTACTGTTAAGACATTTCTCACACGTTTCTGTTCAATCAGATCTCCTAACTCTGGCGGTTAGATGCTTCTACACTATTTGAGTAAGTAAGTTATGTTCCATTGGGTTTTATTTGAGCGTATTAGTATAAATGACCCCTTTGCGCACGACAGCCGTTTGTGTAAAAGAACAAAAAACACGAATCCCATAAAATACATTGATGTTTGTGGTTTTAACATGACAAAATTGACTGAATAATGGTTCACAGAGTTTCAAACAGAGCCGAAATGGGTCTTAGATCAGACATATTTCAGGTTTAGGCACAAAAACATGGGAGAGCATCTTTAAAAAGTGAAACTTTCACCATATCCAAAGATGTTATAATTACCAAAAAAAAATAATTTAAAAAAGAGCAGAAAAAAAATCAAAGCAAAATTCAAAACCACAGCTGGATGTATGGGATGGATGGAATGAGGTCAGTATTATTTGGCACTGAGGGAGATTGGAAAATAGGAGATTCTGTCAGGAAACGCTTCTTTTAAGGCTAAAGACGAAGGAAATTTCGTCGTTTTTAACTCTTCCGACTCCACATGGTTGACTTTTAAGGCACAGAACTGTCTTGAAGCAAAACGGCCCTGAAAGGTTGCGAAAAATAATGCTACACAATGACGCCCTCAAGTGGCGAACTGCAGTATTACCTAAAAAAGGTTAAGTTTCGGTTTCCAATCAGCAGAAACGACACCGAGCTTTTCCCTTTCCTGTTGGACCAGAGCCGCAGTCGCCTCTTGCCTTCAGGGCGGAAAGGGCTCCTGGAGAAGCTATGGAGGCCCAAATATTACAGTTCATCTGCGCTAATCAAGGAGCAGTTGATGTCGAGGAGTTGATGTTCAACCTTTTCCCAGGGGAGTCCACGACTGAGGTGATTTCCAACCAGAGCAAGTTTGCCTTGTGTTCCAGCAACGGGCAGCAGAGAGTGGTGGCCAGGACCAGCCTGAGACTGTGCAGGAAGAGAGACTGCCCGGGGACGTGCGAGAGTCTACACCTGTGTAAAAACTTCCTCTTCTCCGGCTCCTGTCTCTTCCTACAAAGGTGAATAACTCGGTGACGTTAGGGGCCGCTTTAAAGGGAAACGAGAAGGTGGTCACGTCTTTACTCATGCAGTTAAAACCAGGCTGTTAAAGCTAACTCGACGGTCGAGCTGGAGTTATTAGTTTGTCTGGTCAAAGGCCTTGTCGACCGCGGTGCGTTCAAGTGTTGGGGTAAAAGATGATCTGTGGCGCAAGACTGACGAGCACACGAAAACCATCAGACAATGACAGTGTGACGCTATAATCCAAGTAGAGTTTTGAAATGACGTGTCTGAAAGGGCTTGACTGTAATATTTTTCTCTAAGTTAACAGTGACATTATTGGCTAATTGTTTTATTCTCTACAGTGGAAGCTAGCTTTACCTACTGCTGTTATGACAGAGAAGTATCCTCAAAGTCAAGGTGTGTTTAGGATCTAATCCAACCAGTAAGACAAAAAACAACTAATCATTTGATTTGATATTTTTCATTTATAATGTAATACCACTTATATAATCCAAAATATGTGCGAGCTTGACATTTTGAAGTTTCTTTTATATCAGATTTTTTATTTTCTGGCACTTAAATCTTTCTAAGTTTATTCATCACCAGTGGCATCACTGCCCACAAACAGTTGCCACAATTCATTAAAGCCTATTCAAAATTAAAATCAGGAAAATGACTTTTTAAAATGTAAGTCAAAAATTAAGAAAGGGGCTGACATTAGTTTCCCTTTAACATGTGTAAAGTTATGACCCAAAACGTACGTGTCTTGGAAAAATTCAAAATAAATTTCACATGGATTTTGACACTATCACCACACAAATTTCACAATGTGTTCTTTTATAGTTTACCTTCTTCTTTTTTCTTTTTTTTTTTTAATTCAGACAAAATTCAAGTATGTCATTGTTTAAAGCTGTAATTTTTCCCCATCTAAAGCAAGAGCAGAAAATAATTTGGAATAACGATTCAGTTCCTCCTTCAAGGTCAAGTCCAAATCTGTCCATGTAGCACTGCATGAAGTTCCTTCCTTTTCTAAGCTGCTGTGTGTTGTGAAAAAAGAAACCCACAAGAAATTTAGATACGGAATGAATAAGTTGAGCGCAAAAGGAAAAAAAAAGTATATATTTGAACCAATAGATAATTCATGTCAAGTAATATCCCAACAATGTGTGTTTAACAGGGAGAGGCAAGTTTATTAGTATTCAACACAAATGGAAAGAAACATTAAATGCCATGTTTAGGCATAACAGAAATTATAATGACAACGCCGACAGGATGTAAGTAACTGTTGTGCAGCAGTGTGATTTAATTGAATTAATTTAGGTATTTATAAATCCCATCATCTCAGATTGGTTTGACAGATGTTGAATGAAAGAGACTCGTCAATAGAGCCCTGAGGAACCCCATAAGTGATGTTTCTTTGCTCAGCTTTAGGATTATGAGCATAAACAAAATGGTTCCGGTCTGTCAAAAAGGACCTGAGCCAGTTCAGAACAGGACCAGGCAATCCTGCATTCACAGTTTACACATCTTCAAATCTCCAAACAGACCATTTGCCTCGAGAACTTTTAGTAATCAAGGTACCAGAGTTATCTGAGGAGTCATTTCTGCCCAAAACGTAGGAATGTGGGGTTTTTAACTGAAAAGCACAAAAAGTGTCGTGGTCACTTTCTTGTATTACCATAAGGTTAGAAACATTTATAGAACATGAACAATATCAGTTATTGGCCATTACAGTAATACTAATATTGGTTAACATTATTGGCCAAAATTTTTGTAACAGTGCATCCTTACTAGGACTCATGCAGCAATTACAAAAATTGTTTTAAAATTGCTAAACACGTCTTTTTAAATTGGTCATTTTGAATTTTTGTGTATTCCTCTTCAACAGAAAAGGCTGCAGCTTCCCCCACGTTCTGAACTCTGAGTACAACCAAAGGCTGCTGAGGGAACATGAGCTGGAGGGCCTGAGCAGGGCGGAGCTGTGTACGCTGCTGCTGCAGAGCGACAACAGCATGCTGCCGTCTGTAAGTCCATCAAGGCTTTTACATTCTCACCTCTTGAAGTTTCACATTAGAAACAACAAGGATTATACTCAACTTCACTATACTTGACTGTGTTCCTCAGATATGTTTTGATTACAATAACGGTGATGGAGAATTTGGCCGCTGTACGAGCGGCTTAGCTTGTGAAAGACTCCACATCTGCGAGAAGTCCCTGACCCGAAGCTGCAGCTGCTCCAGAGCCCACGACTTCACTGCTTTTCAGCCGAAGAAGATCCTGCATGATAAGATGGTGCCCAACGACATGCTTCGCTCGCTGAAGACCGTTTACGCAAATCGAGAAGCGTTGAGGCTCTATAACAGAGGCGAAGCTGTTCGGGGTCACAGGGGCAACTACAGCTCCAGCGACGGGCCAAATTCAAGTCGCAGGCCGGGCCATAGAGGGAGAGGTGGCAATAGAGGCAACCGGGGTCCCAGAGGTAGAGGTATGAGGGGCAGCAGGGGCAATAGAGGAAGCTCCAGACAGCAACAAACAGCCACCCAAAGTGACCTTGTGGTGGACCTCGAGTCGTGGACTATTGTCAGTGAAGATGGACTTTATGAAACCAAAAGTGAGCAAGGAGATTTCAGGTCATCCAGCAGTGACGTCTCTGCCGCTGGCAACGACTTCGATTCAAGAAGTGACTGTGATTTCAATATGGAGCAGAGGGAGTGGAACCGAGGAACGAGAGGGGGAGGGAGAGCTGGCCACAGGGTGTTCAGAGGAACCAGGGGCCCGAGGGGAAGCAGAGGGGGCAGCGGAAGCGGAGGTAATCTCCTCACACAGCTACGAAGCACTTCCTTTGGTGACATCTGGGGTGAGTTGCACGACCTAAGCAAGAGTCTTGTGGCGAGTTTTAATTCGTCAAACAGTGACGTCTCTGCCGCCGCTGACGACTCCGAGGCGAGCAGCAATAGAAAGAAAAAGCGCAGTCGAAGTCGCAATCGGACTTCAGCGAATAAAGGGAGAGGCGGCAACCAACCAGGGATGCGAAGGGCGTCTGCCGACGAAATGATTAATGCTGCTGGTGGCCAAGAGGGAAATGGAGCAGATGACCTGAAAGGCAGACAAAAAAACAAACCTGTCAAAGGTAAATACACCAACTATATAATGGGAATGAATAATGATTCAAAGTGCGTAGCGGAAGTTAATTTAGTGTTTTCTGTTTTTACTAGATAAAACCGAGATATGCATGTACTTCATTAAAGGCTACTGCAAGCATGATGGTAAGTTACTGCCTGTCATTCGACATGGAACCTGTTTCCTTTCCTTGTTTCGCCACAGATGTTCTCATTCGTGGTTGTTCTTTTCAGACAAATGTTTTAAAGCTCACGACAAGATGCCGTACAGATGGCAGGTCCAGGAAGGAGGCCAGTGGAACGCCTTGCCTGATAACGAGACAATCGAAAAGGAATACTGTGATCCCAGCAACTCGTACAGGTATTCTGCTCTAACGGGCATAAACCTTCTCAGCTTGTCACAGAAAGAAAAAATGAACTGTTTTTATTTGGTCTCATGCAAGTTTCTTGACAAATGGTCTCTTTTAAGTGTGTAACAGGATCTTAGAATATGACAGCGTTAAAGTGAAGTCTGTATCAGCATGTTACTTCTCTTGGTGAATTAAATTTTAGTGGTTTCAGCTTCACATCCTGTTTGAGACTAATTTAGAAGTAAGAAACAGACAAGCTAGAAACATTTTTTAATAGAATTGGTTAGATGCTTTATTGTCCAATTTGAAACATTTTTCTCTGTGTGGGAAAATGTTACTATCCATTACTATCCATTATTAACTAAACATAAAACTACCTCTGCCCAAACATGGTAGAAGAATATACAAGGCGTGTGAGCAGCCATATTGAATTCTGAGGCCAGAGTCTGTCGTTGAGCAGTTATTGTTGTTGTCAGTTATTTATTTATGTATTTATGGTGGCCCACAAAGATCAACAAAATGTAAAAGTCTTTCGACAACAAAAACCACCACAGAAGCTATGCTAAAAAATAGTTCATGCTAAAATGATAGTTATGTTAAACCAAAAGCCAGGTTAAAATGGAATTCATGCTGAAACAGAAGTTATGCTAAAACTGTAGTTACACTAAATTGACAATCATCCTAAAATGGAAAAGGATTGCAGCACTTAAAATAAATATGGACAAACACACTCAGAATATAAAACTCAGGTATTTTCCTCTAGATTCACTGAAGCGTTGCTTTGTGTCTACAGCAGCGGGAGTCCGCCTGTTCATTTTGACACCATGACTCGTGGAGGGAACAAAGTGCGGCGGCTCACTACGGTGAACTCTTTGGTTGAGCCGACCTTCATCCACACCACGGAGTGGCTCTGGTACTGGCAGGACGAGTTTGGAAAGTGGAACCTGTACGGTTCAGATGTGAGTACACAAAGTCCTTGTGTAACAGCTAAACACGTTTTGTGCTCAAAGTCAGAATTGAGAAAAGTTAGTTTTGAAAGTGTCCATTATTGTCAGTTCAGTCACAAAAAAAAAAGCACAGCTGCTTTCAAAAAATGTAAGCGAAAAAGCATCTGCCAAATGCAAAAGTAACGGCGGTTTGCTAGTCTGGAGCATGTAGGTGGGTTAACACAACACTAGGGTGGCAAGAGAACAGCAGTAATCATAGAGCAAAAATTGTTCACAAGTAGGGAAACATCCAACTCTAAGCTCAGAGCGTGGAGTGTCCCTACAAGAACCCGAGAGCTCTACGTCAGGCTCTCCACGCCTCAGTTAGTATCTTAAATAATAATGGAAAGGTTTAAAAAATATTGAATAGATGTGGTTTATTTGGGAGAGTTGTTTGAAGAGCAAACAAACTATAAGCAGTCAAGTTTGCATCTGAATCAAACACAAGGCTTGCTGCTAAACCGCCATTGTTTTCTAATGTTGGTCCAAACTCTTGAACTCACTAAATGAAATTAATATCACCAAAAAATAGGTTAAATGTAGCTGATTTAACTGTAAGCCTCAGGAATACTGCATAGCAGTCCAAATATCTGAGCAGTCATGTTGAGGACACATGACATAAACAAAGTTTATAGTCTTTGCCCTCAGCAATGCCATGTCATAAAAACCTGCACAGCACTTGTTACACGTATATCGGGGATGGCCAACAGCAGATAAACAAGGAAAAAAAACGACGTGTCAGCAGAATGTCTACAGAAGATACAAGTAGTGACACGATGCCTCAGCAACAGAGCCAGCTGAGGTGATCCAGGCTAACAGTGGCTACTGCTGGTGCTTTCAGGGACAAGAAAAAAAAAAGTACATGATTCCTGCCAGTAGAAATATTTTGAGGAATCGGTAAAATCAATCTAACATAGAATTCCTTGTCTCTATTTTTGCTTTAACTGATAATATATTTTTCTTCTTTTTAAACAGTCCTTTCATACACTAATTTATAATCACCCCAATAAGCTGCCTTATAAAAATCATCTAATTAGCTAGAAAACTCCATCTTTACATCAGTTTTTTTAAAATCCAGTTTTATTCATTTGTGGAATTAAATGAATCCCATGTTGTTGGAGAACACCAGAGCCACATCTTCTAATATGATTCTCTACATACTGAGCCAGAACCACCAACACTGTGTTGCAGAACGCCGGAAGGAAATCATCAGACATCAGAAGTGAAACTTTGGAGCAGAAGTTTCTGGACAAAGAGAGTGAAGTGGAGTTCTCTGCTGGCTCCCAGTCTTATTCTCTTAGTATCCAGGGTAAAACACAAGACTTTGACATTTGAAATTGAATTAAAAAAAATAAATGCAACCTTGTTTAGTATGTCTGTTTTCCCCTTCAGACATGATTCAAACTAACAAGCATTATGGTACTAAGAGGCTTGTGAGCAGACGTCCTCTGTTTGTCTCTGCTGCTGATGTCCGAACCAAGAAAGTCAGGTAGGTTGGGGAAAAGCAGTTATTCATTAGTCCTCTTGTTCTGAATGTGTTCTCCATGTTTTAAAATGGTTCAACTAAGTCAATCTGAAACTTGTCCTCACCATCTATTCCTGCAGAAAGCCTGCAGCAAATTCTTCTCCTGTGCCAGACCACTGGGACAAGACGCAGATCCCTTCAACAGGATTCTCGGTATAATAAACTCACTATAGGGTTAGGGTTTCCTGCCTCTCCACTCTGACTGGAGGGAAGTAGGATTGGGCGAATACTTTTCTTTTTCCAGATAGAAGCACAGTGGTGTAGAGGGCCAATCTTTCTCGAGTCTTTAAAAAGTCAGTTATAGTCCTGCTCACCATTATTGGCACCCATGAAGTTTAAATATCTATAATAGAACATTATAGATATGAAATATGAAGGAAATTCATCAAGTGAAACAACATTTAACTGCAAATGATAAAAATGATAAAAAGACATTTAAAAAGATGAACATTATGAGGAAAACAAATAAAAACATAATGTTTACCATGTCAATGGTATTGGCACCCTTTTCTGCAAATCAGTATGAAAACTCAATTTGGCTCACCTGTTGCAAATCACAAATAGAGATCACTTGTGATGAAGTACCTCCACACATGTGACATGAATTAACCAATGAATGATCATGTTGGTGCTTTAAAAGCCACCTGTTAGTCCATCTTCACATGTGACAATGGTAAAGACAAAGGACCTGTCTGAGGACACCAGAAACGCTATCATTTGTAAGCACAAGACCTCCAAAGGGTATAAAGCCATCTTCAAAGACCTTGGTGTCCCTGTTTCAACAGTGCGTAATGTTATTAGGAAGTTTTCCAGGCATGGAATGGTCAAGAACCTCCCTGGACTTGGGGGGAAGAAAAAAATTGATGACAGAATGGTGGAAAAAACACCATATCAAACATTTAAAGACCTAAAGACCAACCTGGAGCAGTCTGGTGTGATTGTTTCAACAAGTACCATACGCTGCACATTAAACAAAGTGGGGCTTTATGCACAGAGGCCAAGGAAGACCCCATTGCTAAAGAAAAGACATAAAAAATGTAAGCTTGATCTTCACAAAAGAGAACCTGGACAAACCTCAAGCCTTCTGGGACATTTTATGGACAGATGAAACACAAGTGGAGCTTTTCGGTAATTCGTACAAACAGTTGTTGTCTGTTTATAGATGGCGCAATGAAGCCTTTAAAGAAATGTACACAATACCAACAGTCAAGCATGGTGGAGGATCCATAATGCTGTGGGGCTGTTTTGCAGCATCTGGTACTGGAGGACTTTACTGTATCACAGGCATCATGAAATCAGAAGATTACCAAGCAATTCTGGAGCTAAACGTCTTGTCAAGTAAGAAAACTTGGTTTGAGGCGAAGATCCAAAGCACACCTCCAAAAGCAAGCAGGCATGGCTGAAAGGGATATAATGGACTGTTTTAAAATGGCCAGCAATGGGTTCTGATCTTAATCCAATTGAAAATCTTTGGGTGGAGCTGAAATCTGCCATTGGAGAAAAGAGCCCTGCAAATGTACAAGAGCTTGAGCATATTGCAAAAGAAGTGTGGGAGAAAATCCCACCAGAAAAGTGCAAGAAGCTTATAGATGAATATAAGAAATGTTACAATATAAGAAATTGTTACAATTTTCTTATTCTGGTTAAAAAAAAAAACGCTCCTTGTCCAGTGCTTTGCTTTGTCCAGAAGGTCTTAGCTGTTGAGAAATGATTGCTTCCTGGAGACATCGACTCTGTTGAGATTTTAAATTTTACAAAATCGCTAACGTTTGTCCATTACCTCTGTAAGGCTCCAATTCAATGCTATGAATCTATCTGGAAGTTCCCTGTGCTGTAAAACAATCACCCAGTGCCAGTCCAAACAAGATGGCTGTTAATGTTAGTTCAGTATTTGCAAGCATGGCCAGCACGGACTGAACGACTTTGTTCACTTCCTCCACTGCCACAACGACAACTGCAGGCAGAGTACGTTTCTAAATCAGTGCAGAAAATCTATGTCATCGTTCACAAATTCTCATTCTGCTCATTGGCCTGGTACAAATTCTACCAGAGAAATTCGGCTCAGTGGGAGAAATCTCAGATAGAAAACTGATGGGAGATGAGAATTGAGCAGGAAGGAAATCATTTCCTGTTCTCCTAATGAAAATCTATGGTTTTGATCCAATTTCAGAAAGGTATGGAGTAGGTGATCCGATATCCACAAATTACACAAAACACATTGGAATTTCTATTTCAATTCATGATTCAATTTAATGCAATAACTATGCAAGTTATTTAGAACTGGTAAACAAGAATATTGTGCGTCCATCCAAATTTCTTCTGTTATCATCTGGACGCTTTATCAACACCAGAATTGAGCATAAGAAAGGATGAAACTATCAAGGAATGTCGATGAAGAAGGCATCAGATTCTCTAAGAATAGAGCTTTTTGAGACGCAGAGTTCAAGTTGAATATTGAATACACAACAGTGGTAGTTGGGATGTAAGACATGAAGCAACTGTATTACATTTCTGAAGACAGCAGAAATGTCTGAGAAGGATTTGTCTGTGTAAATAGTCTGTAAATGTTCTGAAATCTACAAATAAATAAAGGACACATATATGTTGCATATGATCCTGTGTTTGTGATGTGGAACACAAACCTCATGTTTTTACAAAACGGTTTGGCAATACAGTGGGTCTTAGTTGAAGGGACCATTTGTTAGCATTTTATTTAGAATCTGCTATCTGTGCATGCAGGACAGAACCTTACCGTACTTTGTTTAGGAACACCAGTCTGGTTGCATTAGCTTGTGTAGTGATTTTAGTGGTTTTAGGAACTTCTTTGTTTTTGTTTTTTTCATCTGGACCTAGAGCTCACTGTGAGTTTCATCCAGTGCTACTTCCATCCTGTACTTTAAACTACCGGTGTACTTCTGCTATCAGTTGAATTGTTTACTTTTACTTTAGCCAAAGCATTTTACGTCTACTGTATGAGCACAGAGTAGAAAATCGCTTGCCACTGTACTCTAATAAGAAGCAACAAAAACCACAAAGATAGAAACCTGCACCATCTCTGTATCAGTGCTATTTGCTTTGTAACTCCAGTGCAAACAGAAGAGGGATAAGAGTCAGTATAAAGTTTAAGTGACAATCGGGTCTACAGAAGGTCTCAGAAATCCATTGAATGCAGCACAACTTAGCATAAAATGTATCTATGCTTTGTCTTTTGTTCTGTCTCAAATTATATACGGGAAGGAAGGAAATAATTTTTTTTTCATAAACTTGCATCTATAAAAGAGATGTGCCGTTAATTATGGCAGTGTCATTTTATGTTTTTGCTGTATATCTTACAAAGCTAGACTGTTATTTTGGTAAATAAAATAGTTTTGTGTCATATTTGTGACTTGTTTTTGTTTTTTTGTAATATAAGTCCTTTTCCAGCATCCTCTAAGATAAGGGATTCCACAGTTGGTATCTCCATTTGCCTTTCAGTAAAAAGGTGCATTTGTGGCCTCAATAAGGTTGCCAAGTGTGTGAATTACAATGTTTCCACATTATGTATGTGTGCAGTACTTTAAAAAAAAAAAAAATGCTGCAACTCACAGCAATACCCCAAAATATTTCTTGATTTCATGCAACACTATGCAAACACTCTGTCTGCACTGATGAAGGTTCTCTGAACTTAAGATCCTGGATGCTTGAAAGTGACAGCATGACCTCCTTTGATTAATTTGGTTAATATTTACTTGACAACTTGGCACTCATAGGATATTGATAACTATGCAAGTGATTTAGAACTGGTAAACAAGAATATTGTGTGTATTTAATTTCCAGAAGGCCAAAGCTAAAACAAACACAATCCTGACTTTGTTGAAAACTATTTCACACCCTTCATCCTAAGATACATGCACTTCTCATATTAAGAACATGAGAACTTCAAAACTTTCTAATGTACGTGAAAGGTATGACAAGACTATGTTCCTAAAAGTCCACTTGATTTTCTTAAGGTTGAACTTGCACAATCTATGTTCCATGTGCTAACATGCATGGCAAGAACAGAAATTGTGGCAGAAGCTTTAAATCAAGTAGACTGAAGTCAAACTGCCACTGAAAACTTTCCTGCTTCTGTGTATTGTAGAGAGTTGCTGTCCCGCGCACTTCGGATGAATTTCAAAAGATTGAAGCACTTTTTCGAACAACCTTGAGAGGCTTCGATATTCTGAAGATAGAGAGGATTCAGAACAAAGCGCTTTGGGAAGTCTTTCAGTGGTATGTATGCTATGGACCAAGTTAACTCGGATGATTTTGTACTGATGTTTTGTTAAAAAGAAACCTTTTAATACTTATCCTCTAGTAACTACCTCATGTCAACATTTAGCTTTGAGGGGAAGCTCGGCAACATTAGCTTAGTACGTTAGCTCTGTGAAAATGTTTTTAAAGGACATTCATTTGCCACACTTTTACCTTTAGGCAAAAGACTCAGATGAAGAACAACAACAGTGGACGTGAGGTGGAAGAAAAGCAACTTTTTCATGGGACTGACTCGAAACACATCGACGCCATTTGTCTCAACAACTTTGACTGGAGGATCTGTGGAGTTCATGGAACAGCTTATGGCAAAGGTGGGTTAAAGGTGATGGTTCAGGGCATCTACAGTGCACTGTACAAATGACATTTTAGAGTGTCTGGTAATTTTTATATTAGTGGAAGGTTGAGATCACACTGTCTGACTTGAGAAGATGCCTTCAAAATATATTCTCTTCTCACTTATCTTTTTCTTTGTAATCACAGGAAGCTACTTTGCTCGGGACGCTAAATACTCCCATAGCTATACTGGTGACTCTGATGTCAAAACCATGTTTGTTTCTCGTGTCCTGGTGGGGAGCTACACAGGAGGGGACCCCAGCTACGTCCGACCTCCTTCCAAAGACGGAGGAGACATAAACTTCTACGACAGCTGTGTCAACGACATCGCAAATCCCTCTATTTTTGTTATCTTTGAGAAGCACCAGATCTATCCTGAGTACCTGCTGACGTACAAGACCACACACCCTCTGGTTGACATAATTAGTAGTACATCAGCACAGCAACCAAAACCAGTGATTGTTCCTAAACCAGTGATTGTTCCTAAGCCAGTGCATCAAGCCAGTATGGCATCGAAACAAACCAACTCTTCATCACATCAATCCAGTGCCGCATCATATCAAACCAGTCCATCACCACATCAACTCATTACGGCGTTGAATAACACCATCTCTTCATTACATCAATCCAGTGCCACATCATATCAAACCAGTACATCACCACAACAACTCACTACGGCGTTGAATAAAACCATCTCTTCATTACATCAATCCAGTGCCACATCATATCAAACCAGTACATCACCACAACAACTCACTACGGCGTTGAATAAAACCATCTCTTCATTACATCAATCCAGTACACCGTCATATCAAACCAGTTCATCATTGTATACACCCAGTGCGGCGTCAAAACAAACCAGTACAACATCACATCAACCCACTACGGCGTTGAATCAAACCATCTCTTCATCATATCAACCCAGTGTGGCGTCAAAACAAACCAGTACAACATCACATCAACCCACTACGGCGTTGAATAAAACCATCTCTTCATCACATCATTCCAGTGCAGCGTCGTATCCAACCCATTCATCATCATATCAACCCAGTGCAACGTCGTATCCAACTCGTTCATCATCATATCAACCCAGTGCAACGTCGTATCCAACCCGTTCATCATCGTATCAACCCAGTACAACCTCTTCACTGTACCAAACCAGACTTGATTCCCAACGCACCTCGTCTGCATTGTCCCCCTCAAAGCCGACCAAAAAAAATGATTCCTGTGTCATAGCCTAAACACAGCTACGAAATGGAAAAAGGTCTTAACAGATAAGGGAGTTCGGTGAGGTTTTTTGTTTTTTTTTAACATTGGTCAGAAGGGTAAAAATATGTCAGAAGGGGAAATGGGCTTAAAAATATTCCACCCATATGTAGGAAATATTCCAAAAACAGAAGGATAAATAGAAATACATGCGAATGCTAAATTTACAGTGTAATGGAAATATTAGAAATGTTTTCATTTTAAACAACCTATTGCAATGATTTTTCATTCAGTGCTTCAGTTTTCATTGACAGGCCAAGTCAGAGAAACAGCAGCGTATTCTTTAGGCGGTTGGTCGTATTTAAATACTCTGTTGACTGACGCTCAAAGCCAGACAAGGCTAAACTGCTGGCCTTTCACTGTGACATACACTTTGTATGCGAAGGGCATCCATCCATCAGTGCCACAAACACACTACCGTCACCACTGGTGTTTGCATCCCACCTCCAGCGTGCTTTTTAAGGCTAAACAGTGAATTCAAGAACGATACAGTGAAAGAATCTTATCCAGTAAACTAAAAAGCTATTTGACGTTTCTAAAAAGATGCTCATGAAGGCATCTTTTTTTTCTTTTTACAAATTTGAATTCACACAAAGACACTACAAGTAGGCTACATTACCTATACCTAAGCTGTGGGTGGCGCTGTAATCTAGCTACGATAAAACAAACACATCAGTAAACACCAGAAGGCGACATGGAGCAGGCGCATAAAGTTTATGCCGTCTAGCTATTACAATCGATTTGAAAACATTTAGTTTTGGATTGCAACGTGATAAACACAATGTTTTTCATTCTGACGCATGTGTCCAGCCGTTAATAATCCATTCCTTTGTGGACTAAAAGGCTGAAACAATAAGAGCAAAAGTAGAGCGTTGTCAAAGCTTGTTCCCGCGTGAACGACAACCAATGAGGATTTATTTTTGAGAAAGTGGACTCTTACTACTTCAATGTAGGAGCATCTAATAACTCAGATCAGACAAGTCCAGAATTCTTGCGCTGATTTGACTTGAGAAACACCACGAACAACAAGGTGGTTTCTCACCGCCCTAACTTAACACGTTGAATAACGTACTAAGAATCGTGTATTCTGGGATCAGGAAGCCACGTCGCATTAACAATATCGATGGTTGGCGCTTGGGAAAAGACCACGAAAGTAAAAATGTCGTATTGATGAATACATTTTCATTAATAAGCAGTAGCCGTCAACGCCTTGATTTGGGACGATGAGTTTAAAATGAGTGGAGAGAATCGCTCAGGTGTTCCCGCCAAATGTCATGTTGCTTTAACACTAATCGTTTCGATGCTTTTAGATGCGAATAAAGGGAAAAACAAAATAAAAATGTAAACTTTAAAGTTCTTCCCAAGAGCTCCAGTCTCTTTACATGTTGAACAATACTTTCCATCAGATGTTGGTTAGGTTATTGAAACGAGATCCAGTTCCGAAAAAGGGATCAGTGTACTCGTCAGCGCCTCCTGTGCCACAACACATTATTGCACTCATTCAATAATTGTGCTGATTCTATTTCCACATTGAGAGCTTTTTTCTTCTCTCCTAAGTAAAAAGTGATTTCTTTAAGAGCCTTGATAACTTACAGCATCTGTTTTTATTCCAAACTTGTTTTTCCTTTTTCTTAGCTGTGAAGTTTTTATTGGCTCTCTAAATCTTCTAATTGTTGTTGGTGTAGTTTTTCATAATCATTTTGCTCATTTTAATCAAATTATATGAAGGCATAACAATAAAAGTGAAGCCAAAGTTGCCTTTCTTAAGCCAGTAAATTCATTTGTGCCTCTTACAAAATCAAAATGGTAATTACCTGATTGTGTCTTATCAAAATAAAGTTCTTTTCTATTACGAGCTGCTTGCTTCTGAGTTTCTGTCATCACCAGCAAACTTGAAGATGAGAGGAACCAGAACTGGTGTGTGAATGTACGGGTATTAACACCTTTGTAGTGTTTTCAAATCTTAAACTTTTAGATGAGTAACAGAACTAGGTCAGTGTGGAAATGACTGCCTGTCGGAAGAGACAGTCATGAACTTGACGGGCTGGCCTGGTCAGATCTTGACGACGATCGTTTTTTTTATAAAGACGACTTCTTTGTTGTAATTCTATGGCCACTAATATTGCATCTTTATTTAGCTCAAATTATGACTATTGTCATTTAAAAAAATCTCAGTCTGACCTTGATGTTAGGCATTAAGACAGGCAATATCAAAAATGAGCATGCCTCAAAGAGAATAACTGAAATCAACTATCGGTTCCTTGTAATGCAGACATTTATTCTGTGGAATTCAATGTTTGGACACAGAAACAATAAAAAGTTCATTTAAAAATTAATCCTCAAAACGTCTGAGCTTTCTTCCAACCCGATAGATCAATAAAAGGGGGGTTATTAAATACATTACTTTCTTCTGTTTAGCTAAAAGAAGTACGAAACAACGTGATCATTTCCACTTTATATTTCTTGCTGTCACTATATCGTTTCTACATCATTTTCTTTGGAAGCCCAGGATCACTTTCCCGAAACCTTGGACCCCTGTAAAAAAAAATAATAATAATCATTCTGCACAACAACGCCCTCAAGTGGCAAACTGCAGCATTACGGGATGACGCCAGTCTAAATATAGTTCAGTTTCGGTTTCCAATCATCAGAAACAACACGGGGCGTTTCTTACTCGCCTTGCCCCGAGTGACACCTCAACCACAGCTGACGTCGGGACGGAAAGGGCTCCTGGAGAAGCCATGGAGACCCAAATATTACAGTTCATCTGCGCTAATCAAGGAGCAGTTGATGTCGAGGAGTTGATGTTCAACCTTTTCCCAGGGGAGTCCACGACTGAGGTGATTTCCAACCAGAGCAAGTTTGCCTTGTGTTCCAGCAACGGGCAGCAGAGAGTGGTGGCCAGGACCAGCCTGAGACTGTGCAGGAAGAAAACCTGTCCGGGGTCCTGCGGGGGGCTCCACATGTGTAAAAACTTCCTCTTCTCCGGCTCCTGTCACTTCCTACAAAGGTGAATAACTCGGTGGCCTTATGGTTGTCAGACTTTCTTTTTTCTTCTCAAGCTATAAACCTGTTCAGTTAAAAGTGAAGCCGTCGCAGCTAACTGGACGCTACTGTTTTAATGCCTCAGATTACCTGCGGTGCGTTGACGTGCTGCGGAAAAAGAACCCTTGATCTGATGACGTGCGGACAAACAAGTACATAAACAGACATGAGAGAAATGGCAGTATGACCTCAGAATTTGACTAGAATTGTGGAATACATGCTTGAAAAGTTTTTGACAGTTGATTTAAATTGAAAGTAGCAGAGTGATATCATTCAACGTTGTTTTTCTAACTCCTATCATGAGCCCATATATATATATATATATATATATATATATATATATATATATATATATATATATATATATATATATATATATATATATATAAAATTCGCCACTTTCAATCAAAATAAAAAGAAATTTCTACAACAAATGTCTATGATATGGTATGCAAATATATATATATATATATATATATATATATATATATATATATATATATATATATATATATATATATATATATTTGCATACCATATCATAGACATTTGTTGTAGAAATTTCTTTTTATTTTGATTGAAAGTGGCGAATTTTACACCAACCAATACAAAATACACCAATTTGCTTGTATCTGAATGACTGTTAAAACAAAAAGCAACCAATCATTCGTTTTTCGTTTTCCTTCGCTAACTTCTGATAATCCAATAAATGAGGCATAACTTGTACTAGTGACATAATCGCTTTGTGTTTTACCTTTTTGGAGTTGGCATGTTTTTGTATTATAAGGAGCTATGTTGGTAAACTAAACAAAAAAAATGCAGGAATATTATCTTTAATGTTACCAATATTAAGAAGAGCGTGTAGAAGAAAAAATAAATAAAATAAGCTGTTAATTTCTAAAATTTTCAGTTTACATTAAACACTTATAAAGTTAGCACTCAAAACAAAAGTCTCATGACAAGATTCAACGTAAATTCAACATGGGTTTTAATGCTATTACAACTCAAATGTTATAAACCATTTCACTGGCAGGATCACATCTTAACCTCAGAATTGACTTCTAAGCCATTTTAATTCAACCAAAATGCTGTTTTACCTGTTAAAAACAGGAACTGAAAATACACGTTTACAGTTAACAACAGTCACAACACAGTTGCCACCTCAGCTATTTTTTAGCTATATTAACAAATATCTCAGACAAAAAAAAAATGCAATATGGGCCAAAACTGGAATCGACAGGTCAGGCTTTTTAAGGATCGGAAATCCACAGTCAACCAGAAAGCTGCAATCGGCGGGCCCTTAGTAAAAAGAATCGCACAACAGTAAATTAATTTAAATAGAAAAATGAAATATGAGAAAATTCAGCAAAATAAATATATGTAGCTACAGTTTGTTGATGTTGGGTAATATCCCAACGACTGGGGAAACCCTGCATCCCACTGATGCGACATTTGCTAAAAATGATAAAAGAATCTTTTTCTTTTTTTTGGGAACAACTCTGCTTTCTGAATGAGACTTTAATCTGCCATGAAAACCTGCCTCTTCCTCCCCAACAGAAGAGGCTGCAGCTTCCCCCACGTTCTGAACTCTGAGTACAACCAAAGGCTGCTGAGGGAACATGAGCTGGAGGGCCTGAGCAGGGCGGAGCTGTGTACGCTGCTGCTGCAGAGCGACAACAGCATGCTGCCGTCTGTAAGTCCACCAACGCTTTTACATTCTCACCTCTTGAAGTTTCACATTAGAAACAACAAGGTTTATACTCAACTTCACTATACTTGACTGTGTTCCTCAGATATGTTTTGATTACAATAACGGTGATGGAGAATTTGGCCGCTGTACGAGCGGCTTAGCTTGTGAAAGACTCCACATCTGCGAGAAGTCCCTGACCCGAAGCTGCAGCTGCTCCAGAGCCCACGACTTCACTGCTTTTCAGCCGAAGAAGATCCTGCATGATAAGATGGTGCCCAACGACATGCTTCGCTCGCTGAAGACCGTTTACGCAAATCGAGAAGCGTTGAGGCTCCATATGAGGGGGAGATCTGGTAGGGCTAGGAGGGGAAACCTGATTGGTGCAGCTGGTGGCCAAGCGGGAAATGATATCAAAGGTAAATACACCAATTATATCATGGGAATAAATGATGCTGCAAAGAATTGCAAAAAAGAAGCTAATTTTGTGTTTTGTTTTTCATTTTTCCGTTTTTACTAGATAAAACGGAGATATGCATGTACTTCATTAAAGGCCACTGTAAGCATGAGGGTAAGCCTGTCATTCCCCACGGGACTTGTACACTTTCCTTATTTTGCTTCTTTAAAACATTTGTTATTTGTCTGTTTTTTGTTCTTTTCAGACAAATGTTTTAAAGCTCACGACAAGATGCCGTACAGATGGCAGGTCCAGGAAGGAGGCCAGTGGAACGCCTTGCCTGATAACGAGACAATCGAAAAGGAATACTGTGATCCCAGCAACTCGTACAGGTATTCTGCTCTAATGGGCATAAACCTTCTCAGCTTGTCACAGAAAGAAAAAATGAACTGCTCCATGCAGGTTTCTTGACAAATTGCCTTTTTTAAGTTTAACAAGATCTCACATTATGGAAGTGCCATTATATTTTGCTTTTAAAGTGAAGTAATTTAAATCTCTGTGATTTAAATGTAGGTCGTTGAGTCCCGAAATGAGAAGATTTTATTTTTTTATCTTCACATCCTGTTTGAGGCTCTTTCATTGAAGAAGAAACAAAGTAGCTGGGCTGTTGTGTTGACTGTCTGCTAGCAAAGTCTTCTTGTTGGGTTGACAACTTGTTGCTAGTTACCAGATGGACTTTGTCTCTTGGGAACTTAGATCATGTTTGTGTTGAGATCCGTTAGCTGCTGTGGCTAACTGTGTGTCTTTGGTTAACAGAAGCTAGCTGTCATACGATCGTTGGCTGCCATGCTTCTTTCTACCTCGGTGCGGCGGCAGCTGCCATCGGTTGTCTTTGGGAACCTGTAACTACACGGTTCCTTCTGCAGAATTCTAAGCAAAGCTTAATCAAGAGTTATTCTTTTGATCCATCAATAAAATACATCCACCTTCATTTTGAATTCAATGCTCCTGCAGTGTCAGAAGTCTTTTCTGTGCCTGAACCAGAATGGCTGTAGGAAGTAGGAAGTGTGCTGTTTGTTCTCTCCAGTGAAGCAGCACTTTGGAACTGTGGCTATGGGAAACTGTTGTATTGTTTTCCTAACTCCATTTCATTTTTCCCCCCCAAATTCTGTGTTTTTTTATTTCTATTTTCCTGAATTCCACCTTTTCCATTTTATCTATATTTTTAACCTAAAAAGTGCTAATCATTTACCACATTTATTGTGTTAGCATAATAAACTGCAGCACATTCAGTATGCTCCCCCATCTTTTTTATGTTCAAAATATCTAAACTTGGTTGATGTGGTTGGTTGTTAGTGCACAGTTATTATTTTTGTTCTTTGTTTATATTGTACAGTAGCCCAGAGGAGTCGACATTTTTCTTTTTCGGCAGCTTCCATTCCTTTAAAGTTATCTTCATAATTTTTGTGGCTGGCCCGTAAAGTCAGGCGAAAAGCATAAAAACATGTTTTGGTTGCTTTTTTATATTAAATAGTTGTTAATTTTGCACAGCTTTTCTATGGGAAACAACTGTAGCATTTAAAATTTAATTCGGACAAAAAAAACCCTAAAAATATGAAACGGACGCCATCTACATCGAAGAACTCCCACGATGACGGTGACGAGTTTAACAATTATAACATTTATTGTGATTCCTCTCAGTTCAGGAAAGCGTTGCTTTGTGTTTGCAGCAGCGGGAGTCCGCCTGTTCATTTTGACACCATGACTCGTGGAGGGAACAAAGTGCGGCGGCTCACTACGGTGAACTCTTTGGTTGAGCCGACCTTCATCCACACCACGGAGTGGCTCTGGTACTGGCAGGACGAGTTTGGAAAGTGGAACCTGTACGGTTCAGATGTGAGTACACAAAGTTTTTATATGCTTTCTAAATACTTGTGTCAAGATTTTGCTCGTTTTGTGCTCAAAATCAGAAGTTTGGGAAGTCCTCCCTCTGGCCTTATAGGAAATACAGCAAACATGTTGAATGAGATTCTCTGGTCAGAACCTGAGTCTCCATGTACTGAGCCAGAACCACCAACACTGTGTTGCAGAGCGCCGGAGGGAAATCATCAGACATCAGAAGTGAAACTCTGGAGCAGAAGTTTCTGGACAATGAGAGTGAAGTGGAGTTCTCTGCTGGCTCCCAGTCTTATACTCTTAGTATCCAGGGTAAAACACAAGACTTTGACATTTGAAACAGGTTCGAAAAACAAATAAATACAACTTCAATTAATATCTTTCTTTCCTGCAGACATGATTCAAACTAACAAGCATTACCGTACTAAGAGGCTTGTGAGCAGACGTCCTCGGTTTGTCTCTGCCGCTGATGTCCGAACCAAAAAAATGAGGTAGTGACCTAAAGCAGCTTTAGTTAGTCGTCTGGTTGTGAATGTTTTAAAATGGTTCAACATGAAACTTATCCTCACCATCTATTCCTGCAGAAAGCCTCCAGCAATCTTTTCTCCTGTGCCAGACCACTGGGACAAGACTCAGATCCCACCAACAGGATTCTCGGTATAATAAACTCACTGTAGGGTTAGGGTTTCCTGCCTCTCCACTCTGTGGGGGGATTGGGGTGAATTACATACTTTTTGTATAGAAAGCAAACAGCAATGATGGAATTCAAACCAAGACCGAGCCAGAGGGCGAATGTTTCGAACTTAGATAAATGTTAGATAAAATAACATTGCTCTGATATTTTGTACACCTCAAAATGCAAATATGACTGGAATAAACAGTTTGTTACTGAAGCAAAATCACTATATGGAATTAAATTAATAATTGTCACAATAAGCTCATACCTTTGTTAATAAATACACATTCTCTAAAATGGTCTAATTAACTTATATTTCACAAACTGTTACAAACTGTGTGTCGTAACAGCATTTTAACGTCAAAGTTCTGACACTCACTCCAACATGAGAAACTGAAAGTATTTTCCGTTTTCTCAGATTTGGATGTTTTTTTTGTTATTCTTCACAGTTTGTGTCCTGCCAACTTGGCCTCATTTTTGCCTTGGCGAATCACATTTGTTTGATATTTCTCCTCCATCCGCTGGCCCTGGTCGCTGCCACTGAAACCTTTCCTGTTTCTGTGTGTTGTAGAGAGTTGCCGTCCCGCGCACTTCGGGTGAATTTCAAAAGATTGAAGCACGTTTTCATTCGACCTTGAGAGGCTTCGATATTGTCAAGATAGAGAGGATTCAGAACAAGGTGCTTTGGGAAGCCTTTCAGTTGTATGTATGCTATGGACCAAGTTAAAAACTTGGATGGTTTTTTGATTCTGTTTATTTTAATAGAGTCTTTGGTCATTCAGCTAGTCATACTTTTAACAGATATCCTCTGGTAACTACCTCATGAGGTAGATACCTCATGAGGTAGCTACCAGGTGAAACTTTGGCAACATGTTACCTCTGTGAACATGTTTTTAAGGGACATTCCTTTGCCACATTTTTACCTTTAGGCAAAAGACTCAGATGAAGAACAACAACAATGGACGTGAGGTGGAAGAAAAGCAACTTTTTCATGGGACTGACTCGAAACACATCGACGCCATTTGTCTCAACAACTTTGACTGGAGGATCTGTGGCGTTAATGGAACAGCTTATGGCAAAGGTGGGTTAAAGGTGATGGTTCAGTCACGGTTTACCCCAGTGTATGAAAAGTCCTTTCTTTCTAAATTTACCTTATCAACACATGTAACAAAAATTGTACTGTAAAAGATACTTCGGTGTTTTTCCACAATCTTAACTTTTTATAGTTTCTTGGATGACATACTATGGGACTGGAGAAGAAACAATGTCATTCAAATAAACATGCTAAAACTCCATAATCCATTAAAGACCTGCCTTTCTTACTGCCGTAAAGCTCAACGTGTGTTTCGTCTTTCTCGGTTATCGTTTTGTTTCTAATCACAGGAAGCTACTTTGCTCGGGACGCTAAATACTCCCATAGCTACACTGGTGACTCTGATGTCAAAACCATGTTTGTGTCTCGTGTCCTGGTGGGGAGCTACACACGAGGGGACTCCAGCTACGTCCGACCTCCTTCCAAAGACGGAGGAGACATAAACTTCTACGACAGTTGTGTCAACGACATCGCAAATCCCTCTATTTTTGTTATCTTTGAGAGGCACCAGATCTATCCTGAGTACCTGCTGACGTATGGGACCACACACCCGCTGGTTGACATATTTGGTAGTGCACCAGTGAATCAAGGCAGTGCACCAGTGAATCGAGGCAGTGCACCAGTGAATCGAGGCAGTGCACCAGTGTATCAACGCAGTGCACCAGTGTATCAAGGCAGCACAGCGTCAAATCAAGCCAGCTCTTCAAACAATTCCTGTGTCATAGCCTGAGCAAAGTAAGAACAGTGGAGGAAGTTTAATGATTTTTTATTTTTATTAAATCATCTAAAACAAAAACATGTCAAAGGGGGTAATGATGTCTTTTGGTAAACTCAACGAATTATTCAGCAAACATGTCCAGAATATAAAAATGATGGAAGTGAAAAAAAGTACAAGTGGAGACTAAAATGGACAATTAAGTGACTGCAGATCATAATAACCCGGCGAGTAAAAAATGGTAGTTTCCCAGCCAAAATGGGAGACTTTACAGGTCTGGGTAAACTCTGCTTGCCAGCGGCTCCTCTGGCAGGCAGTAATCTGTGCAATAATGACAGATTATTACACTTAAGCTGGTGTCTAGTTGTCTACATGCTGTTTGGCTGACTGTTTTAGTTTTGTTCGTTTTTGCGAGCTGAAACAGCTCGGTTCGATGCTAAGTGCCTTGACAACCTTCACTTTTACAGCATCTTCTGTTTCTTATCGATCTTGTTCAGATCTGTGGCGGTTCATCACCAAGACCTTTGAACCTTACTGTGAGTTTTTGTTGATCTACTTTTCCCATTTCACTTTATTTGTAATCGAATTACACAGAATTAGAGCATTAAATACTTTGCCAGAACTGCTTTTTGTGAGCCACTAAATTTATGTGTCCCTTTTAAAAATTTAAAATGTAAAAAATAAGGGCTCCTTGATTTTAATTTTCTTTTCATAATGTATACTAAGGAATGGAGGATTTTACAAATCTTGATGTAAAGTCATGCTTCCTCCTGGATCATTTCAAAATAAAGTTGCTTCCTATTGTGAGCTTGTGTGACTTTCTTCATTGAACTTCATATTTATGAAATTTGTTAGCGTAGCAGATAAAAACCCCTAATGAAATAGTTTTCTTTTTTAAAACTTGACTAAATTGAATCTAATTTGTTTTGAACTTCCTCACACTTTGAATTGTGATTGGCTGAAAGGTGCTGTATCAATAAACTCACCTTGCCTTCCTGTGGCAGTATGTGAGAGCTCTTCTCTGTGTTTCATTCTTATAAATGATGTCGAATGGTTGTGATCAGACAGTAGGTGGAGGGTGGATGTGTTGGACTGTCATGTCCGCTGCATCACGTTTTCTCCATTATGCCTCTGCAGCCCATTAAGATGGAGCTTCCTGCTGTGACCCGCAGGACGTAACAGCCACCCCCCCACCCACTGGCAGGAAATATCCAGTGACATTAAATAGCCTGAGGAGCCACTTCCTGTCGTGTGCGCGACGTGGCTGCTGCTGTGTGGCCTCCCGGCTCCTCTCTTCCCCCTGCATCACATCCTCAGCCTGTCGGATGATGAATCTCACCGTTTCGGTTTCCTGATAAGAACAAGTTGGTGAAATGAGAGTCCTGTCCTGGTTTCTGGGCCGACCTGAGTGTGACGGCTCTCCTCAGTCACCGGTTCAGTTCTAGTAGATCAGTAATGTGTCTGTTGATCAGCTGATTATTAAGGAGCCACGTCAGATTTACACCAAACCACTTGAGGCCCGCTGAAGACGGGTTGCTAGGCAGCCTGGGGAAGTTTAAAAGAGCAGTGAAGTGGATTAAAAAGCTGAATATGGAAAAAAGATTGATATTTCCACACTGTCAACATCATGTTGCAATATTTTACATGATTATCACTTCGTTTTATATCAGTTTTTAGATGTCCTGTTAAAAACAATAAACTTTCATTCATGAATGAACTACAATAATAATACGTTTTATTTATAAACTCCTATATTTCCAATTGAAATCTCAGGACTCATTGAAGTTGCCCGCCCTCCCTGCACCTTCTTCAAATCAAACAAAATTGGTGTCAAATGTTTGTGCTACGTTTCTCATATCATTTTAAATATATTCAGACATGTTTCCAGAGGTCAACCAGACCCCTGCCCCCGAAATCGGACAAAATTGGTGCCAATCGACTCTACTACGATTGTGTAGCAAAGAATTTTGTTTATTTTGCTTTAACTTTGAAGATATTAATTAAAGTTTAAAAGTCAAAAGGTCAGCCAGCCCCACCACTTTCACAAAATCAGAATTTCTGATTTTGTCTGATTCATTGTGGCTTAAGTTGTAGCGTTTCAACTGAATTGCTCCGAGGCTCTGGATGTCTTTTTCAGGAAACTCGCATGAAATCCGAGGCTTCCAGAAGACGCTGCTGTGACGTGTTTGTGCTGCTCTGTGGACGGCCGCCCATTCCTCTCTTCTCGTTTCCCAGACGCACGCAGGAGCAACAGCTGCTCCACTGATGCACAGCACAATGCATCTTTAACGAGACAATGGCAACAACAACAACAACAAAGCTTGAATCTGGAATGAATCAGCAGAAAATCTGAAATGCAGGAGCTGCTGCAGCTGCTGAAATCTGGAATCACTTTTTGAAGCTTTCATTCAGTCTCCCTTCATTCAGCTTCACGTTTGTGGCGTTTGGTCATAATTAGACTCTAGTCATCCTGTTACATGAGTCGTAAGAATCCAGAAGAAAAAATAGGACCCAGTATAAAACTTTGGGAGTTGCAGCCGGTTACATCAGTGACGCCTGGGCTCAGTTGTCGCATATTTTACATCTACTGCAAATAGAAAATGATTCTTCAATCATTTCATTTTCCCGCCGGGTTGCAGTTTTGTTGCTTCGTCATGAATCGTCCAAGGACTGACCCGAGCCTCTGCAGGCTCTCGTGTCCAGATGGAAGTCTGCCGTTTCCTGTTAGCTCAGGTCACATCATGAGATCTGTGTCAGCATCTAAATGTACTTGGTGCATTTACTCTGTCCTGATGCACCAAAAGCTATACATGTAGTTGTCGTTTAACAATCAACCTTTGAATTATCTTTGAAACTCTTGAATTTGCAGGCAGGGTTTTAAAGAGGTGTATCAAAAGCAAATGAGGTGGATTAGCTGAGGTGGGATCATCCAGGACATTTCTACTGAGCGGCTAGCGTTTCATAGCCGTCTTCAGTCAGGAGCATACTCCGTTTCCTTGTGAGACTGACTGCTACTGGAGATCCTTCTCATCCATAGCCACTGTGAAGATACGGTATGAGTTCTTGAGAATAAATAAAGTATTTTTTGAAAAACTTTTCCCCCACAGCCTAATGCTGTCACCACCATGCTTCACCATGGAGAAATATATATTTTATTAAGCCCACATTTCTGTATCAAAATAAATATTTCACTGCTCTGATGTCATATTTCAATGTAAAATATCATTTTTTCCATCAGCAGTAAATAAAATATGACAGAATCTAGTCAGAGTTTATGAAATAGCAGATGCTGCTAAAAGCATGCCAGTCACATTGCTTCAATCAAAGCACATTCATGCGATTAAGTGGCCTAGTCAAAGTGGAGATCTAAATTCAGCCGAGAGTCTTCGGCAAAGAAGCATGAAAACATTTCTGTCTCTAGACGTCCAGACACCGAAAGCTGTTCCAATTTTGACTCTGGAGAAACAGAAAACAAGCCATACTTTTCAGATTCTTATTCATATAAATAAAAAAAAAGACATTGTGGTCAATCACATAGAAGCCCGATGAAACACAAAGCACGTTCATACATGAACATAGAGCCGTGTATGATTTCTGCTTTGAATGTCTTAATTAAACCATCAGCCAATCAGCTGCGAGAACCGACTGCAGTAATGAATCCAGTACACTCGTCACGTTCCCAGCATCCCTTGTAGAAAGAGAGAGAGTGTGTGTGTGTCAGCGTGTCTGCGCGTGAGAGAGACAAAAAGAGAGAGAGGAAAAGAGAGAGAGAGGAAAGGGTTTGTCTGACAAGCTGAGGAGGACCACGGATCGGAGAGCAGAAGAAGAAGCAGGAGCATCATCAGCATCATCCAAGAAAGAAGAAGAAGAAGAGTCATCATCCGACACTTGTTCATCTTCACCAGCCGCTCAGGTAAATTGCGCGTTTTTTGCGCATGTAATTCGCGCAGCGCCTCTTTGTTCGCAGCCGTTGTGTTTTTATCGCTTCCTGTCGCGAGGTTTGCTGTTTGGAGAGAGAAGCGCGCTCCACCGGAACCAGCCTTCCGCTTGGCCGGGACGCGTTCAGGGACTCTGGGTTCTGCTCAGCCTGTCTGAGGCGGAGAGTGCGGGGATTCCCTCCCTCCGCCGGGGCCCCGCAGCCCAGAAGTCCCGCACACTCCGGACCGGGGGGTATGGATCCATTTCATCACTGTGACCCGGTGATCTGCTGCAGCAGCAGCAGCAGCAGCTGCTGCTGCTGCCTCATCCAGAGTCACTTCTAATCCTCCTAACGTCACTTTTCTGTTTCCTGGAGGAATAAGTGACTCTTAGAGCTGCAGTGGATGCGGCATCTTAAAGGAATAATTCCCATTTTGATCGTATTGTCTTTTTACTCGGGTTTCTGTTGAGCGTTTGTGCGCAGTCAGCGTCTCACTTGAAGTGGATATCTTTCATCTCGTTTCTCTGTGATGTTACAGGAGTTTTGACGTTTGCAGCTAATCAGAGCATCAGTAGCAGAAGCTGTTCCTCGTTACCTTGGTTACTATCTGTTCTCACCTGGATTCTCTGCCCTTCCCACCTGTCCAGTTCTCTGTAAAAGTGTTTGGACTGTCTTCATCAAATCGTCCTGTTGCACTTTGGATTCTCCTTAAAATCACCGAATAATAATAGTAAGTGAGGGAAGGACTGTTAGCTGGCTGCTTTCAGTTCCACTGAGCTGCTATTGGATGAAGCCAGAGGAAGTAAAGAGATGAAAAATTTTACTTAAAATGTATTTTCAAATTTTTGTACTGACTCTTTATCATTTTGAAGATGCAGACAAGCAGCCAATCAGACTTGCTATCTGGCTCACGTTTAAAATGAGTATAAAGTGATATGTCATATTTTACTTGAACCTGGGGTTCCATTAAGAGTTCAGTCAGTATCTTTGGGGGAAACCTCTCTGAGAATTTTCTACCATAATTATCATATTCTACAAGGATTTTCTGGATTCGGTTAACAGTCCTCTCATGTTGCTGGTTCACCTGTTCCTCAGAGATCTTTTCCTTCCACTCAACTTTCTATGACGATGCTTTTTCTGAGTCACTGAATTCAGGATTTTCTATGAATCTATGAACCATAATCATCCAAATGACAAGAAACAAGTTTACATGACATGCAAATTTCGCTTTCTAAAATTTTTTTCATTTAGCTCTATTTCTGTATATATATATATATATATATATATATATATATATATATATATATATATATATATATATATATATATATTTCAGCTGCCTTAGAACTTTAAAAAAATAACTTATTTCAGTTTGACTTAGGTTTAAATTTCGATGTGTTTGTTTAATCTGCGTAAATGTAACTCTATGTTGCCAAAAAACGTATATTTTGAACCTGTTCTGCAGAGTTTAAGTAAAGCTGGACAGTAAATTTTAGATTCCGTTCTAATATTTGCTGATGATGATGTCATACTCCCAAAGTCACTCATGAAATATTAATGGGGCCATCAGGAGGCTGAGGAATGTTCTGCCCATAACCAGTTATCTACATCTGAGCCAGCAGATGCTCCCCAGCAGGACGGGGGCGTGGTGTGTGTGTGTGTGTGTGTGGGGGGGGGGTTACAGCCAATGATTACAGGCTTCTGGCTTCAGGAGGAGTTTATGAAATAAAACCAACCCTTTTTGTCCAAATTTAATCCCAAAAAGTGATCAACCAGTCAGGATAAGTTGAGATACAACAATTTAAGAGTGGATAATATGCACTACAGATTTAAAAACGCTGGCCACCCTGCTGCTACCCCTTCCAAGAAAATCAAGTTTCAAGCCTAATCAATAAATGTAAAACCCAATAAATAAATAAATCTATAATATTTTAAATATATATGCATATAAATAATTTATATATTTATATATTTCTTTTAGCCGTGCGCATTTACAATTTTTCTCGGCATCGTCTCTGCTGATGCCACTGATTCATGGCAACACAAACACCGTTTCTGAAAGACCCTCCCATTTCAAACCGGCATCTTCAGGACAGCCGTTACATCACCGAGCCACACACAGCAGCTGATATTCATTAACGCTGTCTCGGGACAAACAGTGAAGAAACCAGTGAAAATAACATCACTGATAATACTGTCAGTTTAAATTGAATTCCATCAAGGCAACAACGAATCTGAATTCCTAGCATTTCTTTGCAATAAATTGCAGATGATGCACTAAACGCCCTCCTCTTATACAAATGCGTATTTGTTTGGAAGTTGACACTGTGTGGGTCGTTAAGTAGTTCATTTTGGAAGTTGCTTCAATGACTTTTTACAATCATCGAATTAAACTCAAGTCCCTAAAAAACCAGCAGATCTTCCACTAATCTAGCAGAAAATTCCTTTTTGAAAAAAATTATTCGAAGTCTGGTTAAAAGCTCTCACTTTTAATCAGAGGCTTTTTCTTTAGATTTCTAATGAAGCTTTCCTATGACTACAGCAGTCCTCTGCCTGCAGGCAGGGAAGACGAAGTGTGTGGGTGTGTCTTCTTTTTTTTTGTTACAGTGTGTGTGTTTGAACTAATGTGGCGTCTGCTGTGAGAAGTGCTGGGAGGTCACTGTGTGGGGACTCGGCTGTGACACCTCGCCTCGCCTCGCCTCTCCAGCATGCCAGTGCTGCAGGAGACGCTCTGTCGTGTCGCAGAGCCTGTCCTGGCTCCACAGTCGACAACGGTTCACAGTTCAGCGGCGTCTTTCTCATCACCGCCGGCTGCTCTCGCTTTGAACAGAGCACGCATTTAAAAAAAAAAAAAAAAAAAAAAGGTTTTTATCCCTATAAACTTCTTTGTTATTCTTGTTTTGTTGCAAATGTCAGTGAAGCCAAAATAGCTGCACAGCAAGCCTTCATTTTAGTGCACTGCTAACACCCTACGTCTAATCGAGTTCTCCCAAGTGAGTGTTTTACAAGTTTTCCACGGCTCATTAAAAGAAACAGCAGGGCAACACAGACACCAATGAACGAAGGCACAGAGGAAGTGGATCATTGATGCTGCGTCATTCTCTGTGGATAAATGGGGTCACAAGTTTGGGATTTAGGATGTTTTCCTCCATGATAATCAGACAGACTTGGTTTGATTGGTGAAAGTTGCAACATTTGTTCCATTTTCAGTTGGTGTGGTTCACGCTTGAAAAACGGTTGATTGGTGGCGCCGGCGGCGGCCCTGCAACAAGAACTACTGAAGGAAATGACACAAAAACCTCTGCAGAAGACCCGGAGTTCAAGGGTCTAATAACTTCAGCTTTCATCATTGTTTTTTTTCCTCCCGATTGTCTCAAATAGTTTCATATAGTCGGACTCACGTAGCCAGATCAAGATGTTCTGGCTAATGTTCAGCAACAATCTACAGAAATTGGATGGCTGAAGAGGGAACATCATAAACCCCAATTCATTGGTGTTTCATTTCAGGCTGAAATAAATAAATTAATAATAATAAAAAAATATAACATCACAGTCATACCTGTCATGAGTATGCAGAATCAGAAAACAGCCATAATCCCTCATTAAAACAGTGATTACATAAGAGGAGTAGAGGCGGGTGTGCAGATGTTTCAGTCAACGCACCACCGACTTGCCCTAAATACTGGAAATGTAACACATCAAAATAAGAGCTTGAGAACTCAGTACTGTCATTACAATCTGTTTCCTTTAGTAATCAATAAGTGTTACATGAAAATACAACATACTGCACATGTTGGTACATGTGCAGTATGGTACATGTGGGTTGGTACATGTGCAGTATGGTACATGTGGGTTGGTACATGTGCAGTATGGGGGGATGGAAGTGCTTGTTGGGCAGCATCTCCAAGTTTTCTTGTCTCTGTTTTCTTATTATTTTTTCTTTTTGCAGTATCAATAGTTGTGTGATTAAAGCAGAGAAACGGCGATGAGTCGTGTTGTTGACGTCACCGTGGCGATAGGAGGTCAGTGTCTTACTTTTGTGGTCCGACTGGCCTTCATGTCCGAGTAAAACTCTAGGAAGACCTGGGCTGCCACTGACCGCAGAAGCACTCTGTCGGTTTACCTTCACCGTCGGAATCTCTTCATTTGAAAAATACGGCAAAATGTGAGGCAAAAACCCCCAAACTGCTTAAAGGTAAAGTAATGCCGTAACATTCTGAATTCGAATAAAGAGTAGAAGTTCACTTTTATTATCTTGACCTTTAACAAATACAAAGAATTTTGGTAACATAAGTTAACCTAAAATAGTAAAAGTCTGATTTTAATGTCAGAGGGAAAAAGTTTCCAGTGTCTCTTTATGCGGCGGATGTAAATATCTGCTCTCTAAAAGTAACAGCGGTGATTACAGAAGCTCTAAATCTAAGATCTTTCTGTAAAACTCCAAAATAGAAACTGTCGTGATAATCCATCTGGCAGTGGGCCCCACACATTTATTAATAATCTCCCATAATGCCCCGGGGTAGGCTCCTACCACCTCCTCTTCCTTTTGGATCAGTCTCTGCTGTCTTCCCACTTCTCCTCAGCTTCCTCTGCCTGTTTCTGACCCGTCGTCCTGCCGGCGACCCTTCGCTCCGACCGGCTCCGTCCGCTCAGAATGTCAGGAAAAATAAAAAGTATCTATCATACCAGATCTATATTTACCCCGCTGCTATAACCTAACACTTCATGCTCCACTAGCATGTCTCAGAAAGTGAAAATCCGCCACAGGAACAGTCCATGTTGGAGGATGTCATGGACGTTGTGCTGCTTTTGCCGGCTAATCAACGACTGTCAAATTCACAGAGCAGCCATTGGGATTATGTGCTACTTTTAACGGATTCACAGGCAGGATGTGAAGAACAAGGAAAAAAAATAAATACAACGCGAGTGGAGTGGGAAGGAGCTGCGGTTTTCTTCACTTGCAAGATATTTTGAACATAGCAGAAGGCGCGTTGTACGTCAGTGGGGGCCTCGAGAGTCTGCTGCGGCATTATCACTCTCTTCCCCATCATTAGAGAGCGAAACATGTGATTACTGCCTCCCCTGTTTGCTGTCAGTGTGTTAGTACCTCACGAATCCCTCCTCTAAGTAATCCACACTCCACAGTGTTGGATTCAAGTTCTGTTCTCCACTGGAAGCAGAACATCAAGTATTATATAGAATCTCGGCATCTCTAGTTCTGGTTTTTCTTTATTGATTGACCTTGTCCTCTACCCAGGCAGGGCAATGCAACTCTTTTCTGGCTCAAGGCCATGGACTTGTTTCAGACATATCAACCTTGAATCTGGTATTCACAAGTTTGTGATCGGTTTTTAGCCTCCGTGAGTTTCTGACTAGATAACCGCATTGGTTGCAGCATTGAAAGCATGTAGAACTGGTGCTACAGCAGCAATGTAACCACCGGAAAATGGCAACAAAAGTTTGTCATCCAGAAGAGGGAAGGACTTAACAGGAGGACTTAGTTCAATGTTTCTCAAACTTTGTCAAGTTGAAGACCATTGAGCAAACTTTCACAGACCTTGAAATTGCGCCCCACAATTACACAATAACTCTTCCAACCTGAAATGAAAATATTAGTCTCTTAACTGACTTATTGTTTTCTTTGCCCGTCCTAATGAGAAGGATGGTTCTGTTTTGTAAATGTGGCTGGTCACGACAAAGCCATTAACAAGTCTACTTGGAACATTTTGAATTATTTACAGATTTTAAAAACATCAAACACAATAGGACACGATACAATACGATACGATACGTATTGTAAAGGTGTTCTAAAAACAATAAAAGTTGTGCAGCTCATCCTGAGGAACTGAAAACTATTCCTGCAGCCATAAATTCCAGTTTGAGAAAGACTGGCTTAGATCAAAGCATAATGGTGTGATTAAAGTTTGCCAGAAAAAGTCGAGACCTCAACCCAATACAGAGTCAACCTGTCCTCTTTCCACTGTTCATTCTCTGCTGACAAACTCTGCTAAAGCTTCTGCTTGCTACAAGGTTAGTTGTAATGCAGCAAGGCCCCCTGTGGATTCCTCCCACTGTGAATATTCAGCAGAGAGAGCCGAGAGGCAAAGACGAAGCGGCTTTAGCAGCTTCCGGCAGAAAGCAGCTTATGGGGTGTTAAGGAAGAGGAGAAAGTGCCAGTGGAGCAATGACAGTGATTTTCTATCACTCTGATGGCGACACTGACTGTCATTGTGATTGTGATCGTCACTTTCAGCTGTTCTGTTTGTTTTACTGCAGTTTCCTCCAAATTGACTCAAGTTATAAGCTTTATGACGGATCAGCCAAAAATCAGACTTCCAATGGGAAGACGATGTCGCTCTCTGTGACGGGAACCATTGTTCAACCCACCAGCTGACATGTTGAACTTTAGCGCATCTGACAATGCGCTAAGGTTGTCAGTATTGAGGTGACAATCTGCGTAGAACAGTTATGAGTTGTTCAGAGGCCTGTTGGTGGCGTGCGGTGGCAGTCGAGATAATTCTCATTAGTCTCAGCTTCCAGTTGGAAGCTGTCAGCATTGAACTGGGTGTCAAGCTCCTTCATATCAGTACAAAGCGCGACTCTCACACGTTTGTCTTCTTGAGTTATGTTGCAATTCTCCACACTTCACAACTCAGGCATTTAGTCTCCTTGTTGATGCTTGCACCAACCCCGCCAGAACCTGGCCTTGTCTCTCCTGGTGATAACAGCTACCATTAAGCATTTGATTCTACTACCATTTATGTGGCTGTGGAGGAATTTAGACCCATACTTTGCAAAATTGTTCAATTGATTAGAGGATTTGCTCTAATCAATTTCCAGTTTCCAGCTGTATAATACAAGTTTGTTTGGGCTTCAAGTGGCAAACTGATGGCTAGACATTTCCTAGTAGAAAGCAGAATACCAGGCCAGCTGGAGAGCTGATGTGTTTCCATCAACACTTTGAAGTATTCACTAGAAATGTCTCGTTTGTCGTGGTTTTTGGCTTTTCCGTACTGACGTAGCGAACGCTCCCATCCACTACTGGGTTTGTGCCTTACCAGATGCACCAAATCTCTGGATTTTCTCCATTCTCCTGAGACATGTGGTCCATGCTAGTTAGCAACCTCTACTTCCTGTTTATTAGAGCCATAAAGACGGTCAGCATTTGACCAAGTTATCCTCTGCGTAGACTGACTGATTCACTCCAAACCAGCAGAAGGCAACTCACCTAATTCAAATTTTCTTTTTTGGGAAGCATTTAAAAGTTTGCTCTAAACAAAAACATAGTGTGCATTACTTTTGTTTTGCTGCGACTCGGCCAGGATGGCTCACCATCAGGATGAAAACGATTCTAACTTTTGTGATGCTGGGCAGATTCTTTATGAAACAAAGATCTGGTGGAGAAACCTGAAAGAGTTTATTCCTCCAATCACCAGAAGACATGGCGTTAGGAGGCGGCCATGTTGTCCACTACAACCATCACTGAAGGGAAGGTGTGCTGCAACCTTTTGCCCAGAGAGACCTCAGTCTCCAGTCTGGAGACGATGAGGTTAGATTCACTCTTATCAAACAATTACTGGTGATGATTAACTTGTCATGATGATTTAACACTCGACCTCCATCATCTCATCCTGCTTCTGCTGCTCTCTAAGTTCCTCCTCCGTCTTTAACCACAAAACGCAGAGGCGACGCCACGTCTTTTAAAACAGCAGCTCGGTTTTAATTGGGTGTAAAGGTTCCCTCTTCCCCTCTGTTAACAAGCCGGCGCCACTGATTCTGCTCTGCGTCACAGATGTTATGTAACTCCATCTTTCCATATGAACTCTATGCTTTATAAAGACCGCTGCTGTGGATCTCTCACTTCTGTGTCACTGAATTATGCGGCAGCGCGTTCACACAGATGAGCCGATTCCACGTCATGTTGACTCGTTGAAGCTTGGACCGAAGAGCCGGGATGCTCTGAGGGCAGCCAGATGGTGGGACGCCCTCATCAACTGGAGCCGGACCTTCAGGAGAAACCGTGTGCTGCAGAGCCGAGCAAAGCCAAAACTTAATCATTCTAATGTAGCTCTTGCATATTTACCACTGGTTTGAAATTATATTCTCTAGCAATTACATAAATGTGTTTACTTTACCACACTTCTCCTTTCAACAAAATAACATTGTTTTAATGAGATTATAAAAGCATCACGGTATTTATGTCTCTTTAAAACCAAAATGTCTTTTTTAAATGAGTAAAGTTGTAATATTAAAAAGGCTGAGCTCTTGGGATTGTTAGTCATCATCTAGAGCAGCGGTTCCCAAAGTGTGTGGTTTATGTCTGGTTGAACCATATGTGTGCCCAGTTCATTTTTTTATTTTTTTCCCAACTGTGTGCAGTTGAAAAACTGCCCAATGGTACAGTTTCTACGTCTAATGGAGGAAAAACTGTACTGCCACCAGGCGGTACAGTTTTATCGTACCGCCTGGTGATGCAGGTGATAAAACCCTATAGATTTTATTGGAATTCATATAGGGGAACAGACAATCTTTGGGAACCACTGATCTAGAGGGAACAGAGTGTGAGACCCTGTAACTTTTCAACAAGTCCCGACTGTGAAAGTAAACTTCCAACTGACAAGTTTCTTGTTTAGAGTTTCCCATTTTTACATGCTTTGCAAATCGTTGTGACGGGAAGAAAGTTAAAACAAGGTTTTCTCGTTTTAACTCTCTCAGTCTGACCAGAGTTAGGTCCTAAATTTATTTCCAAGCACTGGCAGTTAACAGTCGTCTATTTTGACAGTTCAAACGCCAACTATGACCCCATCAGTGTCTTACAGCGACAGCAGAAACTAACCTCTGTCCAGCCAATCACTGCCAAGGGAAATAAATGATTGGCTGCCTCGCCAGCGCCAGTCAATACCTTGTAGAGTAGTATTAAGGCTAGCTAGTGTATTTTAGCGACCTGAACTGCATTTTCTTTTGAATACTTTAAATATACTCTACGAAAATAATCAACAGATTTTAATACTGGGTCATTTTCACAGAGAAATGAGCAACGTCAGCATTTTTAATAAAACTGAATTTTGTGTTCACTGAGGTTGGGGTGTGTGTGTGTGTGTGTGTGTGTGTGTGTGTGTGTGTGTGGTGTGTGTGTGTGGTGTGTGTGTGTGTGTGTGTGTGTGTGTGTGTGTGTGTCGTTCTGTAGGATTTCTGTTCCTTACCTCCTCTGGCCTGACCGACCCACCAGCCCGTCGTCATGAACTACCTTCGCCGGCGCCTGTCTGACAGCAGCTTCGTGGCCAACCTGCCCAACGGCTACATGATGGACCTGCAGAGGCCGGCCCCGCCAGGATCATCCATTTCATCTCCCGCCTCCCCGGCCACCGAGAGGCGTCAGCCCCCGAGCCTCCCCATCCAGACCCCAGGCTCAGGCTCAGGCTCAGGCTCAGGCTCAGGCTCAGGCTCGGGTTTGGGTTTGGGTTTGGGTTCGGGTTCGGGTTCAGGCCCAAACCCGGCCTCAGCAGTGGGTTCGGGGAGCTTCCTCAGCTCCTTCTCCAGCGTGGTGAAGAGTGCCCAGATGGCCCAGAACGTCGCCGCCGCTGCACACGCCAAGTCAGCCGGAGCTGCTGCAACTGAGGCTGCTTCTGCTGGAGGCGGTCAGCCGGTCAAGCCTGCAGTACGCAAACCCAAGATCCTGCTGGTGGTTGACGATCAGCACACTGACTGGTGAGTGCAACACTAGAAACTCTTAGCTTTTGTAACTTTAGGCGTTTTTTGTTGTTTTGTTCTTTTGGTTCAAGAGTATGTACAGGGCCGGTCCAAGCGTTTTTGGGGCCCTAAGCAGATTTTTATGAGGGCCCCATTATACCAACACCAGATGCTTTATAATTCCTAATCCACTCTGTGTGAGGCATATCAACTAACATTAGCATCATTTGTAATTAGGCTGCATAAAAAAAAAAAGGATTTTGAATTGCAAAGTGGTATTTAAGTGCGGCCATATTGTAACCACTTCAATGCAACGTCAGCATATAAACACTACATTTACTTTTCTCCAACAACAGTTTTCCCCCCACAGTGGCAGCAATCAATTCCAGGACCAGATTAACTATTATTTATGTAGCAACTAAAAAAACATAGCAATATTTTTTTCCATATAGAATTGCATTTCGCTTGTATCATTCTAAATTATTTGAAATGTATATATGTTTTTACCATGATGGCTTGGTGCGCTTGGCGGCTGTAGCCATCTGCTTAACTCATATATACTATTGGACCAGCCCTGTAGATATTACAGGCAGAAGACTGTAGAGAAATATGTTCCCATACCATAATACTGCCTCCACCAAATAAAGATTTAACTTCCGGGCGCAACCTAGAAATGTATTTATTGGGAAACAAGACAATTTTAAAATGTTAAAAAGATAAAATACTGTCTGGGCTACAAACTGTTCATATATTCTATTATTAAAAGTAGTTTTTTGTTCTGTGCGAAAGCAACAGCGCGTCACGTTATTTTAGATGTGGTAGCATGTCCTTGGGCTCGCTAGGCATGCCAGAGCTCTCTGTGCCAAAATGGAAATTGTCATGGTAACCAGAGAACTTAGCTGATGAGGTGACAGAAAAATGAATGAGGTTAAACGAGAAAGAATTGCCTCATCTTTCAGTGGAGGCACACACACACACACCCACACACACACACACACACACACACACACACACACACACACACACACACACGCACACACACACACACACACACACACACACACCACACACACACACTCACGCACACCTGTGTGTGTTAGAAGCTGCTGATGGATTCCCAGAGCTCAGGTCAGCTGCTGGTTTATCTTCCCTGTCTAACTAAATCAATAGAGCCTTCATGCATTTCATGGATTGTTATTGTGTCGTCATGTTTTCGGAGAGATTGACTTCTGCGAGCTTGTTATGAGCCATTTCCAGCCTTTTGAAATTTATCTCCAGCGCCGGCAGAGGGGTGATTGTGCGCCGACCGCGAGGAGATCAGGCCAGGGTTGGAAATTGATCTCTAAATTAAAGCGTCTCGCTGACAGATGTAATGAAGCGTTCCGGATTTCCTCGGGTCTTTTCTTGAGGAGCTGGGTGGCGTGTTTTGTGGGAGCCGGCAGGCTGAAATGCCCCTATACACCCACGTGTTTGATGAAATGAGCCGTTAGGGAATCACTGTCACTCGCAAGCCCCCAGCCTGGCTCCAGAAGGGTTTTTATCCTTTTGTCAGTCCTGAATGGAAGAGGCTTAGTTTAATTCAAAAATACTTTATTTTTTTATCCCAATGGGAAATTAGATGTTGTGGTAACTCTTATTATGTTGTGAGCATGAAGGGTCTCCAGTAGCAGTCTGTCTTGCAATGAATCTAAAGAAACCTCTGACTGAAGACTGTTTCATGACTGTCATGACATGCTAACAGGTCACGACAGTGTTATGACATGTTATAACACTGTCATAACACTGTTATAACAGATAATTTTCCACAGCAGCAAATCCTGGATGACGTCATTAGTTAGCAAGCTCTGCTAACTCACCTCATCTGCTTTTGCTGCTCCTCTTTAAATCTGTCTGGCCGTTTGGATTGAAAGCCAGGACGAGATGGTGTGAACTTCCTCTGATTCCTTTTCAACTCCTCTGGGACTTTGGGGTCAGAGGTCACCTATCATTTCAGCTTTTGAGATGCCAACCAGCTGCTCCCAGCTGTCAAAGTGATACCTTGTTGCCACAATTTTATATTTTGAAAGTAAAAATGTAAGAGCAAAAACCTTCGTCAGCATCTGAAACCAGAGGGAATAACCGTCCATACATGGAACGCTTCAACCAAAAACACAATAAACCAAAATCTAGTAAAATGAAGGAGTCAGAACTAACGTTCACTATAGTAACAAATGAAGTTGACTATTCTGAAATCTGAAAAAGAGCTCAGATTTAAGGGGTTCAAAGCCCCCCAAGAAGACTAAATTGCCATTTTCTCCAAAGAAATGATTCTTTTTACACTGTTCAACACAGAGAATAATTGCAAACTATGGTAAATTCAAATAATTGAGAATGCTACAAAAGCAGCTTGAGAATACACGAGCTTAGGATCTTTTCTTTCCTTTATGAAATAATCATAAGGAAATTAATTTTAAAGAGAAAATGGAAGCAGTTTTACAAATCACCATTACTGATGAATGAAATAGAAACTGTAAAGTGATTATACATTCATTATGCACTTCAAATACTTGACATTATTCCGTGCATTCCATTTCTCCCCACATGGTGGCAGTGCAGGATAGTGAAAGGTTCACAAACTCTCCTCAGTGAAGAGTTTCTGCCAGCAGGTGGCGCCAAACGACAGTTTTTAAATCCATATTAAAGTTCAGCTGCTGTGAACTTTCTCTGTACATTGTTTTTGTCCTGCTGCATGTATCTTTCTGAATGCATTTTCTTCATAAGAAGTACATGCATTTCAGCATTATATGTTTATTTATGTGTTACTGGGAAGTTGCTGGATAGTTAGACAGTTCAACAGAACTAAATACACTTTTTTAGGAGAAAAGCTAAACAGCTACAGGTGGGAAAACATACAGTTTTGTGTTTTCTTTGCTCTGTGCAGCCTGAGAAAATATTCAATATTTCATGATTGTAGTTTTTGTTAATTACTTTGCACAGTTATATTCATATTCAGGCTAATATTTCATTTCTTTCTACATGACACCTGCACAGATATAACGTTGGCGTCATTGAAAGCGCGACGGTCGATCTTTGAATCCAACATTGTTGTAGCTGTAGAGTACGGTCACTTTTTGAAACCGTTGCATTTTTTCTTGCACAAGCCCTAGTTTTCCATATTGTGATCACCGTGTTTGAAGTTTTCACATGTCATCTTCGAGGCCGCAGGTAGAGGAAGAAACGGGGTCTGACCAGCTGCTGCTCAGTTCCAAGATTCAAGCAAAGTGCTAAAAAAAAAAAAAAAAAAGGAAAAGGAAAAAAAGGCAGATTTCTGATTCTTTTTTGGCGGCGCTGGTGGAACATGGTGTTCTTCATGCACCACTAAAGTACCTGCTTTCCAGCAACTGCCATGGATCTGAAATATTTGGAGCATGGCAACGCGATGCGACGTCCCCTTTTAAGAACTGTAATATAATTTGGTTGACTCAGAAAGCTCAGATAAGATCATCAAACTGATATTAAACGATGAATTCACTGATTTGGTTCAATTCCATCCTGGTGTGTGTACTGGCAGACCTTCAAATTGAATAAGACAGGATTTAAATGTATGCTAGATTATATCATTTGTGAATTAGTCTGGCCATTGCCATCCTCTGCAATCCTGCTTGATTCTCATCAACCTTTAGTTCTTCTCTGTGTTTTCTTCCATCGAGATAGATTTCTCCAGATGAATTTCAACCGGGCCAATCCGGGCCAATCAGCAAACCGAAGATTTGTATGGTGTATTTTGGAAATGACAGAGGAGAAAATGAACAAAATCATTCAATCTGTGTTGGCCACACTTCCAAATATTGAATATTTATAGTTGGAGCAAGAAGAATGTTTGAGACAAAGCACACACAATTCCTGGTAAGCTTCATGGAGCTGGTGCGTTACATACGTTACTGAAACTGGGTGAAATCAGATCCAGACGTTCCAAGCTCCAACAGAGTCCAAGCCTTCACCAGGCAGTCGGTTCCCAGCCGAAGGTCCAGACCCTCTGAACGAAACAACGCATAGAACAAGGACTGGTTTTTGCCAGACTACTTGTGAATACCTCTAAAGCCAAATCAAATGTCCGTGTCACAGTCCTTTCCTGTAGCTGTACCGCCACAAGTTACTCATCGATTTTTTTTTTTTGTTGAGGTTTTGTAAAAAGTCCTGGCATTTTGTCCACCCGTCCTCTGCTCCCGGAGGCTGAATTTCCTCCTGGTCATTCCAGCAAAGAGTCTGGGGTCTCTGGGGAAACCCTGCTCTGTCCTGACAGCCTTGGCTTCCAGCAATGACTGATGCACAATAGCAGTACAGAGCACTGAGAGCATCACCGCAACCACCAACAATTCCTCCTTTGCTCTCTCCATGTCTCCCTCTGTCCTTCTCTTTAAGGCTTGCATGCAGCCGATTGGCCAAGTATCTGTCAGTCTGTTTGCACTGTGTTTAGAATTATACGAGCACCTGATTGCTTAATTCAGTCCCGCTCTGGCAAAGTGTTTACTTCGTCTTTATGTGCGGCAGAGCGGTATGAGAACCTCTGCTTACCCAGAGTTATATGAAGAGGGGATTTAAGTTAACGTTATGTCCACAGAAGAAGTAGGGAGGCCACACACTGGCATTAAGGAGCTGAAAATTCCCTCTGGGGATTTGGTGACCTGTGCTGCGCCTCAAGAAGAGGGCAAAAGTTCATGAACTATAGCAGAAGAATTAGCAGGCCGACAGCTTCTGCTACAACTATTTTGGGAAGTTGCATAAAAGGCAGAGACAGTTATGGTTAAGAAAACCTTCAATCCACTTTGTTTCTGACATTATTCAATTACACAATTTCAGTCAAATCAAAAAAATTTCTTATAAACGGCAAGTCAAAGTTTCATTTTGCAAGATGAAAAGAATTAGAAATGTATTAGTCGTTACTGCAACACATTTATTTCCCATTTGACTTTTGGTTTCTGGAACTGGTTTATTCTTAAATAAAGACAATTATCAAGAACCAGATTTTTCTCTCAGCTTGTCGGCTTTGAATTTACTGCAAAGATCACACTGAAAAAATAAAACTACTGGTTTAATGATTCTTTATGTGAAATTTGAAAGTAGACTCTTAGTGCATATCTTGGTGTCTGAAGGAATTATAAATGACTCCAAAGTTTACAAATCCTGTGTTGGAACAATAATTGCTGTGTGTGTGTGTGTGTGTGTGTGTGCGTGAGTGTGTGTGTGTGTAATTATGAACTATTAGCTCACAGTGTTTTTTGGGTTGTTGAAATAAGTCATGGTCTCCTGTGTAACATGATGAAAATATACATGAGTATATTTGTGTTGGGGCTCGTAGGGCTGTAGTTTTTCTTGGCTGACTCTACTTTGCTGATGTGAACCGTTCTATTATTCTATTGTTGAGTCATAGAAGGATAAGTCATCTGGGGTTGGTGTTTCCTCCAATTTTAGTCCCGGGACTTCCTGAGTCTTCTCTCCTGCACGTCTCTGGCTGGACTGCATATAAAACTCTGCTCCTATTGGGGCTGAGGCGAATGGAGGCGCTGCTGGGATCAGCTGAATCCCATCAACTTATCTGCCTAATGAAGAGTTTTCACTGTTAATGTCAGAACCAAGCACTTTAATTCTGCCTGTTTGGGCTTTGAGGCCAGTGAAACATAGCAGCTGCAAAGCAGCAGATGGAGATCAGATACAAATGCTGCCATAAGGGAGGTCAGTCTCCTGAAACCCTCACCTCAGTGCCATTCCTGTGTTTCTTCTTGAGGATCCAGAGGTTCCCTGGCCAATATGAATGCATTAAACTCTGGATCTGTTCCGGTTCTGCTCCAATACCCGGAAACCTCAAAGAAGCAGAGAAACCCTGATCAGATATCCAAGCTAATTAAAGGTTAGACGTGGAGGGTTGTCTCAGGAATTGTAGTTTCACTCTGCAATGCCTGAAAATACGACTACAGATGCGAAGGTACTGGAACTGTAGAAGGCAAGAGTTACTGCTTTTTTTCCAGGGGAACACTAAAGCTAGCTCAAAAAAACAGAAGTTGTTTTCTAACTCTGAAGCACTGAGCGATGTTTGCTTGGATCCAAAGGGGATGTGTGATGATGAGAGAAAGAAAACCCCCAAAGGGAAACTGACTTTTTCCAAAAGTATGAATCATGCACTTCTCATTAAAGAGCCAACATATTCTCATGTTTAAAATGGAAAGAATTCAGCCTCATGGTCTTTATGTCGAGGGTGTGGGTCGGATTGAGATCTGGACATGGGCTAGACGTGCGGATCGGATCCGATGAGAAGCCTTCGCCCATTGATCAATCAGAGTGACGACGTGTTTCGCAATACCTGGAGCTGCATACCAGCCGTTATTTGTGAGTGAGCTTAATGGTCTTGACTCACATGTTTGACAACAGAAGTCGTCCTCAGTGACAGGAAACTTCAACCTCTAAGAATTCATGGCTTCTTGAATCGTGGAAAATGATGCGCTTCAGGATCTACCAGCACAGCAGCTGGGAGAGTTTAGGGACAAGAAGCTCCTTGGTGCAAGTGATGAACACGAAAGATCGGAGCTAAAGGGACAGATGCATGACGGTGGACATCAGGAGAACGGACAAAAAAAGACGTTTTCGGGTTGAGGCTCTGGGGAAAAATGTCATTCAACGGGGAGATGTGCTGCAGAGCACAAAGATTACAAAGATAAAAAAACAACTAGCCTGTCAGAGAACCAAAAGGCCTCTAGCATGCAACCTAGATAATCAGCTCCTCAACTCTTCAGCCTGAAGGCCAAGACAGATTGTCAACTGCCCTGTGCATGCCGAAGGTCAGAGTTCACATCCAAGCCACATGGAATAGTTGGACTTAAAACAAATGAGACAATATATGATCAGACGTGAATTTGACTATCAGTACCAAAACAAACAACAACAAAAAAATCACAAGTATAACCCTGAAATTCTGCTTCATAGGGATATTGACAAAGCCTTGCTGTTAGCATGCTAGCAAGATTAGAGTAGCTGGAAACAGATTCGATGGCGTCGTTTTTGCATCAATTAAGCATGTAGAAAAATGTTGGTCAATTTTCTTCTAAAATAGCACAAAGAATCCTTTTCTTCTTCCTGCTCAGTCTGAATCCTCCGTGTCTGATGGCGAGGCAGATAACTCTGTTACTGGAACAGCCTTCAAGCAAGCAGGTGCATCACAGACTGTAGACTTTTCACTGTCTTTGATTTCATGCTCTTGACTTGTGTGAGTGACCTGTGTTTTTGGATTTCACAATTATTCGAGAAGGCAAAACAAAAAACCTGGGCGTTCTCAACCAGTTGCTTGAAATCCCCTAAAGGTCTAAAAGATCCTAAAACCATGGAAGAAGTGAGTCATTTCTCTTCCTACTTGCCAGGTATTTTGGACGATCTTGTGAAATTTGAGCTCGACGTCGACAAAACAAACACGGATGTTTAAAGTTTGTTTTGTGCCGTATGTACTTTGCAGTGCGGGAGGGCAAGTCTGCGGTTGGGACCAGATAGAAACTCGCTGCCTTTAGTCTGATTTAATGTCGAAGTGGCTTAAGAGAAACAAAGTCAGAAGTGTCAGATCTCAGAAAAAATTACAAGCAGAGTTGTGTGAGGGCAAAAGACCCCGGCCCTTCAAATCTGACTCAGTTACGGCCCGATTGGACAGAAACCTGTCAAAGGTTCTAGTTGTTTTCCATCATGGCAGAGTGTTGTCTGCACCTCGTTGTTACACTACGGTGTCAGTTTTAGTGTTACTTTCCTTTAAGCTCCAAACACACTAAATCCCTGTATTTAGTGTATTGGCCGACCAACCAGACTAACCAATCAGTGATCGGCGGTCTTCTGACTTCCTGTTTTGAGCCCAACTTGGCAAAATTCCAGCAAACTGTTGAGAAACTTGTGAAAGGAAAACTGAAGGCCTGAAAATTGTTGGATTTAAACTGCAATTCCACCAAGGTCGAAGAAAATGAACGTGAATGTTTGGCTTTTAAGTTTTAGAAACTCTGTAGTGAAACTCTGTAGTACTGAGCAGGCAGAGGCTGCTAATGTCAAACACTGAGAGAAGAAATGGAGCTTTTTTTTGTGCAGTGTTTGGTAACGATGTGTTGGTTCGTGTGTTGGGCGTCCTGCTCTTCCATGTTTAATCAAACTCTTTTCTGTTGTTCTTCCATGCAGGGCCAAGTATTTTCGGGGGAAGAAGCTGAATGGAGAATATGAGATTCGAGTCGAGCAGGTAGAGTACATTTCGTTTGAACTCTTTCGATTTCTCTTAATTAGCATTAGAGACGCTGCTTCCTGTGTGTTGAGCCTCTAATAGCAGCACTGACCTGCTGGAAGGCGAACCTTCACTTCATCCTCAGATCTTCTGCAGCTTTTCCTGCTGGCTCGACTCCCAAATGAGAATTTCTCCCCGATTCTCAGAACTGAAATCACCTCCACTGCACTCCACCAACTTCACCTCCCTCCCAGGTTTTCACGTCAAAGTGACGCTTCCTCAGATGTTGATCTGCACGCTGTGATAAAAAAATTCCACCTAAAGAAACTGTATTTGAAGCTGAATCCACAGGAACATGTTTGTATGTCCAGACTTGCAGCATGGAGAGCGTGAACAGCAGCAGTTCTGCACCAGAGAAGTGTTGGGCCACCCATTGTTGCGACTGAGGCTGTCTTTGGAACACGCTGGTGGATTGTTTACGGGGGAAGAAGAAAAGAACCGCAAACAGCTGGACGGGTGATTTATTTTATTTTTTATTGGCCATTTGCTCAGCTCGCCACTGTTGTGGTCACATCTTTAGACAAGGACGACTTGAGAGACTTCTCTGTGAAATCAGAGTCGTTTTACTTTGGATATCCATAGAGCTGTGGTTATGAAGCTGAGTGAAGACTTGACAGATTTATTTGGGCCTGTTAAGTCGATAATTTGGGGACCAAACAAACACTCTGGTACCCGGCGGAGACTGACCTACTTAGATCTCGTTGGACCCGGCGCCCTTTCCTTAAAGCCCTCTGTACTTTGGTGGAAAGGTCAGTTTGCTAATTGCTAATCCTTAGCCAGAACCTTCATTGACTGTTTGTGGCTTTCGCTGAGCCTTAGGAAGACTGTGTGAAAAGCAAGCCACATGCAACATGACAACCAAAGCCGTTCCAGTAAGTCCGCAGCCCGTCTCTTTTCTCCTCCGTCAGCAGCCGTCCACAGCCAGGCTGTAGCTTGAAGCCGTTCGAGTCGACCCCGAAAGCTGTTTTTCTCATCACGTCTTTACACCTTGTGATTATCCCATATATGTCTCGCTTGGATTGACATTTGACTCTGAAATCATATGCTATCTCCCATCTGTCATGTTAATAATGTGTGGTAAGCTCCCTGAAGCAGCCCCACATCATTATCAAACCTCTTCTCCAGTGAGCTCGCCTCCTTATAAGGTATGATCTCCATGCTTAAACACAGAGCTACCACAGAAAGGGATGCTGCAGATTTTGCACAACCTATGTTGAAGTTTTAGTTCTGGGATCTTGTTTTGGCCCCACAAACAAAGCAATGTCTCTGATAAATATATATCATATTGTGAGGACATCTCGCATCCACAGCTTCCTGACACCTCATAGATTTTCTGTCTGATTTGGTTCTGGATCATTCAAAACATTCATTTTACCTTCATGAAGTGGTTGGTTTTGCTGGTTTGGATGTGTGCTTGCTCTCTTTCTCTAGTCTTTGGCTCTAAAACTGATCATACTGGTGATCATATTTTTATTCATAAAACCCCTAGTTCCATCATATTGAAAGGGAAGCCCAGATCACAATGCTGCGGCCACCATGTTTCCATCTGTCTTCGTACCCATGGTCTTAAAGGTTTAGGAGGGAGAACCAGACATCCGTTTCCCCAGCAACATCCTCCAGCTCATTCTCCGTCAGATCAGATAATTGTTCCCTCTTATGAGTTCTGGGTCTTTCCGGGGGGGTTTGTCCCAGTGGGACGTGCCCAGAAAGCCTCCATAGGGAGGCTCCCAGGGGCCCTCTTGATCCGCATCATCTGACTCCTTTTGACACAGAGAACCAGTGGCTTCACGTTGAGTTGACCCGATTTTAGCCATTTGACAGGAAGAAATTCTCAAAAGTAATCAATGGCTCAGTGATATACAAAAAACAGGATAGTAGGAGCGGTTTGGTTGATGCAAAAATATCGTTGCAATCACACAATGCACAAATTGTTCGACTCAGGCCTTGTGCCATGAAGGGGACGTGGACGCTTCCCCACAAACAAAGTCATGAAGTTTTTGTCACGCAGTTTTTGTCACGCGTCTGTGAGAACCAGTTTCATCACTTTGGGTCAAGCGGAGCTCCTTCGGAGGAGCCGACTCTCATCCCAGCGGCTCAACGCTCAGCAGGGAGCAACAACAGGACCACATGAGGTCCCCAAACCGGGCGCACTTGTCTCCATAGTTACGCTTCATTTGCTCATTTGAAGTAAAACTCCTTTGTCTGGAAGTCCTCCGTCGCCCACATGCACGGAGAAACTACAAGAGCTGGACAGAAATCAGATGAAGAGATGAAATGTTTTTTCTTGCGTTTGGACAGCAGAAACACTGCAGTATATCAAAATTCAACTGAGATATTCCACACTAATTAGAAACTAAATACTGGACCCGTCTCTGTACCAGTGAAAACAAAAAGTCTCATCTCATTCTTCACTTGTATCATCATCGCTGCAAAACCTCATTAGTTTGTTGTATCCAGACCATATTTTGTGTCGTTCCTCATCATGTCTACCGTTGCCTGTTTGGGTTTCGTACCAGCATCCCAGCTGGAACAAGGGGCACCTCTGTTGTTGAGGATCCACATCTGCTCAGCAGCTGTGTGACCTCACGGTTATTGATGCTTGTTGTGGTTGCAGCCATGCCAGCTCCCAGGCAGTGTGTTATCAGTAGCCCCTTTTACGCCAGTTGGTTTTCACCTCTGATAAAAGGAATCTGTGCAGAGCAAACTCCTGACAGATGATTTGTTACTGATCGCACTACAGTGAAATTCTATCATTTAGGCCTTTGGAAAACGTAATATTCACAGCACTTGGCAAAGATTAGCCAATAATAAATTGGACCATGTGAGCAACTTACTGTAATCTTGACTTACCAGTTGAAGTGGTCAGTGATTTAATCCAGAAATGATAAAAGTTACAGATTTAGTGACAGATTCTGTGGCCCCATGTGTTAAATCACTGTGATGTAATCAGTGCTGCAGAAAACTCCTTTTATTTCATCCTGTCTTTTTTTGTTTTGTTTACTTAACCATTAGAAATACAAAAACATTTTGGAATTTATTAACATTCATAATCATATTGTGTGTTTTTTATTTTTATTTTACAATGATAATTTAGTTTCAGATTTAAGTAACGCAGTTAGAAGTTTCACAATTTATTTTTGTGCATTGAGCCGTTTGATCATCAATTAATTTAGCATAATGTAGTTTCAAAATTCAGTTTCTAAAAATAGTATCTATTTTAGTACAAATTTAAAGAAAAAAAAAGACAATCAATTGTAAAACATAAATCATAACTTGTCTTAAAAAATCTTAATAAGCTGAACGTCAAATTTCCCTGAACTGTTAGAAACCGAAGAGTTTAGGGAAAGCCTCTTGCTGTTGGACTCTGATGTCACACCACTGCACAAAACACCATCCATAAGGATATGAACAAGTGTTTGTGGAATAATTTGACCAGCGTTTAGAGTCCTGACCTCAACTCAATGGAACGCCTTAGGGATGGATTAAAGTTTAAACTTCGTGCAAAGCATCGTAATCCAACATCAGTGTCTTATCAGTTGTTCAGGAATAAAATAAAATTGCTTGTAAATTTCTCTTTTATTTCTCTAATTGGTGTTAAAACAATATGTCCACTGCTGCATCTGCTTCTGTTGAGTTCAAATCCAGTTGATAACTCCGTGGCCAAAGCTTGGCTCTTACTAGCGGCGGATCCAAGAGCCGTTCTGAATCGGCCGAGGTCGGAGCTCAGCACATAACAGTCGGGTCTGAAAGCAGTTCTTCGATGTATCACTTCCTGTTTTCCTTTCCCAGGGCGAGAGCTGCTCCAGGACTAGAGTCTGAATGAGTAACCATGATGGTCTCCATGGTGCAGAGGAAAACCTCTCGTCCTGGCTTCTGGGCCTTCTGGGCACCAACCACTTCATCTGTTACTGCCCAATGACAAAGGCTGTTAAGACTCCTCTCATCCTTAACCAGCCAATCAGAGAAGCCATGAAGTTGCCCGCTCTCTTGTTTTCTTTTGCAACAGCCAAAGTCAGCGTAGGTCTCCATGTTTGGGATGGGATTAGCTGAGAAGGAATTCATTGATTGGGTCTGCAAATTTGCTTGGGAGTGTCTGAGTATATTCATACATTTGCTAGATAGAAGTGGGAGTTTATCTTTTTAGAAATATTTTCCAGTAGAAAAACAATTAACATTTGCACATATGATTCAGCTCCCAGCCCCACATATGGTTTTGTCTTGTTCATGTACCGTTTTTATATGCAAGTCAAAGTCATGTCAAGGGATTTTGGATCTACCACGTGTTGGTTGATCACATGGATGAAAACAGAGATGCACTACAAGGCAATCAAGGCTCTCGTTTCATTTATTGAAACGACTCAAGTTTATTTCAAATGAACGTTTTAGAATTATGAGGAACAGTCCGAAAAAAACCCAGACGAAAACAAAACCACAAATCTGGAGAAAATCTGAAAACTCCCCACAGAAACACGCCGGCCAAGATCTGAACTGGCAACCTCCTAAAGTAAAAGATGAGTCACTCGGTATCAGGCGAGGTCTTAGGTCTGTCGCATGTTTGGGATGGCACACTTTCAATCTGTTTGTCGACATCATGACTACGAGCCTTAGGGACACAGAGCAAGATTGATAATATGGCTATTAGCCTTAAAGGCGTCGTTCACATCATGACCATGAGTCTCACAGACAAAAATCAGGGAGAACTTGTTGGTGTCATGGCTCTGGGCCTTAAGGACACAAAGCTGAAAGCACTTGCTGGAGTTTTGTCTGTCCACACTTTGGACATAAGCTAAGTTCTTGTCGCCAGTATTTCACTTTAATTCCATGCTGTTAAACTGGATTGCTTCATAATATGCATGATGAGTTTGTTGGCACTGCAAAGCCAGTCGTGAAAGGCCAAGAAACCTTTTGGATCACAACAAGCTGAAAGAATCAATCTAGGACCAACCAATAGGCAGAGGTACTGCAGGTGTAGTGTGATATTATCCGTCGCTGCGTTCTGATACTGGGACAGGTTGAGAACAGAGTCTGAGCAGCTTAATGAAAACAGAAACTGATTAATCTGCCGTTACATAACCTCAACGCACTTTTGCGACCCTGCATGTGGATCAAAAGGAAATGACAGAAAACAAATTGACGAGAGCAGCTTTTATGTTTTATGTCGACCCAGTGATTTTCCCATCAAAGAAAAGTAACAGTCTGAAGTTCTTCCCTATGCTTCATGCAAATGTTTCCAATACAACTCAGCCGCAGAACGTTTCTCCCTCACGCATTTAGCTATTTATTTAGCGAGGCAGTCCAGAGCTTAATCCATCAAGCCTTAAATCATAAACCTATTTCTTTGATTAGTGGAGGGCCAAATACCGTTAGCCATGTGCGGCGCATGTGTGCAGAGGCTGACTCCACTGCGCAAAATTTACTTTCGAGACTTCTCCAGAGACTCGGCGGGAAAAGTTTCAATAGAGAGGAGAAAAATTGGGTTTGTAAAACGTTGCATAATTTGAGTGATTTCTTTAAAAAAAAAAAAAAAGATTCATGTTTATTGGCAGAGCGCTGCTGTTTGACATGAACAGCAAAGCAGATAACTCTCAACGCTCCAGTTTTTGACACTTCTATGGATTAGAATCTCACTTGATTATTTATCTGTTCAGATATTTGGATATTTTACGGCTGCACCCGGCAGTATTTAGAGTCGGTGACTCTCAGTCCGATGCTTACTCAGGCTGCTCGCGCTCGCTCTTAAATGAAATGCAGCTGTGCTTTCTGCACGGCGTTCTGCTGGAGCGTTGACCGGGACCTGCCCATCTGAGTTTTTTTTGTTTTTCCACACATGGTCAGCAGGCTGCTTGTGCAGGGCCCATTTATTGCGCCATTTGTGTCATGTCTTGTGCTTAGAAGGAATGTAAAGACCAACAAACACTGGCTATTCCTGCCTGAGGTCAACCTGCTGCCGTCCAGCATACCTCCAGGGAAAATGCCACCTGGTGCAGAGGAGTGATGGAAGAAATGCCGTCCAACTGCACTCAGAAAACCTGCATTATGTGGCAAGTCAGAAAAAAAGGGAGTTTAAAGTGGTTTAGAAATGGGAATCAGAATTATCTGATCAATAGGCCTTTGGGAGTGACATGGAGCGTCAGGCCGGGTGATACACAAACACTCATGCATCTGTTTGCCAGAAGGAGAACATTCACATTTCCACTCATCGCTACATTTCTTCAACTCCCACAAACCACCCAAGAATAGTTTAAACCGTTAAACGACTTTCTAATTCAATTTTAAAGCGAGTGGTGGAGTCTCGCTTCAAAAATGATTCAGTCCATTCTGTGTGACATACACAGCGAAATCAAGAAAACCACCTGAAGAGTTTAGAAACAACAGCAGATGAGTGCTTTGCATGCAGAGGTGAAAGGATAGAAAAAGAAAGCAAAGGCCCTGAAGTTTCAGCTTTCACAGTTAGATACTGAACACTCCAGCCTGACCACTACTGACACCAAAAACGGACGAGAAGGCGGATCCAGATTGCTCCCAATTGCACATGTAGAAGCCAAAAAAGGGTTTGAGGATTTTGCTCAGTGGAACAATGAAATGAAAGTGGAGCCGAACTCAAGACGGGGTCAATCTAGTATCAGGAAATCCAGGTCGTCTGTGAGGACGGAAGCTGCAGCCTCTGTCTTGTGGGCGTCGTTGAACCTTCAAACAGGAAGAGAATGTCCAGCATGTGTCAGAGTCCACCGAGTCCTAAAGACAACAGAGTGGCTGTCAGAGACTGTTGAAAAATCACAGGCCTGTTTGATTGTCAGTAGGGGGAAATTGGGACACTTTTTTTGTTTGCAAAGTTTCTTGATGGGTTTCTTGATACTTATTGGATCTGAATGGAATAGCAGGACATGTCCAATGTGTGCTGAAGATGTGAATGACTTTTGGAAACTGAGTTCCACATACAGTGAGCTTTTGACTTTAGACTAAAGCTGATAAAACAGATTGTACAAACCTTAATGTGTCTTACTATTTATTTTAGTCTCCACTTTGGTTCATACCAGCCACACATTTCTGGAATTGTAAAAAAAAAATTTTTTTGCTCGTTGGTCCCACACATCCTAAGATTCCTTTCCCAGAAGTGGAGTTGTTGTCCCTTCCTTTTGAGAATCTCTGGGAGTCTGACTGAGTCATTAAGAAGCCAAGCAACGGCCTTTCACAAGGCCCTCACTGTCCTGGAGGCCAGAGACTGGGGATAACTCAATTTGCCTTCTCCGACCAGCTCGCTCTGTCTCTCCCAGTCTTGTCTTCTGCTCTGCTCTGTGCAAACGCAGAAAGGCACGGTGACGTAAGGAAGCAATCTACTTCAATTTTATGCAGACGTATCGCTGTCAACAGGCCAAAAGAAACGGCGTCGAGTCAAGGGGTTCATCCGCGGCACGAACACGCGACCTCATACTTCATGTCGCTGTCAAAATCTAAACTTGGGTTTTGCTTTTCGGTTTCCCAGGCGGAGTTCTCAGAGATCAACCTGGCCTCTTACGTCAACTCAGGATGCATGGTGGACATGCAGGTCAACAAAGGCGGCTCCAAAGTTGTCAGGTGAGTTATTAGCGGTTACGCTCAGGAGAGATGATGCAGTTTTGTCAAGGAAAAAAAAATAAAAATTTTAAAAATCCCAGAAAAATCACAGTTGGAGAATAAACCTTGTTGAGTTTCTGATAGCACAAATTATGTTTCACTGTGTCCAGTCATTTTAATATTAGCAAAGTGACAAGTCAGACCCTCTGGTCCAGGATTTGACTAGGTCAGGTCTGGCATAAAGAACAGGGACTTGTTTGTGTCGGTTCTCATTGGAGACAGAAGTCACCTCACGGTTCAATTCTGGGACATCTGTCAGTGAACATCCACACGCTCCCACTGACTCAGGTTATAATAAACAATAAGAGTAGTTACCATAGCTACACAGATGATACACAGCTCTACATTATGATGTCACCAGGTGACTCTCAACCCAGCCAATCACTGAACAGTAATGGAACGAAAACCCGACCAGGCCTGAGAGGAACAGCTCTGTTTGGTGAGGTAATTACTGAGAGAATCACAGATAAACAACAGATTCTAGTTGGAAAGTTGACCTCATGGTCCAGATTTATCTAAACGGCTGCAGCACAATATGGCAACCTGCAGTCGTCATGGCAACACCGGGGCTGTGCCACGACGCAGTTGCAAGTGGCCCGCTTGAAGAACCATGCAGGGTAAGCTTTTAGTGCCTTCCAGGTCCAAACTAGATGTGTATTTTTAGTCTTTGGGTTGATTGGTTTGTGCATCATAACTTTAAAGCAGGTGGACGAGTTGCTGTCTTTGCACTTAGTTGTAGGTGATTTAGCTCTTCTGTCTAAAACATAAAGGTGAAGCGATATTGGCTGAAATGTGAAGGGTGTTTAGTGGTGAAAACCACCGTCATCACCAAACTGCATGATGTAAACTGTAATGGGAGGGGCTTCACAGGAGCTCGGCTTGGTTTGTTTTGACGCTAAAAGGTGTGTGTGAAAACAAATATCCTGAAATCATTCAGGATATTTGATAGTCGACGTTCGATTTCGGTTTGACTGAAGTCGAACAGTTCTTTGAGGTGAACAGATTCCTGAACTGTTGACTGTTTTTAGAACCACATTTTCCTCAATTTGCTCAATAACATTATAACATAATGTCAAAAAAATCTATTTGACATAATACTGCCCCATCAGAGGGATGTGAAAGGAGAGCATCCCTCTCAAATATGTTTATATCTCCACAACAGTCAATGAAACTGAAGCAATGCTTCTCCTGCTGATTTTTAGGAGATTGTCTCAGTGGAACCATTTTCGCCTGTAGAAATGTTGCCTAAGCATCGGATCTCAGCCTCAGAACCACCCAGTGACAGGAAGAGGCCTGACCGTGTCCTGAGGACGGTCATCAGCCGGGGGCCGATTTAACTATGCAACCTGTTTCCAGCCCTGACACTGAGGTTCTTGTGGGAGTTTGGAATATTTTTTTTGGGTGAAATCTCTGTAACGATGGAACGGCCAAATTGTATTCAGATGGTGTGACCTCTGCCTCGCTCACAAACACTGACGTTCACTGCCACATTGGTTTGCTTATCACTTATGGCTCTGGACTCGTCTGCAAATAGAATAATGGTCAATTCAAGCAGCCGGTCCCACCGGGACATGACTAATAACGCGTAGTGCTCCCACAGCTATAAAGTCAGAAGTTCAACTTCTAGAAGTTGCTTTTGTTTCCGCTTCCTCCCAGAAAGGGCCGCAGGGGAACAGCTTGGATGAAAGAATTGGCTGAAAACTCTGCAGACCCTTCAGATCCTTCCCATTTCATAGATTATGTCCTAATTACGTCTGCGACAGCAGCGCGTTTCATTCTGCGCCAGAGGAATGCATAAACACCAGCTTCCCAAGCACAAATTAAACACACGCCATGTGATTGAGTTTTCCTTGAGTGCATGTGATCATTCTAGGATGGCATTCACTCACACACACACACACACACCCACACACACCCACACACACGCACACACGCACACAGGCATGCACGCACGCACACACACACACACGCACACACGCACGCACACACATACACGCTCACACATGCTGGGATTATTTTTTAAGGCATATTTAAAGCAGGCTCCTGCTTTTCCGCGTGTCTCCTGGCTGATGTGACCCTTGACCCCTCTGTGCAGACATGCTGGCCTGCGCTGGCTCCACCAAGCAGCTTGCGTTCTCACAGTTCTGTGGTTTCACTGCTCCCACACTTGTCCATGTGCTATGCATTGTAAAAAAAAAAAAAATACAAAATGTGAATGTAGAGTCAGAATACATTAGGGTGGAAAGTAAGCCCTCGTTCTGTTAGGAATGATTAAAAATTATCAAAAAAAAAAACAGCCTTAAGTGAAAATATTATTTACTGTTGATATTTTATGAAATTGCACTTTTGGTTCCTCCAGATGTTTGCTAATTGTTGCTGGCTAGTCTGAAGGAGATAAAGTTGATGATTAGAAGCTGCTGTTTAGAAGCTTGTAAACAGCAGCTTAAATATGCATGAAACACATGAAGCGACACGCCAGGTATGTTTTTGATGAGGGAATAACGTCAAAGCTAAAAAAAAATCTACTTTACATCATACTGACCCATCGGGTGACAGTTTCCAACATAAGCCAACTCTGTGGTAAATACTCACCTGGACAGTGTGGGGAGCTCGTATCTTACCCCTCTTTTCTCAAATTTGAAAGTGCACCAACCCTAAAGCCAGATCATCTCCTCTAGTTATTGTGCAAAAATAAATCCCTCTACCATTTTTTTTTTTAAACCGAAAATCAAAAAATGTGACATTTCTTTTAGGTTCATCTGGGTTTTTATGTGAGGGTCTGATGATTATTTAGGGTGTGTGAATGTGCTTTCCTCAAGACGCATGTGAACATAATGACAGACTAGAGAAGCTTTGAGACCCACATTTACCATAATACATGTCAAACATCACTGTAGGAAGGAAAGATATCCTTCAATGCGAATGTCCCTTCAGATTTACTCAATGACTTTTCAGCTTTACTTCTCAGTTTTCATTTGATCACTCCAGCATCAGCAGCTCTGGACGAGATCAGGCTTTTCTAAGGCAGAGTGTGACCGACAGGCTCAGTGCTACCTGTGGAATATGAAAACCAGCAAATACCTGTTGTCAAAACCGTCTGCAACAATTTGCTGAATGTGCAACGTGGCATGTAGAGCGCAGCAGAACGGTATGCCACAAAGTACAGTAGCTGTGGCATGTTGTTTCCAGATGAAATTCTGCAGTCAGCCCTTTGGCTTCCTTGGGCTCTTGCTGCCAAAACCTCCATCAAGCTTCTCGGCTCAGAGTGGGAATGCTGATCTGGCCGAACAGCAGATGACAGCAGCCAAAGTATGAGGAGCCTCAGAGCAGCCTGTCCTCCTTCCTGCCTTAACCACAGATTCAGCTGTACTGAAAAAAAGAACGCACAACTAACGATTAGCCAGCGCCGATCGGCATCTCTCACTTGATTGGTAAACTGTCGGCGAGGAAGTGGTTTGCTAACATAATTGACCTGCGAGTGTGTTGGGCTGTCGTCAGATCCCCAAACTCAAAATGGGAGGCAGGAGGGATGAAATGTGAGGCGAGAGTTGTAAAACTGTCAGGAACGTTCTCTTTACTGCTCTTAGAGGGCTTAATTAATGCTGCTGCAGCACACATTACGGCGCCCGCGAGGACCCTAACTCCCGCAATAATACCGAAAGTCAAAAACTCCAACTTCCTTTTAGTAGGTTCAGCTGGGTTTTTATGTGAGGGTCTGATGATTGATCCAACAGATGATTATTGAAATGACCTTTATGAACATCGTTAACCCGTTCAGCCCACACTGGTGGTGCGCTGGTTTTTATTACATGTTTGCATTACATATGTCTCTCGACTGCCAAACCGGTAATTGTGATCATCTTAATGTAGAAACGTCCAATTGTTTTTGGCGTCAGGGCATCGGGGTATAGTCCAAAGTCAAAAGCACAGGATGGAAGGAGAAACTCATATGAACTAATCTGAGGTCCTGACTCACCCAGGCAACCTCACCAAAGGTCATGAGAAGATATGGGAAATGAATTTGGAAGCTTACAGTCTGAGTTGTGGCTTGAAGTTGGAACTTTTGCACAGATTTCTCCTCAGGTTGTTGGAGGGACAAATGTATCAACAGGTTCCCCTCAGAGGGGTAAACATGGGTTGTCCAGCAGAATCACCTGGGAGACCAATAAATCATCAGGAACCATGTTGGTTTTGGTGAGCAACTCCCCTTCACTGGGCAACAGTCATGGAGAGATTTTTAGCAGAGATTCTCATAGTTGGGTGAGTCTTTGCGGTAGTTGGCGTATGATTCATTCCAGGGAAACTTTCCGAAAGCTGAAAGGACTCCAGTTTTTCCAGCGTTCTTGTCAATATAACGTTGTTTCGTAAGAGCTGCTGGAGATGCTCAGGAAATGCGAAGCCTTCATTTGGCCGAATCATTTGGAATTCCTCCGCTTTCAAACAATCGTTTATTTTTCCGCGTAGTCTGAAGAAATCAACCGGCAACATCACAACTCCATAGAAAGATAAGTTATTTCAAAAAGTCGTCTCATTTGAGGACATGTCCTCTTGAAAGGGGAATGATCAGACTGAAACGAAATTAGGTGTCAGTCTTTGTTGTCTTGTGTGACACGTAGACATAAATGGTGTAAATATTTTCTTTTGACCTTTTAAGTCTCAAAGCAGACCTCGCGGTTATTTTGCTGTATCTGTCCTCGTTAACAGGAGAGCAGAAAGTTTTCTCTGTAAGGTGCATTTCCCAGTGACGGCACAGAGCCCCCACAGCACAATGCAGCATTATGTATCCACCCTGCACTGAGGCTCGGTATGTTCTGTTTGACATTTGTGGCATTCCCGCTGAGTTTTACCGCGATTAGTCTTATCAACGTGAGACAGGCTGATGGAGGAAGATAAGGCCTTCATCAGCTTTTGAGACAAGCGCAGGGTCTTTATGGAGAAAAATGCTCTCTGGAGCACACATATTCCTGCAGAGCTTATTAGAAGGTCAGAGATTCTTCATGATAATGGGACCTGGAGACCAAATGGCAGCGTATTGTCCCAAGTATGAATAGCTTCCAGGCGAAGGAATGCTGAGTTTAAAAAAAAACAAGAAAACATATTTTTTCACTGATTGTACAGTGTACTGTAGAAAAGTCATAGACTTGTCAGTCCTGGGGTATGTTCATAGTTGTTCCTCCTCCTCCTTTCACATTTTTCACTTCTGATACCGATATCTGAGATTTAGTATCGGCTGATTCCGATCCAGTACAGAAAAACCTTTGAACTGACTTGAAACATTTCTTCTTTTTCTTCTTTTACGTAAATGTGCGAAATTGCAAAGTAACTTGAAAACTGTGCAACAGTACAGCACACTTAAATGCAACAACGGCTTCACAACTTTGGTCCAACATATAAAATCAGCACAGCTTCAATTTGTTCAATCAGTGCAGTTAGGAGTAGAACAGCGTTTTTTTCTTCCATGAAGCCAAACTTCTGGAGTGTTTTCCTGTCAACAGATTCTCCCACCTGAGCTTCGAATCTCTACAGCTTCTCCAGAGCTCTCCTGGGCCTGGGCCTCTCTGACTTCCCTGACTCAGCCTTTCAGTTTGATGACATGACAAGCAGAGCCGGCATCACCTTTGCCCAGCCAGTCAATTAATCCCCAAAGAGAGATGACATAACCTGCCTGCTCATCTCCTGAGTTGAGCAGGAAACTCAGGAGAGTCTAAGGAAAGCAGAACAGAAAACAAGTTGTTGAAGGAAAAGAAAAAAAAGTATGAGTCTAATTTTGTTCTGATAACGTGAAACAGTTGAGGACTTCAAGGTCAGTTGAGTGGATTCTTCCTGATGTCTTAGGACTTTGTAGGAACATGATCTGCACAATGCCAAAGATGAACAGTATCAGCAACGGTCTCGCTGCTGCCAAACAACCTGGGAAGGGTTGTAAGGTCACTTCCCGAGAATCTCCGGTCCAGACTGGTGAAAAATTCAGTCAAAAGTCAGATTGTTGAAAATGTCTGAGAAATTGCAAATGAAAACAAAAGCTACATCTTGTTTGTCAGCGAGCGTGTTGAATGTTGAATGACAGAACCACTGTTAGAAAGAAGTTTGAACCGGTAAACTGAGTTGCATCAAAGTAGTTTTGGTTTGGTGACGGTGTGAACACGGGTCAGATCAATGCAGACGCGTTGAGCAGCTTCTGTGTTTCTGGCAATGTTGCTTCATGTTGTCTTTGGTGATCAGCCAGTCAACAGGGCAGGTTGCTATGAGATCAAGTTGACTTTTGACAACTTCAGTCTAGGTCTCAATAAATCATGACATTCTTAACTTAGTGAATGAACACAGTAGTTGTACTGATGTAATTTGTTGCATTTTTTAAATCTGTTTTTGAACGTTAGTCGGACAAATGAGACCTGGGAGTCCTGGTGTCTCTTTATTGTTCTGTACCTTTTGTGCTTTTGATGGATTTTCAACCAAAGTCATTGTGCCAACGTTTTATCAATACCTAAATCAAAATAGGGTTAGGGTGCAACCAAGTGCTGTTATTTAAACAGATATTATCAGCTTATGTTATCCTCTGGAGTCTGGTAGTCTTACATTGCCGCTATGACGAACAAGCAGAGATTGTCAATTTGTGTTTCGCTAACTGTAGCAAAACCTCACCCACCTATGCAATGAAGATTCAAATCAGCCTTGTTTAGTCCCCTTCAATCCAACTCTGGTTTGTTTGGGGAGGTGTGAATGCCCAATCGGACCAAAACAGAAAACTCTGGTCTGACTAAAAGCCGGCTTAAACTGGGTGGACGTGAAAGCAGTTTGAATGTGTATGTGAACGCCAAAAGCAGGCTGCGGACAACAGGGCAGGGCATTCTGGGTAAACACAATCAAAAGCAATGTTGCAATTTCTGTTCCCAGTTGAGCCCAGTCTACCAGAATATCTTCCAGACAAATACAAACCAATCCCTAAGAGAGTTTCCTACATGATGCTCTTTTTGTCACCCACCTCAAGAAATTCCCACAGTTCTTTGGCATCTGTTTTTGAAACCCGCGATCCGATCAGTTGAGCCAAATGGTCTTTTCCTGGATGCTGAGGCGTTTCATCTAATGCATTTTAAATTTGAGCAATCTGTGCATGTTCATGGTTCCCTTTCTGTCTGTCTGCAGGTCTTTTAAGCCAGACTTCGTCCTGATTCGCCAACACGCCTACAGCATGATTCCCGGCGAGGACTTCAGGAACGTTGTGATCGGCCTGCACTTTGGTGGCGTGCCGAGTGTCAACTCCCTCTTCTCTTTATATAATTTCTGCAGCAAACCTTGGGTGGTAAGCAGTCTTAAAGAGCTCTCACTGCTCTGCTTTAACCCCCACAGGGTGCTTAGACTTACCCTCTCAGCAGCTGCCTCTCTCTGATTTATATGGGCCATTACACAGAGCTGGAACACCTGTGCCTGGAGCAGGAGGTCTTCGTCACTGTACTTATTAGTAGCTTTGCAGGAAATTAAAATCCAAAAACCATGTAAACCATGTAAATGCTTAGCTGTGTGTGACTTCATAGATGCAGTGTTGTCAGGTACAATTTGAGTTTAAAGTATGTTTCACTAGGACTGACACTTTTACACAGTTTGGTCTGTGAACAACGGCTGTTAGACCTGACTGGGTGGATCTTAACGGTTTCAGTCCTACTTTCTGAAAAAGGCCAGAGCTTTTATCATCCCAGTGCCAGATGGTAACTTCAAGACGAGCCATCAACCAGATGACATCCTCATCATAAATGTCTTTAATGCCATTTCTTGCTTACAAATTTCTGTTTCTACATATTTTTGTCACTCTTACGTCATCATGCTAACCTTCCTGGGGTCATGGGAGACTGGGTCATTTGGACCGTGTGAGGTCTGGCATTGACCCCGTGTTTTACAAGGGTTTGTTTTGGGTTTTGGGAACCAACTGCAGGAAACTGATAGAAAACCTTAATAAAATACTGAATGCAATTTTGAACTGATTTGGGTAGTTATGCTTTTTTTTTTTGCCTTATTAAATAAATCATCTAATTTTGAACCTATTCATGTTATCTTCATCTGATTTTAAAGTGTTTTTTCATTGGAAAACAGCATTTAAGGGTCATGAAAGCTCAATTAAGAAAAATCTCAATGATTTTTCCACACACTGTAGCTCCTTCATAACACCTTTTGTCCTCTTGTTTATTTCTCTTCAGTTTTCTCAAATGATTAAGCTCTACCACTCCCTCGGCCCGGAGAAGTTCCCCCTGAATGAGCAAACCTTCTACCCAAACCACACACAAATGGTGAGTGATTCCTGAAGTTATTCCCTAGAAACGCACAAGAGATCACAAATAGCCTTGTGTGCTCCATTTTTCATTGAATCTTTATTATAAAAATATAAAACACAGAAATTAAGTCAAACATTTGTCTACCCTTACATGGTAACACCCCCACCCACCCCACACAATTCAGGAATCAGTGCTTACACACAGACTGTACACAGCTTTCTTGATTTCAGTTTTTCTCTTTTTTTCTAGTTTTAATTTGACCAATCATTTCTGTGTTAAGCAGACAGTATATTTACACAAACAGAAACCACAGAAATAATGACACAGAAATGCCACAACTGGAGGAGGAACCCTATGGACACGAATGAAGACAATTCGGACCATAAAAGAAAATAATAAGAAAATGAAATGTGTTGCTTGAAGAAGTTGCTCCTATTTGCTTGTTGAAATCAGCAGTTGGTTAGCTTAGTTTAAGATTGTCAAGAAACTTGGGTAACAGCTCTTACAAGAAGCTAAAGCTTAATTAAAATGTAATTGTTTAAGAAAATAATAATAATTCAAGGCTGACTGTTGAAAAACAAATTGTTTTAGCTCAAATTTGTTAGCAAATTTTAGCAAAGCTAACGTTTAGCATCGTCGCTTAGTAAGGTCGGTTCTTAGACCTTCAATAGAAACTTAGCTGATTTTTTTTTTTATTATTATTATTTTTTAAGGGTTGTTAATCCATTTGAGGCAAATCAGCATCCACTAATGGAATGAACTGAAAGGAAGCCAACAAGAAAAAAAAATCCAAACTGGAGCAGGTGAAGAAGAATGATCTTAGTGACAATAAAATTACTTTCTTTTTTATAGTTTTATATATAATCATTTAAAATAGTTAAATACAAAAGATTGAATATACACTTAGAAAATATCTCATACTGTGAAACCTGTTTAAACTGAACTATCACTGGGTTGCTGAATAGTACCAGCCAAGGGAAATATGATCCAACAGAAAAATAAAAAGTACCTTAAATTTTTGACGCGCATCGTTCACGCTGACTGATTTGACGCGTTGTACTTTTTCTTTTTTTTAGTTCCGTTCTTGCATGTATAACAGGGTTACTGTGTAATCCAATAAACATAAATAAATGCATTATAGAGATTTCAGCATTTCTTCAGCTTATTTTTATATACAGCATAAAATAAAATATCACAACTCAGAAAAGAAAAGAACTCCTCCCTCTGTTGGCACTGAATCAGTGTTAACGTTTGATGATCTATGCACAACAATGGAGGAAGTGTACGGGGCCGAGGTACAGCCGTGTTAAAGACAGATGCTGCAGTAAAAACTGAACATGGCTGATCTGAAACTACATTTTCAGAATTTGAACCTAAAAAGTATAATTTTCATACCTCACATATTGGCACAAATTGAGAAGTGTTTTGGCAATGCTGCTAAGCAGGTGTACTGTTGTGAACTGATTTCATCTCAATTTTTAATTTGGTGTGCGTTACTTGAAGAAGATGGTCTGTTATTGATATTGATCAAATCATCAGTAGATTAGCTGCTGAAGGTCGGTCCACTTTTTCAATTTTAAGATCCCAACTGAGGTTGACAACGGTCTTCCTGTATAAACGTCTGATAAACGTCTACCGTTTCTACCACGGATTAAAACACGATGGTAGCGGATTGAAGTGGGAAAACTTTACAAGTCTAAAGGGCAACCTTTACAACAACGCTTTTTTTTTTCTCTTTCTTTTTTCTATCAGAAGTGCTACAGACAGGCACTGTAATATATCTGCTCTTTTCTGCCTTTTTAAAGAAGGCCGACACGAGTCCAGTAAGAGGAATCCGAGATGGGGGACAGAAACGGGGCGGGGGAGCGTTGCTTTCTGGGCGGGGTGTGCCTGGAATCAGGGATCAGTGGCGTTGATGATGGTTTTGTCGCGGGTGGTCATGCCTCGGTACCAGCTGCAGTAGCCTTCTTTCTGCTGGATGCAGGCGTAGTGTCGGGACTGGTAGCCGGGGTAGCCAAAATGGGACAGCATGTCCGTCCACAGGCACTCGTTCTTCGAAGTCACGAAGCAGGGCAGGTAGTGGCAGGGCTTAATCTACCGACAGAGAAAAACACAACTAAATACGGAGCCCTGAAACAAACACACTGGCAAGACCTATTCAAATAAATCTCAAATAGTTGAAAGAAAATTCATTCAAAAATTGCTTGGCATTTAAGATAATTAGCATACAAGTTAAATATATATTGTATGCTTTAGTAAAAATATTGACTCTCTACAAAATACCACAATTACTCAGAATATGTTTTTATTACTACTACTTTGTTAATAGTCAAATCACAATGGTTCATGACAAGATAATAAATCATGTTTTTCAAAAGAGAAAGTCCTTTATTGGGCCTAATTATTAAAACTAAAAAGCCCATCTAATATAAATACATAATAGATTGTATGTTTTTAAAGCCGTTTATAAGCTCTTTGAACATCCATGTTGGATTTTTAAAACATCTTAATCCTGATAAAATACAAATTCATCTTTTAAGTGCTGTTCAATCCATGTTGGTCATGTTTGAACATATCAAAGCCTTTAATCATCACTCTGTCTTTGTAATAACTTTAACTGGTATTAAAGAGGTTGAAATCATCTTAATCTTTGAATGTTTGGGGGTTGGGGTGGCGTTTCAAAAATGGATCCAGGTAAATTTTATAATTTATATTTGCTATGAAAATGAAGAGACTGTAGAACCTGTCAATATATTACAGCATCAGAGTGAAAGCCACTGGATTTCATGCAAGAAGTTAAAAGCAATTGGATTCAGCAAAATATATACAGACATATCCCGTCTCATCTATCCAGCTGCGGTGATCAGGTGGTTCAGTAAAAGGAAACCGTTTAGAGAGCGAAGCTGCCAGTTTCACCCTGATGCTTGTATGCTTTGTGCTGAGGAATGTGAAATGAAGCGTCTTCCTAATGCACTCAACTTTTGGGTAGTTTAAGGATTTAGTCGGGCTCCACTCTGCCTTGAAAAGTGCGTCATTACACCAGGTGCTAACACAAAAAAAAAGGGGGAAAAAAAAAGCCGCTCCCTGGATGAATGAATGGCAGTGAGTGACGGGAAGGATTCACGTCGCTCTGCTCGTAGAGGTGACGAACAGAAGAAAGGCTGGATGTCGTGGGAGGAAGAGTGAATCGCTTGCTGCAAAGAGCTGTACTCGTCTCGGAGTGCAACGGCAAATTCAATCGGCACATTTTAGGGAGAGAACTTCCCATTTTTGTTATTCAATATTAAACTGTCATCGGAATGCCTGAAACGAGCGCTGCGAGTCATTTCCTGCTCATTGAAGGCAGTAAGTCAAAGGAGCTAACACAGAACCATGTTCTATCATTCTCTGTCGTCTTTGGTCTGGGTGACGGGGCGGCTGACGCCCCGACCCGCATGGTCAACAAAAGGCTCCCTCTGCTAATCCACTTATGCTGATAGTGGCAGAGTGTGTTAGCAGATGTCCAGGACGGCGCCCAGCGGCAGGGTCAGCAGCTGCACGCCGCAGCCAGGAGAAGCTGGGAATGAAGACTAGAGCCGCTTCCAGGGCTGTTCATTAATTCCCAGCGATTGCAGTAAAACTCGCTCTTTTCTGCATTTCTGCCACTACTCAACATCCATGAAATCTGGAAGTGGAAAGTAGGCCGTAAAAATGTTCATAAAAATATCTTAATTTCTTGGCTTGCAGAGGTCAAACGGGCGATTTAATGGATGGAAACTGTGAAAGCGGCTCCATGAACACTAAATCTCCTCTCTAGTAGTGGCTAACGGAGTTTCCAGCCTGGCTTTCTGCCCTCCCTCCTGCCTGCTCGTCTCGTTCCCGTCGGCTCTACGTGGTTTTTACTCACCCTGCAGTTGCAGCCCAGCTGGTAGCGGTGGTTGAAGCCCTTCTTCTGCGCCAGCGACAGTCGTTCCCACCGTTCGTTGAAGTTGCAGAGCCCTGTGTAAACTTTGTCGTCGTACACCCGACCTGAGGAGCAAAGGGCCAAGGAGGTGAGCGGTGCGTACCTCCAGAGCTATAACCTTTAAGCCGCGCAGGATTTTATCAACGCTCGAGAAAATCGAGACGCAGTTGATGGTAAAATTGCAATTTTTACAATTTCACCGCAGCAGGTGGGGATCAAGAAAAAGGTTTTAAAATGTTGACACAATGTTTTGTAATGTTTATTGTGATAATAGTAAAATTAATGATTTATGATTTCTTTACCATTTTTGACCACATAACTGTGACTGGATGGACTTCTTAAGGTGACAAATTACATGAAGAAGTATGATTTGTAAATATGTATCACCAACCTGCACATATTTTCAAATGTAGTTCAACAATTGGCATTCAGTAATAAATACAAATTGTTGTTACGCCTAGAAAACAATATAAAGGGGTACACTGATAAATCAGCCCAGATGTTCTTAATTTTGGGAGATCAGTGACAGGTCAATCTGCTCAAAGCTTTGAGAATCAGTCACCAAGTCAAGCCTCCACATGCTCTGATGACAACAACCACCCACTGTTGCCAACTTAGTAACGTTATCAATACATTTTATAAAGTTTTCAGACCATCAAAGAAAATCGGCCAAATCGGAATCTGCAAGTTGGGTTTTTTCAGGATCGGTGATCGCTGCACCCCAAACAATAAACTATACAAAAGATATCTGTCCTTATAACAGGCTCTTATTACTGCTACTATAAAAGTATATGCTCCACACTTGGATAGAGACGACATAGATTCAACTTTCAGATGAGACGTTCTATGAGAAAACCCACGAAGGCTAGCCTAAAGTTTACTAGAGAAAACATTGAGAAAGATCAGAGCTTCTGGAATAACCTTCATTGGGCAGATGAGTTGAAAATGGACTTATATCTGTTACGCACCTTGACTTACTTTAGGTAAGATTAACCATAAAGTGAGCTTCATAGTTTAGCTCATTTTTAATCTCCAGAGTGTAAGTCAGGATTCTGCCAACATTTCTCTCCAGAATTCTGACTCGTTTACCTACAGAAAGACAATCCCATAATAAACCAACACCCCCATTTTGGGATATCTGGAGGTCAGACGTCTATGTTTAGCAGCGGACCACTTCGAACGCTGTGAGCCCCCAGGATCAAGAATATTTGTCACCATTTGTCTCCTTCACAGTGCTGTCGCTAAGTGGCATTTCAACAGGTCACAAATATGTCCCGTTTAGCCTGCCCTCTGAAGCTGCAGGACCGGACCGTGGAGTCGCGTTGAGAGCGCAACTCGCTCCTAAAACTAATCAGTCGGAGCCCCCTAAAGCCGGATCAAAGGCGGCTCCAACAGCTCATCCTGCAGGCCTCTGTGTTCCAGCGGAGGCTATAGGCTCGACTTATTATAGCTGCCCCAGGGGCAGAGAGACAGGAAGAGACATCCACTGATGTCACCCCTGCCCGAACTGGGTAAACATAGCTGTAGTTGCCTGGCAACGACGGCTCGTTGGCTTGCGCCGTGCGGTGGAGTTACAGTATTTACAGGTTGGGGACTCACTGACACCTATATAAGTTGAGTGCTTCTGGGTCCAAAGTAAACAGCATCCTTGTTGGAAATAGCAACTCATAAAGTGCTTGTGTTGGAAAATGCCAGCCGCTTCCTGCTGGCTGGTAATTATAAGCTGTGAGGGAGAGAAAACTGCTGAGACGCAAAGGGAAGTCTCAAAAAACTAAAAAATCCGCCTCTGTACGGTAGCAAAGGGTCTGCTAATAATAGAGGGAAAAGTTTTGTCAGAAGACAAATGAAGTCCTGGGGGACAGGACGAGTGGGGGACAGGACGAGTGGGGGCCACAGAGTCGTCATGCCGGTAGCTGGACTCTGGAAGGAGAGCAGCTTTTCCTGGCAACACGAAGCCGACCAGAATGTTCTCTACATCTCATCGCACTGAATGGATCTCATCTACCGGAGTGCAGAACTCTGTCATGTTTTTCTGACATTACAACCAAATTCTTTGGGTTTATTTTATTGAATTGAATAAAAATGTTATTCTTTCACTCTATGAAATAAAAGCTCAAAGACATGAGCTGTGTTTTCATGACAATTATGTGCCAAAGTTTCGCAATTTACGGTGTTTCTATCAATCGAGAAATGCAACGACAGTCATACAAAAATAAGTTTGCTTACGCAATAAGTCATTAAAAAAAATAAAGCTCCATGATCTTGCTACTACTTTGTCATTTTCTTTATGGTTTGCGCCAATGGTAACATCTGGGTACTGATTATGCAACTCGTGTGAAGCAAAACAATGTTTTCCGTTGCAATTTCAATTCTGCCCCCCAAAAAAACAAATAAATAAAAAAATAATACACCTCATCCTAATGACAAAACATCTAATTGAAAAAAAAAAATTTCATTTAGCACATTTATTTTCAATATGTCAAACTGAGCAATTACATGGTCGATGAAAACGCAGCCGGAGTCAAGCAATATTCTTTTTCTCAATGTATGACTTCAACAGCTCACCTGTGATCAGGTACTGGTACTTGTTGATCTCAAACTTGACGCCGCACAAGCTCTCGGAGGCGTCCGTGTAGATGTGCTGCACGTGCTGAACTTTCTCGAATCCTTTGTACATCTGGCGAAAAAAAGGGAGATCGAATCAAGGCACTGGAAAAACAGAGCTAGAGTTCTCTCAGCGACACTCAAAAGTCCCTACATGAACAACAAGGAAACACTCCTGCTTTATCAGATGATTATTTTTAGGAAGTACCACGTGGGAATGAAAATCTGAAGGCTCGGCTTTTGGTGAATTTCTAGACAATGTAAAGATCAACTGTGTTAGGTACACAGCCTAAAGTCTGTTTTCATAGAGAATTGCTTCCTTCTGTTGTTTTTTTGGTTTTTTTTTTAAGGGGGTAATGTATTTTTCTGAGAACAACAGGAAATCCCTGTTTAGACGCGGCGCTCCCAGAAAAATGGAACAAACTATTACCTCAGCCAGAAGCTGTGGAGCTTTATGGAGGCCAAAGGGATTCGTCTCATAGGATTTGTGGAAATCTGGAGGATGCTTTGCTTTTTATATAAGCTCAAACAGTCGTAATACATAACAAAAAGGCCACTGTTGTACAGATGCTGGTGCGTGACTCTGACGAAATGTTTACTCTCGGTGTGAGGAGTTTGGTTGAGCTGTAATACCCGTAAGCCTACTAATCCTCCGGCCTGGCTCCTGTCAAAGCAGCGGGCCGATGTAAGCATCTGTCAGAAATATGGAGCGTTATGTAAGGATCCGGAGAAAAGGAAGGGCGGAATTTCAGGACTAGAATTCTAGTCCGAGTTTAGTTATGGGCTGAAGAGACACAGAAATAGCTTTCTTAAACCTATTTTATAGTTTCACCATTGCTTTTAAATGGGTTCCTACATTAAAATTTCAGCATTAAAGAGCTGGAGTTTAACAGCAACAGTAAAACCAGATGTTATCAGTTTAGAGACCATTAGTCATGTGGCTGTAAACATCAAATTAGCTCAAACTAGCAATGATTCAATTACAGATTTGTATCACAAGAGTGTTCTGTGTTTCGGATGCCATTTAAAAAGTGAAGGTTTAATTCATGTAATAACCTCAATTTTTCAAAATGAGTCTTAAATGTACGAATTCTCTTCTAACAACTCAATTTAGAAATTTGCTTCTGGTCTTAATTTGATCTATGGCTTTAAAATGAGGTTATGAACTTCTCTGATCAGCTGAGCGTGTCACACAAAGTTTGGCAAGAAGAATGTTGATCTCAGCATTTTGCCAAAAGGGTCAAACTTAAACATGTAAAAAAGCCTTTGGAATACAGAACTTGTTGCTGATCGTTTTCAGTTATGCTGAGGTCACATGTTACCAATAACTGAATGGAGTCTCACTGAGGTAGATGCTCAGACCCGACACAAACCAGAAGTGGTTGACCTGCTAACAAAGTTAGTTGTGCTAACCCTTAAAGCACTAATTATAAGTACTAGTTTTGCTAAATCTACCGCATGTCACTAACAGTATCTAGTGGACATTAATGCTAAAGTGCTAATCATAAACATTAGCTGTGGTAATGCTAAGGGAATATACCAAAATGTTATTTAGCAAAAGCTAATGCGAAATTGATAACTTGACTTTAAATTTTATCTAGAAAAACTTCAACATTTGAGCGTCATTTTCATTTTGACATTGTAATACACATGTTGAACGATGACCTCAGGTATTGTTTTTATGTTTAAATCTTATTCTCTACTGTCCATATTTTATTTTGACCCTGTACGTTTCTTGTTTGAAATAAAGTTAATGGGAGGAAGAGACAACATGACAGGAAATGGAACCTCTGTGTAAACAGTTGTCAATCACTTCAGAATAAGAGCATGAAGATAAACGTCAACTTGAAGGATTCATAACAGTCAACAGATGAATTTTATTCAACCAAAAGTTTAAGTAACTCGGCACCCTCAACCCCCCCCCAAAAAGAGCCAATGCTAATGGTTTTGTCAAGTTTACACAGGCATGTTAACGTTTCTTTGTAGTTCTTATGAAGTTTCACTTGAGTTTCATGCTTCAAAGACGAACAATAAGGACTAAAGGGAACCTGAGATCCTCACCTTCATCTGCTTGATGGTGTAGCGCATTGTTCCAAAAGGTCCGTCTCTCAGCAGCTTCTTGCCGACCACCTTAGCTCTGATCACTGTAAAGAAAGAAACAGACATGTTTGTTAGAACTAGATAGTGAACTTTTGCTTTTAATCCTATATTAGACGGCGCCCCGGTGAGAGCGGGCATTTCTAAAACCCTCCTGAATAGCGCATTAGAACCAGGTTAGCTGCACCGGTAAGCCGTTTATCCAATTTCCTGCATTATTTGCCCCGGAATTCTCATGGAAATGTTAAATGAGAATTGGAGAAAAAAGACATATCCCAAGAAAAAACGTTTTGAGGAAAAATAAGAGTGTACCATCAGCGTGGAGGACCCTCATGCACATAAACGAGCTGAAAACACCCGGAAGGGACTGATTGCTTTAACTGATTCTGACATAATGGATCTCACTGAGAAACGTCTGGAACCGGGAGTGTAGAAATGAGCGTTTATTTGAGCTGCTGGATGGGGCCTAATGCGGGTCCTGCATAAACCATCAGCCCTCTGAAGTTCACCTGCTGCCCTGAACCCCAGCAGCCGCAGACACAACTAACACTGGTCTTGTTTGTTATCTTCTCCTCATGGAATTTCCTTCCCACATTCTTCAGGGGGCTTGCATTCCCCAGAAAGGGGAGAAAATAATCAGGATTCATTCTTATTGGCCGCAGAGAGGCAAACGAGAGATGTGTCGCCTTCTGTTCTGCTTTCAATTTGTCAAGCTGGCAAATGAGAAGTGGGTACCTTATACAGGAAGTAGTTATAGCATGGTCACCGTACATTTATTCTGGATGTGAAGGCCCCAATTTGAAATGAGTTCATTTTAACTTTTTTTGTTAGATAGCACGAACCGACTGAAAATGAAGGAAAATCTTGAGCTAACACTATGAGCACCTACTATGGACGGACGGACAGAGTGAAGTTGAGGGATGTAACTTTTATGGAAAATCGGGATAGGAAACGACTAAAATCTAGTTTTATTGTTTTTCAGCTGTTTTCTGAACAGTTCCTGACCATTAATGAATCTTTTTAAAGTTATTCATCATCCCAAAAGAAACAGATTTTAGAATGGACACCGATCTAAAGTCAACATTGTTCATGTCAGGATTAGTGCACAATAACTTCCTACTCGCCACATGCTTCCTGACCTTTCACTAGAACTTTCCTTGATCCATTAATCTATCAACTCTTTTAATTTCATCCAAAAGCACTCCATTACAAACTGACCTCTGCTAAATGTACCCAAACTCTGTTTGACAGATGTCTGCTGCGAACAATTACTAAGGAATTTGCAGACATACCGGGACCTTTTTGCCTCAGTTAAATACACCTCCGACCATTGTTTAAACGTTTCACTGCAGAACCATTTTTCCTACTCTAGTCTGACCTCGAAAACAAACGTTCTAGCTGGAAGAACCTTAGATAAATCAAACAACGCCTGTCCATACGAGATCCTTCTTGTTGGCCGGCAGCGACGGTGCCATTTCCAATGGGAATCTGTGAAAGGCCCCAGCTGCTCAGGACAGAAGGGCAGCACTATCTGCACTTGTCTGAGTTTTAGAGGGGTTGCATTTTCGGTTTGGTGGATGTATTCTGCAGTGACCTGCTTCTGCGGGGTACAGATGTCACAGTGAACCAATATGCTCCCATGATAGTTGTCATCTTGATCTGTGTTGTAAAGAGTATTTTCTAAATGTTGTGCAATTAAACAATGAAATATTCTGGCTGAAACCAATGCAGTAAAAAAAAGTGTTTCAAAATTTTTACATTTTTAATCATTCCTACAATAAGCTTTATTGAGAAGCAATCGTTGAATGATTGCAATTTTGTTTCTGGCTGAATGTAGCATTAAAGTTATACAGGGTCACGTTTCCATTGCATGTGGCTGTGCGCTGCTGGTCAGCGGCCTGAAATTACCCTTTTCTGGATTTTTGTTTTTGTAGAGCACATATGAAATATTTGAAAGAAAATGCAGCTGGGGAAGCTGGAATAACTACAGTGCATTGATACCTGACATGCTATAGGCTACAAAGAATCCAATCCAAAAGCAACATTCAGTTTTCTTGGTGCTGATAGGCTGTACCTTCGAGCGTAGATAAGGAAGACTGTAAATGTTAGCTTCTGTGGTACTGCCAAGATGGGTTCCATTGTGTATATTAATGCATTTTTTGGCATTTGAACAATTAAAATAGGCAGTTATATATTATTTCAGAAAGAGTTTCGAGTATTAGAGCTATTTGAGGAACGCCGTGGCCCCTAACCCCTTCGAATACTAGGGGTCCACTGTTCTTCTTAGTAGCTGTGAAATTCTGGTAATTTATGTGACATGGAGTAACATAACATTACAGATTATGAGCAAATTAAAGAGTCTGAAAAATTGCATATAATAATTCTTTAATTAACACCAAAAAACTACAGCATCCCTCTGCTTTTTGCTAACACAATAGCTTACATTTAGCACAACCAGATGTAGCATTTTGCTTTGTCCAAACTTTGTAGATAAAATAACTCAAAAATAAACACCAGAACTACATATAACTGCAGCTGTATGCAATGCAATAAATGCATCTGATCGCAAAAAAAAAAAAAAAAAAAAAATAGCCACAAGATAGCCAAAGCCAACCCAGCCAATGGTGCTTCTGAATCCCTTTTGCCTAACATTTAAGCACATTTTTTTTTCCAAACAGAAGTTTTATTAATTCTTTAAGCCTTTAATTGTGCTTAATGTTAGATTTGTAGGAACTGATTATTTTGTCAGTATTGAAGTAATCAATGAGCTGCTACATAAAAAAAAAAAAAATTCCCCTTCCCAGTTTAAAATTCTAGGTTACTGTGGTGATCTTCTGCAGAGGAATCTTTATGCAGTCTCATGAGTGGGAGGCTTTTCATAGTGGGAAAGGTAACCAGGATGTGACAGAAATAAAATGAATCCATTTTTCACTCTGCCTCCATTGCCTAGAGCATGGGATTATAAAAAAAGATTGAATGTGAATGCTAAACATTCAATTCAGCCTGCGTAGAGTGTGACAAAATGCAGCCATAACGAGGCTTGAGTTACTGTGTAATGTAGGTGCATGCCTGTGTGAGAAAGAGGAATAATAAGTAGATAGCAAAGTTATTGAGATCAGTCTGCAGGAAGTTGTCCGAGTATGAGGAGGTGAGTGGGAGGAAGAGGGTTTCTCACACTTTATCACACTCAACAATAAACTGTGTCCTCTGGCTGTAGAACCTCGTGTCAGAAAGAAACCACAGGAAAACGAAAAAAAAAAAGTAATGTATTTATAGAAGATGTCTAAATATATGTCAAGTCTTTTCTAAAATCTATGCATCACCATCTCATTTCCTCTTGCTTATGTTCATAAAACCATAATTATTGCTTTTCTGGCAGTTATACTCTAGCCGTTTCCTAGTCATTGCTGGATGCTTTCTTTTCCTGACCAGAACGGATCCAGAGGTAAAGTCAGAGGTTCACCTCACTTGGCCATCATGCATCATCGGTCCTTGGACCGCCACAAAAGAAAAATCATACTGCAAGAATAGCATAGCTGAATTGATTTTTCATTTTGAAGCTTTTCAAAAGTCACGGCACATCTTGACACACCATACAATCCTCAATCCCCCAGCACCAAGCAGCAAACGCTGTCAGACAGCAGGTCATGCAACAACAAAAAAATGGTTCGACACACACAAGTAATCTGAATACTCCTACAGGCCTCCGCAAATTAAATTCAACACTCACTTTAGCTAGTATCTATACTTTAGGACAGATATTATTACAGCTACATCAATGAATTTTGCTTTTTCATGAAAGCTTTCCACTAATCTACAGTTGCCCAAGAAATAACTGGTATTTTCTTTGCTTCCCAGGTACCCAGTTTGCATTTACTTCTTACATTTTTTCTTCTTCTTACATTATCTTTTGTACTCACTCGCCATTTGCTGACTACCTTTCAGATTCTCCATCAGGCTGGTTGGTTTGATGTGCAGTTGGTTCTTATCAGGATGACCTAACTGTAAGCACTAAATCAGAAATTCTTTATTCATTCCAAAGGGATATTAAATATTGTAACTCATCAGCCAACTATCTTCAAAGAGTTGAGGATGGTGATGCTGTGGGCAGGGAGGATCAACATTGCAACAAATCTGACTAAAGCCTAAGACCGTCATGGCATGCTAATCGCAGCAGTGACGATATTCCACATTTTGCGTCATGGATAACTATCAGTTGCTGGCAAGCTCTGCTAATCCTCCTCATTAGCTTTTTCTGTGGTCCTGCTTTGCATCCATAGAGCCTTCGTTCAACTCTTCTTTCATTAGGAGTTGCAGTCCAGGTATTAATTGATTTTTTGAGGTACTAATTAAAAAATAAAAAAAGAATACCGAGTTGCCATGGTTGCATATCATGGCTTTCCAAAAGTAAGAGTGACAGTCCTTTCAGTTCAACAGCATTCAAAAGCAAAGAGAATATGGACGAAAGTCTCCAAAAACAACAAATCAGAACTACAGTAACAGTGGAACTCCAACATGCTGTCACAATGAGAGTCATAATTCTGTAATATCATACATACTAACTTCATTTATTGAAATTTTGAGGTGGATGTTTCTTAAACCTCCCAAAAGAGATCAGCTCTTTGCTTTGTGTCATATTCTAGTAGTGTGATGAGTGTGTGTTTGGTCATTGTCTTCAGCCCCCCATACTGGCCTCCACAATGCCTGGTCATTGCAGAAGGGAGCCGGCTGTGGTCTGGAGATTTGATACGCTCGGCTCAGGAGACAAACATCTCAGGCTTGTCTGGAATCCCGTCTCTGACATCTCGTCGTATTTCAACTGACTTTTGGGAAAACTCTGGAAGCTGTCCGCCCTTACATAATGCCTCTCGCCACAGGAGTCTAGACTGCATGCGCTTTATCAAGCAATCACCTGTTGTGCTGCAGATAGATAGAGAGATAGAGAGGCGAGGACTGACTGCTAGAATCAATGCAAAGCAAAATACATTCTGGTTTTCTCTACAAAACTGTTCTCTTACTTCACAGGACTTCTATACAACTACACCAGGTTGCAACCTTGTATCACCTTTTACCTGCATTGAAGCATCAGTCTTGTCTGATCTGACTTAGGGAAGGCCTTGAGAGAATAACTGCCACACCTTGAGACAAGTGAGTGACCTGCTTCAACAGAACCAATTTACTGTCTGAAAGGCTCCATTAAGCAACATCAAGAAATGCCATTTTTGTGGCCAAAGTCTCTTCAGATAGTTGGTTACCTAAATGTTCATCAAAACATCTTCTGCTGCTTCAAGGATATTGTGTATTCCAACATTTCAGCTGGAATATTTCACAGCGTAAAGAGAGAGGCTTCAGTAACCCAGTTTCCAGGGCTTTATCCTCGCCGTTCTTTTTCAGCGGTGTGCTTGTGGGCGATTATGGGTTCGGGCCAAGAAAACAAGAGCAAGATGCTTTGAACTCCCCTTCAGGTCTGAAACTGGGAAGATCCAGGCATGTTGCCTTTGATGTCGACAGAGTAAATTACAGCGTTTCTCTCTCGTCACCTTAATGTTTGCACCACTTATGGTTGCCAGCCACTGTGTTTTAGAAGCAGAAGACATTCATGTATGAAAATAATGGCTTGTGGGTATAAAAATAGGACTGTTTATCTCATAAAAACTTTATGAAGGCATTTCTGTATGTCCAAACGTGGCCCAGATTATCCGGTCACAGCGGCTTCATGCCTTGGAGTTTCTCAGGGAACTCGGAAGCACATCTCAAGCCAAGCCATGACCTTGGAAATGGGATTTGTGGACTGTCCCCATTGAAGTCAGTTCCAGATTCTACTCTGCTGAGTCTCAGCAGGGGCCAGCAGCATGAGCCATCCAAACTGCTAAAAAGGTGGCGGATTAGTGTTTGAGGAAGCTACATTTTGACTTTGTCCAACTGGGTCACTTGGCTGGATGTGTATCTACTCTCCTGGAGATTTTAAGTATCTTAAGTTAAGAAGTTAAGACTTTCTCTTTTTAAATGCGGAGTCCTTAAAGGGCTTTATGGGTAAACGTCTATTTGAAGACCAGTGAAAAGGTTGGGTGCCAACCACTTCCAGTCTAGACGAAACTATCATCTACATCTAAACACCTCTACTGTGGTACACTGCTATTGATCTGGCATTTGGAAAGAGTGTTGGTTTGTTTGTTCACACATCAGAGTAAAATTCAAAGGCTTTAAAAAGTACTACTAATGTACAAACTAACGATAGCTTAACATTATTTATAGTGTAATAATCAAGTGTTTCTCTTACGTTTTAAATAGAAGCAAAAAGATAATCTTAAGGTAACCATACTGATGGAATCTCTGGTTTCATGCCTGAAAGGAATAAAACTCCAGGTGAAATGTGAGAGTGTGTCCTGTCTGAATTACCTCAGTTCCCTCACACAGCCCCCCACCTCCCCGCCCACCTACACACGGCCTCATTCCCCCCGGGGTTCAATCGCCTAATCCTAGTGCTAAGCCAGATCCCGAGTTCATATTATTCTGGGCTGCCAGGGTAAGCATATCCAGGTAGTAAAACCAGCTGTGTGACCTTCCCACCCCCGTTGTACCGCTGCTCGGCGATGTCTGGCTGCCCATCACAGAAATACCACCATGTGCAGACAAATGAGGATCTTGTAAAAACATGAGAGCAGCCCATAGGTGCAATTTTAAAACTTACCACCTCCTAATCGTCCTTTGTATACTCCCCCAAACTAACCTCTCTCTGCTCAATTAACAGCAATGTTTTTACTATCCGGCCCAATAATAGCAAGGATATTATTACTCAAAAATATTAATGTTTGACATTACACAAAAAAATAAGTCCAATGAACATTTTTTGTCACAAACATCTTAAAACCGGTGAAACAGATTAATCTAATTTAGCAGCCAATCACAACAAATACCAACAATATAAGGCAGGAGAAGTCCACTTATCTTTGACTGCAGAGGAGCAAGTCATAAAAATAGGTGTACGCAATATATTAGCACTAATATCAGTATCGGCTGACATGTTGGTATCAGTCCGATAAATAAAAGAAAGCCGGCATTAACAACCAACGTTCATTTGACCGGTAGATGTTATACTATACATGCAATATCTGTAAATATCAGTTTTCTGCCGTAATGGCAATATTAACATCAGATGGTCATTTCACCACAAATGTATCCCTGCAACCCCGCCCCCAAAAAAACCTTTATTTTATGCCGCCCTGGGTAGAGAGCCATAACCATTTTTAAAAACCTGACTTACCTATGAAGTTATCTGCGTCGCTTAATGCAATAGGTCTCCCATGAATAGTAAAATTACTACATACTGTAGGACAAATAACAGGACATAAGCTGTGATACTCGACCTGCAAGTTTTCCACTGGGTACCAAAGCTCACGTGCGTTCTGTCCTCCTCGCGCCGTCATGCGTCACTTTGACCTGAGCGTTTCCTCGTGCTAATAAAACACCGAAGCAAGCAACAAAGGCCGCGCAATTAATGACTCACCTATGTCGGAGTTACAGAAGGCGTCCTGCGGGTGCGTGAGCGCGCACGAGCAGCCGTCGGTCAGCTGAGGGAGCCGCAGGCTGTTGAAGACGAACAGCAGGCTGACGAGGTGCTGGTACACAGACCGCATGTCGAAAAAGTTCCGCTCCTCTCTGTGCTGCTGCTGGAAGAAATAAACTCTGCTGGAGTCCGAGTGGGTCCGCTGGGGCAGGAGAAGCGGAGGCGGCTCTCTGTTAGTGTGTAACCTCCAGGAGGAGCTCCTGTTGCTGCTGCTGTGTGAGAGCGTTTCCTTCTGCCGGTGGACAGGAGGACAGCCGCTCATATACGGCGCCCCAGACACGCCCCCCTCTCTCGGACTCCGGCGCTCGCGGCAGCGGCGGCCAATCAGAGCCCGGTGATGCCATTCAGTTTTTAAAAAATGACGTCGCTCTTGAAACTTTCCTACTTTCCCCCCGCAGTTTAACCAAATAAAATAAATTTAAAAAAAAGTAACATTAGAAGCACTGAATTGCCATATACTTAAGAAGGGTAACAGCAGGAGTGTTGAATGAAAAAAAAAAACACTGAAAGGCGAACTTGCTTTTCATTATTTATTTGTTTTTGTTTTGTTTTTATCAGATATTTATGTCTGATTAATTAAATCAAATAAAATGTATTTATAGCCATAGTAGACATGGCTTGTAACTTGCATAAAACTATTAAAAACAAGCAAAGACCCTGTACTTCCCTTAGAATTTAATTTCCCCCTTAATATATATTTATATATATATTCTAATTTATCTGGAAAAATCCAAATATAACTCATGACATTTCATGACATTAAAGTGGCTTTAGATCACAGGAAATATTGAGTTTAAATCCCAGATAAAGCAATTTAGTGAATTAAAGTGAGTACAGTGAATCTCACACTCATATTAAAATGCCTATTCTGGGGTGATGAAAAGAAATTAGACATCAAATGATTTTCCACGTTTTTTTTATCTTTAATCTCATATGTAACTTGAGGAATCTAAGAAGCAAAGGGAAATTGTAAACTAAATACAATTTTAAAATCCATTGTTTACACTCCTACGTCCTTGCAGTTGTTGCATGGGGCTTTGTATGGAGGACCAAAACATAATTAAAAATAGAAGCAGAAATGTATAAGTGACTCAATAAATAGACCTATGAACTTCAAATGCACAGATTAATTTAAAAAAGGAGAACTTTACCTCATGTTTTATAATTTGACTCATTTTTATTTTGTCAGCTTGCAACAAGTGGTATTTTTAACCACACAATTTAAGGTTACAGATTTTTATTTATTTATTGTGTGTTTTCTTCTACTTAAAGCATTTGTGTCTTTTCAATTTGCCACAACTCCTTTTCCTTCCATTAGTTCTGTTTTATATTCTTCTGCCTCCTCTTTGTACTTTACCTATGCATTTCTGTATCATTATGCAAATGAGCACTGTGACATCTTAAGGTTTCAACTCTTCTCATTGGTAGCTCCAGCATGCTCAGCCTCAAGAAATTTGGCTACCTTCGACCAGTTCATCAATGAAATGAAGTTTAAAGAAGTAATAAATTACACAGTCCAAAACAGTGCTGAAATTTAACTCATCTTCAAAACTGCTGAATCAATGCAAAGGCAGCCAAAGTCTAGTTAATGTGTTTTTTAATGGGCTTTTATGTTGCTGTTTTTTTTTTTAAATGTATTTAATGAGTCACTAAAGTTCTGAATCTTCAATAAAGGCACTGAATACTCAGTTGCTTTGACCAAACCTGTTATTTTATTTAACTTTTTTTTTCTCTCTGATCAGACTTCATTCAAGTTCCTCTCAGTACAAATGAGCCAATTAAACTCCCCTCCCTCCCTGCGGTGGCGGCCTTGAGCAGAGCGGCGTTATCGCAGCCGAGGCTTATCTGGCGCGGGACAGAGGGAGCCGTGTCAGGAGTCAGAGCTCCTGGCGACCCCAAATAATCAGGTTGGGGAACTCTGACCCTTAATGGGCTTTCATTAACGCTTATCTGAGTTTAGGGAGGCTGCATGGCCAGATGGACACTTCCTTTGGTAGTTAGAAAGGCACGGGTAAGCTTCAGGTCCAAGTTTCTGTTTTGATATCGAGCTTAATTCCACAAAAATCGTTAAGGGTGAATCTTTGTAAAAGATTCCACATTTACTGGTCACTGACTCAGATATAAGTATTAAAAAAGACTGAGTTTCCTTTGGATTTTGCGCCTATGCTTCATTCTGGAATCAGACCAGCAGATAAAGAAGCAGGACCTTCACCATCTGTGGAAATTACACATCATCATCGTCTTGGTTTATCAGTCATGGCCTTTTCAATGGTCCAGAGCCGCTTTGACGCTCATCAGCTGCCATTAACCGTTAATAGAACTCGCTTACGCTTTATTTCATCCTCCAGTCTTCGCTCTCAGACATTCCTGAGTTAGACATTGTGATAATGGGACTAAAACGAGCCAGGATTACAGGAAGTTAAGACTGATTCACTAAAAGTAATGTGACATCACATCTGTGTGAAGAGGCGAAGCTGTGTTCCTGACATGTGACTGTAAGACACCAGATTTCTTCTGCTTTAAAAGGGAAATAGCAATTATTAACAGGAACATGCATTTTCATTGGCTAAGCGATCTCGGCTAATAGTTTTGTTACAACTAACACCAGAGTTTTACATTGTCAATTAGGAGGAAACTTGCAAACTTTAGATATTTTTCTGTTGGATTCGAATTGGGATCAAAGTAAGTTTTAAATGAATATGATCATTTCCCCAACCTGAAAATGGATCTTTGCTTTGCTGAAACAAAAGTAGTTACTATAGAAATTTAAAGTGAAATTGACATTAAAGGGGCAGTATTATGTAATATCAACTTTCTTTGAGCTTTGCATCATGTTATAATATTATTCCCTCATAAAAGCACACCCTGTGTATTGCCTTGATTCTTTTATGCATGTTTGAGAAATCCTTTAATCTCCATGGCAACCACTCAGCTGTGCAAAACGACTGGGTGGACCTAGCTCCGCCTTCGAGACGTAGCTCCTCCTCAAAGCTGCAGTGTCCGAGCTTCAGTCTCACAGAGCAGCCGTGTCCTACGACTCCAGACTCAGCTCCTTCAGACTAGCCAGCAGCAGTTAGCAAACACCTGGTGGAACCGCACATCTACTGAGATCATTATAGGAACTACTTCTCTGTGCAATGCTGGTGAAAACGTTGTTAAAGAGGACCCATGTTTATACATTCAGCACTTCTAGAATGACTGAAGATAATAATAGTTACTTTATTGTACTATAAAATGGCACTATGTGGCTGGAAAACACAATACATACCTTTTAATGGAATAAGCAATTAGTCTGACTGTATTGGACTACATCACGGTGACTGACATCATCAGCTGTTATCCACCTCATTTGCTGTTGCTGCTCCTCATTAAATCAAAAGAAAAAAAATTCAGTGGGTGTGGATACTTTTCCAATGCGTTGACTAAGCTTCTCTTTGATAAAAGTGCCGCAGATGAACTTGAACTTGCTCCTTTGGCTATCTGCTCTGTTTCTGTTTCTTCTAATCTGGACAGAAAAACAATGAGTTAAACTCGTCGTCTGGTTTGTGTCAACAGGAATTGTGAGCAGTCAAGAGAGAGGCTCTGTGACGGCTTGGGAGGGCAAACTGCTGGGAAATGGCTTTAGGATGAAAGACAACCTTCATTAAAACTGATTTCTTGGACTGGAGAAGGCAGCAACAAGTGATTTACAATCCCTTATTAGATCACACTTGACCGTACACTTGTATTAACCAACAAGCCTCCCATAATTCAAGCTTAACTATTTGACCCATTTTCTCTTTGGGTTTCCAATCGTTTTACACAGTCTCCTGCCACACACCCAGTTTTTAATAATGATCCACAAATTTGTAAAAGAAAATAGATCTGGGGTTGGACTAGGCGTGGGTCTTCACCCACATGTGGTTCTTTGGCCCCTGTACTGTGGCTCTTAAAAGCCAACTAAGACATATTTAATACCAATCATAATACCAATAATAATAAGAAAAAGAGGTGTTATGATCAAACATTTCTTTTTTGTCTTTTGCATTTTTAGCGACAAAATTTCATTTTGTAGTGCCGATGGCAAAAGTGGCTCTTTGAATTGAAAAGGCTGCTGACCCTTGGACTAGGCCATCCAGGAAGCTTAATATATTCCATTTCAAAAGTTTAAGCGTCTGTTTTTAAGATTCACTATCAGGTTGTTGCTATTTGATGAATTGGAAGTTTTTGTAGGTACGCAGCATGATGCTGCCACCAACATGTCTTACAACTGGTACAGAATCCTCCAAATATACGTCTCAAATTTGATGTTTGTCTCACCTGACCACAAAACCTTTGGTAAGTTTGGATCAGGTGTTTGAAACTTGAACGCATTTGGTTGTTTGAATCGATGAAGCATGCTGACGCTAAGCTCCAACCTCAACCCTGCTGAAAGGTCAAGGACAGAATCTGAGGCAGGAGACAAAGAAATGTCGATGAACTCCACAAAGTCTGACAGAAATGTTGCCACATATTCGTCCCCATTTACACCAGAACCTTGTTGATGTTCATGCTGTTGCCGAATGCATGTAACCTGAATATTAGAACGCCACGTTCCACTTAAACTCAACAGTTGGAAATGGGTTAGCGGTCTGGCTATGTGTGTCTCTCACAGCTTGCCGCTACCACTTGAAACTCGCAACAGAAAAAAAAAAAAAGACCCTGTGGAAATGATGTCGCCGAAGTAGGCCAGCATACGGTAAGCATAATGCAGGAGGGAAAAAAAATCCAGTTTTATAGAGAGGAAAAGGCTAGAATTAAGAGTGGCCAGCTGTCATTGTGTCCCATAGGTCTTTAAGGCCTGGGTTGACTGAAAAAGAGCAGAGCGGTGACTCAGAGGAAATACCTTTCATTCCACTGACAAAGCGCCACAGGAAGAGTTGGATGTTGAAAAGATGGCACCGCCGGGAGCGACGGTCACCGGAGGGACGCCACCCGGGCCGGACTAACTCATCACCTGGTAAACAGCCCACATGTCCTTCCTGATAACTGGGACAGACGGGTTGACCCATGCTGCGGAGCTCAGTGGAGGTAGTGGTAGTTCTCCCACAAGGACAAACCGTGATCAGATATTTATAGGCATATATATGCGTAGCATAGCCCTTAGGAGAAACATAAAAAGATTCATTGACTCTATTTTGGTCCCCATCCAGTAATACTGGAGATTTTGGGCTGCTTAGCTGTGAAAGGAACCGGCTTAAGGAGGTTCGCGCTACGTTGTTGTTTTTCCCGATTTATCTTTGACTAAAGCCACAGAAATGTATACTCACTATAAAGTATGGCTGCTGCAGTTATGGTTTCATCATCTGAACAGGACATTGAATATACCTGGGAGAAATGAATGTCATGATGATGTAGGCGAGCTGTTGCTTGCTGAATGGTCCAGTTGACATCAGCCGCATGTATTTTCCGATAACTTCGGTTTGTAATTGTTTTAACTCTTGGTTCCCAGCGTTCATGAACTGGAATCCTCAGCTGAGCTTTGTGAATTTTAAATCCTACATCTCAGTTTCAATAAAATGGTAGATGGCCAACACAGCATGAGAAACTACAAAGATGGATAAGTATCAAGTTTTTGGTTCGGAGGAAAATATTTACCATGTGTCTTAACTGTTCATCTCTTGCTCAACGAAATTCATTATGCTAAAATAAAATGAAAACCCCAATAATAGGAAATGTCTCAGATTTTGGTCCCTGTTTCAAATGGGAAGAAATGGGCCAGTTCACCATTCCACTTCATTATGATACCTAGAAAGTCACAGTAGTCCAAGAAAGACCTTATTACATCAGAAAGGCCAAGTGCTCTCTGAAATATCCATATCTTTGTTGAAAAGCTTGTGGTCTGAATAGTTAGAAATGAACACAGAGTTCATTATCTGAGAACTTTCAGCACACTTCAATGGTGATTATTGTTGATGTCCACACCCTGCTCATTGAATTGCACAAAAATGTCAAGGCCTGGTGGAGACCTTGTCCGCAGTGCCTCTGAGCAGTCCACCGGTTTCCAACGCCAGCATGTCATTCATCTGTCTCAAAGTTAAGACATCAGACGGAGAAACACAACCCCGGTCCTAACCCACGATCCCTCTCACAGCCGGACTCCCCCTGCAATAAAATATGATGAACGGTCAGCAGTTTGCCACTCAGGCGGGCCAAGTGTAACCGCAGCGTTCGCTGTTCAGACGCAGGGTTCCCCGCCATACTCCACTGCCCATATTTGGTGTGTGTGTGGTCAGGAAGCCCCACAAAATGACTATGTTATATTACAGCATGAGACAATGAGACACCAGGCCTGACCATAAACATGGACTCATGACAGCATGGAAATAGTTTTCTGGAATTCCTCAACGGTGAGGGAATGCTTCCATGGGTCCAATGCTGAGTACAGTAAAGCAGGAAAACAAAGCTGGAGGTTAGCATAGCTTCTGCAGAGACACAGAGATTAGAACTCATTGTTATCTGCAAAACGCATTCACCCATTAAGTTATTGTTAAGGAACTTGACTTGTTTTTATGCCAAATCTACGATCTAAAACAATGTTTCCAGAAGTGCAAAATTACATTAGTTATGACGTATTGATATTCAGATGACTAACTGAGGACCAGCTGTGGAACAGCAGATACGTAGTCTAGTTTGATTTCTAGCATTAAGTCATGTATGAAGAAGAGGTGAAACAACTTCTTTGTCTGGTGGGAGATGAAAGTAGAACTGTTGCTTCTTCACATCAGAAGGAATCGGATATGATTTGGACATATGATCAGGTTGATAGTCTCTATATGGTGATTTGATTAATGACAAGTCCCAAGTTATCTTTTGATCAGTTGCTGGCTTTGGAACGCCACCACTGAATTCATTTTTGTGCAGTAAATATTCATGTTTGAACAGTTACTTTTTAAAAAACATTTCTTGACTCTCGTGGCCTCTTATTGGCCTTCAGGAAAGAGGGTGAAAACGTGCAGCAAATGGCCCAAGACCAGGAATCAAACCCGAGACAACAGCGTTCAGGACTGTAGCATCTGAAAATGGTGCATCTGCTCTACCAACTGAGGCCCAAGAAGTTGCATTTTTGGCACAAAAAAATCATTTCAAAGCAGGTTCAAGGTGGATCAATTCCCACAGTGACACACAGCCACCACCATGTCTCAGTATAAGGATGGTGTGCTGATGATGCAGCATTTATTTTTGTCAAAACTTAAAATATGACTTTGAATTTTGCTTTACTGTTGACACAGAAAAGTCCCTGATGGGTCCACCAGGCTGTCACTTTTGCAGCGACAGCCTGGTGTTCAAATGGAGCCTAAAATGCCATAAGTTTAAGGTTGATGTCTTGATGAAAGGTGAACTATTCTTTTTCAGCCCCTCGTTTTTGCAGGGCACCAACATATCGCCTATGCTGGCTGGCAGATTAGTCCCAGACAACTGGTGAATCATTGAATTCGGGCTTCCAAAGAAGTTAAGGGCCCATTTTGAAAATGAGACATGGGCTTATAGGCGTGTTTAGGTTTTCTGCTTCTCTATGAAGCGTGTCCCGTTACCTGCTCCAACTGGAAGCCATCTGGACGATGCAGTGAATTCATACGGGTGTCTTCCGCTCTGAAAACCGTAAAGAATCATTGTTTCCCAGAAACCCGAGCGTTTTCAGGAAGGTGTGTGTGAGAGAAAGATCATATAAAGATGCTCAAGTGAGTCACTACCAGGTCAGAGGTTGACCAGTGAATAGGGGTGGGGTGAGTGTGTGACATAAAGCTGACAGCTCAGCCGCCCAGAGAGGTGGGCTTATTTTAGAGCTGATATCACTCATTGCTCCCCCACCCTGATTTGAACAAGCTTTGCTGTATGTTAGGTTTCAGTTTGACCAAATAGCTTGACTGCATATAACAGGAAACGACTCATTTCACTTTTGGAATAGGAAGGCTATTGTTTTGAAAGCAATAAGTTTCTGTGGGTGGCGAAGAACTGCTTCCCTTCGAAATAAATAAATCCTCTAGTTCCAGGAAAAAAGCTCTTAATTCAGGCTATAAATCGGATCCGTGTTACATTCAAACTACATTTAATCAGCAGTACGTTTGCTAATATGAAGGACTTAATGACTTTCTGCTGTCTCTGATTAACCTTGCTCGGATTCAACCAAACGTCCTGACTCACATAATGACAGCAGCAACACAGGCCGAAAGTATAAAACACAAAAGACGAGCTTTTAAATAGTGGGACCTAATTGCCAAGTTAATAAAGCAAAAAAACCTGAAGATAATATTATATTTATCAGTATACTAATACAATTGTGTTTAAACTTTAATCCATTTATCCTAATTGAATATCTGGACCTCTGGAGAGCCGAAGGTTTAGGTTCCAACCAGAGTGAGAAGTGCAGAATGCCATGGATGCAGCTCTATACCCCACATGTTTAATCAGTGGAAATAATCTACTGTTTTCTGCTAAACCGCTCCACCGTGAAAACCAAATTGATGGCAGCACAGCTAACTGTTAGAGGAAATTAGAAAAGCAGCAATTGAGAAATGTTGCCAGACCGGGAATCGAATGTGCAACTACCACCACGAGAACTAAGGCCTCCATTCATGGGTCGTAGGTCGTGCTTTGCCCCTGCGCCACCACAGCACGCCCTGCTGGCTTGATTCTTAAACATAGATACAGAGTGTCGAGTCGAAATACCTCTGCTTCATATCAATAGGTTCAGAATAATTACTTTAAGGAAGCATTGCCCATATATAGACTGTGCAAGGTATGAGTACAATGTTTCTGTTGTAATTTCACCATTACACTGCACACTTTCCAAAATTGTCTATTAATAGCCGCAGTGATGACGAGTCAATTGGTAAATCGCTTAAAGCAATTAAAGCAGTTGCAGGATACTCTTGACTTTTACATAGCAAATACTTCATACTATTTTTACAGAGTATGATTACCCTCCCTCTCCATTTCTTGTCACTAGGCTGGTGTTGAACTCCCAAACATACAATGTGCTCTTAGATTAATATTAAAGAACTCTTCCATGAAAAAGCTCACGTCTTCCAGTTCTATTTGTTTTGGACTACGTGGTTGTTGGGAGTTTTCCTTCTCTTTCGGATGTGTCACTCTCTGTGTGGGTAGTGATCAGCCATCCTCTGGTCAGACCAGAGTGTGTGGGTTCTGTTGACCACTGCTGACCACGCTTTGCTGTACAAACCACAGCGGGAGGCAAGTCAACCGACATTTATTTATGTTACTGGAATCCCCCATTAGGCCGACAAGGGACTGCAGAAACATTTATCCACAGCATGGTAACAGGGTCGCCTTACGCAATTATTATTTTAGCTGTTAGGAGATTCATAATGGTGTTTGGACAGCTTCTAAAACAGAGACTTTGTCAGGCATGTGGGGGTATCTGCCTGTTATCTCAGTTTTACCACACACAATCAGCCTCTTGGTGTTTTTCCTCATTAGTTGTGCATGGGTTGGTCATTTCATGGAAACTTGCGGCAGTTTTGTTAGCCTCACTGTGCTTTTCATCTGGATTTTGGGACTTAAGGAAGGAATGTTTCAGCTTGGATTTCTGACTCAAGAATAACTGAATTACAGTGCCTTGAAAATGTGTTTGCTCCCTTAAAGGCAGAAATGATACAACAGAATATTAGAGCCGGGATAAGAGTTTTGTTTTTGTTTTTAAATTGCGAGAATAAAACAAGATTGTGACGGAAACAAACTTGTACAGCAATAGTCAAAAAACGAGATTTTTGACTATTAATGCGAGGACAAAGTCGCAATAATACGAGAGTAAAGTCATATTTCAAGATTAGTTGTAATAATATGAAAATAAAGTATTATTAAAATAATAAAGTTGTAATGATGAAAGTATAAGGTTATATTACCTGAATAAAGACGTAGTGCTACAAAAATAATCATTGCCAGAATACCATAATAATACACGAATAAAGTTATATAAACGGAACAAAGTCGTAATAATGAGAATAGAGACATATTGCCAGAATATTCATACTCTCTCAGTTATTCTGTAAAAATCCATAAGCTGTGGACTGTGGATGAGACATGGACTACAACTCACATCTGTCAAACCCCGAATAAATCCCAGCTGAGGTTTCCGCTTCTTGAGCGTCAAACACATTGAAGTTCAATAAGTTTTAGATGAATGAATCCCTTAATTGTTTCTTTTCTGGTCTCAAAATGATATTTTCTTCCCATGGAGAGGACTTTAAGCTGAATGAGTTTTTCATGTAGCGTAGCGTTTCCATTGCAGTGCTCTGTACTGTACCGTTTATTCCTGCTTCTAGCACAGCCAGAATAAACAGAGACTTGCTTCGCCGCATTCAGCTGTTCCCAAACATCTTCCTCCTTGATGTTTCCCCCTGTTATCCTCCCTGTGTGCTGCGTCTTAATTGAAAGCAGCGCCAGCGCTTACATTTGGGCTGAACCCTGGTATGTGCTCAGGCGAAAAAATCTCAACCGCCCTTCCTTTGCTGTCAAAGAAAAAAAGTTGCTGACTCCTCTTACCTCGTGCGTCGACTCTCTTTTTTTTTCAGCACGCTATCACCAACGCGAAAAGGGAAACGTCAATTGCAAAGGCATTGTGCTCGCACCCATCACAGCTTGGCTGCTGCATCTTTTAATTCTGCGCATGGATTCAGGGCTTGGGCAGCAACATTTGGCGCTGTAAACGCCAAAAATGTTGTAAAACCTCAAATTAAAAGCGGAGAGGAAAGATCCGAACGCTGTTTATCCTAACTGCCACGAGATCGACATTAGATGGTTTTGCAGGGGAAGTCGGCTGGATGAGTTTACTCTTTAAACAGCACGTGACTTCCCTCTGTTCCTGCCCGTTGCTGCATTTGAAAATAGCTCCTCACCAGCTCAGAGGGTTGTGATTTATGCCCTGGCGAGTTGTGATCTTCCAGAAAGTGTTGCACGAAGCTGCGGTGAGACGTGCAAGTTTAAAGCCCAGTGGAACCGTAGCAATCCAGACTCAAATCCAGACTCCTTCTGTCTGTTTTATGTCTTGGATGTTACAGTAAAGCTGCATGTTCAGAGTTTTCCTAATTCAATGTCTTTTCTGGAAACTGGATGTAAATCAGGAAAGGGGTGGGGGACATGGGGAACCAGGAGGTTTTCTTGGAAATCGCATAATTCGGGAAGGCGGGTGGCAGCTGAGGGATGGCAACAACTGTCAACAGTTGGTCCCTGTGACCTCCGACCTTTGTTTGTGTGAACACACAGGGCAGTGTTTGGAAAAAGCGCATCGAACCTTCTTCGTGTGCTTGGATAATTGTCCCCAGCATCACAGGTGCAACGTCTGCATTGGTGATTGTTTTTGCCAGCTAAAGTCACTAAGCTGTAAGGATTGACGGAATAATTCCATTCCCTCCATGGATAATGGCAGTGAGAATCCTACACTAGCCAGACCGATTCTTTCTCCACTACTTTCTTTTCCGAGGCCTAATATAGTCTGGAAAATGGGAAAGACATTTCACTTTTCCTCTTGATTGAAAGGAATGTGGGACGTATGGCCTCTCCAGGGCCGGGTCACTGGAAGCCCAGCTGTTCTTTCTCTTCATATAAAAAGAAAAGTATGTCGTTGAATTGATTAGTGCTGGTAGGACCTGCTCAGATTCCTGTTAAAGCGAAACCACAAGAAAGCAGGATATAAATAGCCAAACTTAACAATCTGGACACCTACTTAGCATTGACTTTTAGACGGAGCTTTGTTTAGTTAAATGAAATGCGCTGGGCTGTTTGGGCTTGAAAACATGCTTGCTGATCATTTACAGTGGCTTCAATGTTTTTAGGCTGAGTGTTTTCACACCTGATAGTCCGGGAGACTCAGTTCAGTTGGTGAAACTTGCAACATTTGCTACATTTTCAGCCACTGCTTATCAATCTATCCAAACCCTGTAAAAAAAACTGTTTACTCCCTTGTCTGTGGTGCCACTGAACAAACAAGAGAAAATCATCTGAAGAAGAAACCGAGTGCAAAGTTCTACTTCATAAAAGGCAAACAGAAATGGAGTAGCGTCAGATTTTAGAGGTTGTAGGATTTCTCTTTTGTCTTTGCTAAAACACCACAAGTCATTTTACATGCTAGTGATAAGACTCACTAATTACCCAGAATGCCCTGCTCTACAGTCCACTTCCTGCTTTTGGAGCGGTCTCTGGTCCACTTGGCGTCCACATATGCATTTGAACAGCACCAGAGTTCACTTAAATCAAACCGAGGGACCTAGTTTGGTTCGCCTGCGTATTCACTCCTTCCTCAGATGAATCAGACTTTCTAGGCAAATTGACCAGAGTTCAATCAAAGTGGCCTAAACTGGGCAGTTGTGAGTGCACACTGTGATTAGTTTCTCCTTTAACATAGCATATTTTATCTTTCCTAAAGAATTCAAAACCATTTAATTCCGGTATTTTGATCTCTTCCATAGCTACAGGTGTATAAATATTCCTTGGTCAACTGGACGTGATTGTGGATTGCAAAGACTCGGTGACGAAGCGGTAGCTTCAGAAATCACTAACGTTTTGCAGCCACCCGCTGCAGACGTCCGAACAACATGTGGCCTTCAGATTAACTCAAGAACAGTGACTAGACAGCTTCGTGGAATAGGTTTTCATTCCACGATTTCCTGGACAGCAGAACTTGCCTGACTGAATTCTATGGAGTGTCTAGTTTGATGTAACTGGTGGTTTGCCAGTTTGAATCCCTGCTCAGTCCACCTCAGTGTTTGTGTCTTTGGGTCAAGGACACAGTGGCTGCTGGTGGTGGTCGGAGGAACAGGTGGTGCCAAGTGTATGGCGCCTTTTAATGGTTTTATTGTTGATCCATCTCATCTACCTGCATACATATGTTCCTTCCTTCAAATCATTTCTCTATTAGCCACTTATTTGTTTGCCTTAATTGAAATGAAACAAAAATGTATCGAACCGTATAAACTGTTGTACACCCAAATAGGATACATTGCTTATTTCTGAATCTTCCAAGCACAAAATAAGGTTCGATGATAAAGCAATTGCCTCCTTTGCTTCCCCATTACCACCTTGTGTTTGTCAGGAAGCGTCCAGCATGGAAACTTCCCTCCTCCAGGTCTAACTGGTGCGTTCCAGACAGCTGGCTGCCTCATGGATATGCACAGGAACAGACTCTTAATGGAAAACATATGAGCTCGAATTCCACAACATCAATTACCAAGACACATTAGGTGGCTTTTACTACACTACAGTGGCATGTGCTGCTGTTTTGGTGTGGGTGTTAGCCCTGTGGGTTACTATGACAACTTGTAAATGTCTTTTATGGCGGCGCAGGAACTACGGTATGAGTCACGAGTGTTACTCTTACGGTAGCTCTGACGTATTGTTTTGAGGATTTCAAAGACAAAAACAACATGTTCCTGAGAGTTCTAACGTTCCTACTTTGTGATCAACTGACACCTGATATTTGACCAAACTTTACCATTTCCTTTGCTTTTCCATCAATGCGACCGAGCCGAAACTTGCTGAAACAAGTCCTTCTGTCAGGTGTATAAATTCTAACTCTAAAGGGAGTTTCATCATAACCATTACTTGTCTCTTGAAGCCTTCCTAATCCACAGGCGGCGTTTGATGTGGGAAGGCCGTCTTTGGTGTCGCTGCAGACGGACGCTTGAAAAGGCTTCTGGGTCGGGGTCCCCCTGCGCTCGCCGTCTGCCTTAACCATCGCGCCTGATGTCTCCCTCTTGATGTGGCAGGTTTGAGAGGCCATAGTAAAAATTAAGAGATCATAAAGGCGAGATGGATGCACCATGTGTTTTGGTTTATGCAGCATGTGCAATCCACCGAGGGGTTTTACTCCCACAGCTCTGCGACAAAAGCAGTATGAGCTTAGCAGCTGAAAGTCTAGGTTTTGACTTCAATTTGCTCCACTGGTCTTTGAACAATGTTGTGGTTTCCATGATAAAAGAAACTGAGCATAAACAACTGCTGTCGAAACCAAGTATTTATTTCACAGAACAACCTTTTTTAAATAAGTCAAATAACTTTTTATTAATATCTGTGCATTGTTTTCAAAGGAAAAACCGAATGTTTAGAAAGAGCGTCTGTGATGTGATGCCACTGGAGGAGAGATGGATCAGAAGTAAAAAATGAGAGAGGGAGCTAAAAATAGAGGAGAGGAAGAAGGATGAAGAGAATACTAGCACAGCATAAAGTATTCACCCCCTGGCATATTTTGCCCTTTTTATTGTCTCATCAGTCGTGATCAACAAAATGTTGCTTTTTTTGACAAAATATTACAAAAAATCATCAACATTTCGCTTCAAGCATTGAGTTATTAAAACGTACAAACTTTTCATTGACATTCAAATCTATCAAATACGACTTAATGTTATTTGGTTTCTCCTCCAAAATGGTCAAAATCTTGATTTGTCTTTGTCTTCTTACACCGCTATCCTGAAGATGAACATGGAAGGTTTTAAGATAAAAAACAAAAAAAACCAAAGCTTTTGGTCTTAGAGTAGAGCACGTTTGTAATTTTAGCAATGAAAACCGCTTAGCAGAGTGTATTACACAGTACCATGATTCACCACCAGCCCTGGCCTGAGCGTCAGGCTTTGTTTTGACTCTATGCAAATCCAGTCTAACCGAGGGTTGTTGGTGAACGGGTTTCCCTGAAGTACTCCGTATGATCCTCAGCCATATTTACTGAAATTTGTTTAAGAAGAAAACCTAGACTGGTGAAGTAACCCACCATATAATTAGCTCTTTCTTAGCCTTTTTTTTACCACACGGGATGCCTTTTGCAGATTTTCCTTCTCGGAATCAAAGGCTGAGGGGCGCAGATGAAAGCAGAACAGTGGCATCTGAGGGTCTGCGGAGGCCTCTGAGGGTCTGCGGAGGCATCTGCGCGCCAACTTTCTCCAAATAGCAGAAACTTGTTTTGTCAAACATTCTTGTTATATATATCAGTTTCTGTAAAAATAAGGACTGCTCCCGTAAAATCGACTCCCTCATGTCTGAGGCGCAGGATGGAGCTATAATGCACATCAGAGGTGCAGAATATTTTCTTACAGCTCTGCTTGGTGGCTTGAACCTTGAGCTCGGAAAACTGTTTAAAAACCAATTCCAATAAAGAGGTCAATTGATATTGAATTTGTATTTTTTTTTGTTTGTTTGTTTTAGTGGAGTTGCACTTGCTCAAACAGGCTTTCTGCAGATTGCCTTAAATGGAAGAACCTGTCAAGGGAAGTGCTTCATTTCAATGAGTGTGAAAGGAAGGGAAGACTGACAAGGACAACAATGTGTCTGCCTCCATGGAAAATGCTCGGCAGCTCCACAGACGATGACAAACACTCGCGATGTCCGGTCGAAGTCCCTTCAAACATTGCAAGCGTTTTCCCTGTCAAATAGTGAATTATTACTGAAACAGATATTTTTGTGGTCAGCAAAAACAATATGGAGGGGCCCGCCTCCGTCTGATGGTTCTGTCTGATCAGACACAGAGGATGTGGTCGTCTCACCTCGACGTGTCTGCCGTCATTGCCATGATGATGGGAATGACTGGAAGGAACGTGTCCAGACAGAGTGGGCGGCTCCTCCTTCCCCCTCCTGTCCACCCAAAACTCTGTCTCCATGAGGCAAACAGAGATCCCCGTCTGCCCAGCTCTTCTCAGATACGTGTTGAACCTCAGGCTCCGTATCATACGTCATGTGACGCACACGTTACTCCTGTAAAGGTTGTAAACGTCCGTAGACCTCGTTCTTTAGGCTGATCTTAAAGCTGTGAGAAACGGATCTCATATAAACACTTCAGTCAACCATCAGATTGGTGCACAGGGTTATTCTAGCCATTCATCTTTCCAGTGTTTCAGGAACTCCTGGTCATTCATGGAGTTTCTTTAGACATGCTGACATTAGCATTGGGGACGTCTGTGTGCTGCTGCGACATGTTCAGCACTGAAATGCTGTTTCAGGTTTGAATAGCTTGTCTACATAACAATTCGTCCTTTGAGTGGAGACCATTGGCTCCCCTCACATTTTATCTGGCCGCTGTGCACATTCTCAGGAATTTCAACAATTCTTCTTGATGCGGTGGGAAACGCGTCGACGGGGAGACCTGTGCTGCCACTGTGTGCCGACAGTTCACGATTCAGGCCTGTGTGGTCACAGCTCGTCAGTATCAGCTGTACTCCATCACCTCGGTCGGTCAAAGGCCTGAAACAAATTGCCGGCAGCACTGCGATGTGTGGCCCAGTCTACTGACAGGGAAGGGTGTGCATGAAATGATAGCATACTTCCTTCCTTGTTGGAAAGTCTGCTCTCTTGTTTACTCTGTCCATTTGGCCTGCGGCCATCTTTGGGGTGTGTATTCTTACGGCTGTCAAACTGCTGCGTATCTCCATTCCATTCAGTGGAGCAGGAAGTCTTGAAGCCATAAGATAACAATGTATTTCATACTGTAACTTACACAACTACTGGGCCCACTGCTACAGAACCACCTCAACTATGACTCAAATATTGCAGCCATGACTCAATGGCAGCATTACGTACTCTGATTATTTACGCTGTGCAAACACTTTACTCACCTTGGCATGCTGGATGGGTAAAAATGAAACCTGAACTGTCAGCCAGGCTTATTTTTGGATTCAAATGGCTATTTTTTTTTTTCTGTTTACCACTTGCGACCATTTATGGACATTGATGTTTCTTTCCCAGATGGCCGGTGAATATGAAAAGAAAATGAGAAGTTGGTGAATGTCCCAAAACTACTTGTGTTGACAGAGCGTAACACTGAAATCCACACCCTTGATCCCAACACGGACGCACTGTTCAGAACAGGAACACTTCAGAGGCAACTTCAAGGTCACAGGATGAGATGATGTCTAACAGTTATGTTCTAAATCTCTGCAATACTTTTGAATAATTATGTACAAAAATATTTTCATATGAGAGAATTGACCTAAAAGTCTGTTGCGTATCGAAAGGGGAAAAATGAGAAGCTCCGTCTTTAGAGGGGTTCCCATTTTCCAATTTTATTGGAGTAATGCGAAGTGAGTAACCGCATGGAGGTTTGAAGATGCTTCATCTACTTCAACTCTAAAATGATGAGAAATGGCGTGTTTGTGGTCTGCCTGGCCTGTCCAGACGCTTCCCAGTGGCATGTGGTCTTCCACCCAGCTTCCCAGAACCGAACACCAGAATGTGACCAACCATCATCATTCTGCAAACTCCTCCCAGTGCCGGGCAGCGCTGGGTTTGATGGGACGGCCTGAGAGCCAGGCCGTTTCTGGACAATCCAAATCCAAAACAAGGGGGGGGGAGTTTCCGCTTTTGATGGCGTCTCCGCGTGGTGTTTACCACACGTCTGTCTTCCTGGATATTTAAAGGTCTGAGTTGTTATATGAACCTCCTTAAACCCTTTTGTCTGTCAATTCACTGACCACCCTTTCCTGGACTTGGAGTCAGAATTTATGTTCCCTCCTTTTTTTTTTTGGTACAACAGAAATCCATTATGTTTTTGTTTGACCAGTCAATGTCTTTAAATGGCCTGAAAATATACATTGGAAACTGGTCACCGTATGAGCCGTCAAAACAGAGATGTTGAAAATGAGACTATTTCTGCTATCATCTCATCCACTGCAAAAACGCACAACAGTACTGTTTAATTTTATTCACAGTACTATCGGAACAGTGTTCACATCGGCATGCTATTGTTTTTTTTTATTCTAACACCAAACGCCATGCTGTTAGCCGTTAGCTGAGGAGAAGATAAAACCTACTTTTGGTAAAGTTTTATGTTGTTTTCAGGGAAATAACTACTTTATTGTTTTAACATTCAGCAGTAGGATCTCAATAAAAAGTCCATCACTGTTGCAATCTTCACTGTTAACTTTGTAGTTACCGTTAGCTGCCGATATTTTTTTTCTAATTAACGCAGAGAAATGGAATCGATGTGTTTCTGTTCCTGAATTAGTCTTACATGTTGTTTACACTCAGTGGGGTTAACAATACTTCTGATTCAATGACTGATGTGTCAACAACTGGACTCCATTGTGCACATGTTAGCAAAAAATGTAGTTTTAGTTCAAAATGTCCAATTTAAGCAAATGATGTCAAAGTAAGCAGAACCAGGAGGAAAAAAATCCCCTTTTGCTCTCTTATTATTAATGATTTTGTGATGATGATCCTGTCTGCAGGTCACGACCCCTTCGTTCCCTGTGGTGGTCAAGATGGGGCATGCTCATGCTGGTATGGGAAAGGTGAGCTCTTTAAAATATTAAACCACTTTTATCATTTGAACCTTTATCTCTGTTATAATTGATTGTTTCATAACTGAGTGTTGAACTTATTGTGTGGACTTTATGTAATAATCTCCAGTTACAACAGAAAAGTATTTTCATTTTAAAGAGTCAGAATATGTGTCGGACCCCTGTTGAGTCGCAACTAAAACTTTATTTCTCACATAAATGCAGCACGTATCTGAAAGGACACCATACATTCAAATGAAGATGCTATCTATGTAAACACTGAGTATTTTTAGCTCTTCTTGTCAGAGGATTTCCAGACAAACTCGCCGGGTTTGTGTCGATTCCTCCCAGGTGAAGCCCACGTCTCTTTACCGGAGCCTCGGCGGGCGAGTCTTTGGTTCCGACAGGAAGTAGAAGTCAGACGGATGCGGTGCGGGCCGACTCAGCCTCTCGCTGGACTTTAAACAAACACTGGCTCTCATCTTTCACAGATTGACTGACTAAAGCGACTGCCATGACAAAATCCCTGTTATGTCTATGGTTGCGTAATGCCCCGAAGGACAACACACAAGTCTTTCCCGACAGAAAAAAAATAAATAAATGAAAGTTTTTTTTATTGTTATTTATTCGTGTGAAGTAATGGAGTTATGCAACGGTTGTAACAAAAAGGAAAGTTGTCAGAGCTTCTCTTTTGGTGATTTATTTCATTCTGAATGGGAGATTCCTGTTTGAATTTAGCTGCTGTGGAACATCGCAGAGCATCGATCTGGTCCTGTGTTCAGACTCCAACGAGTTCAGAGGGAGTGAAGCTAAGCCGCGGTTGTGTCATTCTCAGTAATTTGCGACTCCAAATGACTTATTAGCTGCTTCAGCTGTTGGTTTTAACAAGTATTTTCATCTTGCGACAGTAACAACGCTGTTTAGTGGAGTCCCATTAATGGCCCGCCCTGCTTTAGAAACCTTTTTTACAGTTTTGGGAACATTCTGTCATGTTTATTATCCTGGTGCTGCTTCTATTGCGTCATTGCTAACAGGAGCTCTTTGATCCACCCAGAAAATTCATATGGCTTTACTGGTGCATTTTGGACTTTGTCTTTGAAGAGCCTCAGAAACCACAGAGAACCTCCGGAATCGTACAGTTTGTCATGTAGATGCTCTTTCCTTCCTCGTTTAGTGCAACGTTTAAATCTTACAAAAAAAAATAAATAAATAAAGAAAATAAAGGAGGAGGAGAAAAAACAAACAAACAAGGAGTGTCATAGCAACAGATCAACTTGTTTCGGCTTGCGTGACCTTGATGAAGGACAGCAGTCAAAACATGTGGTCTGTTGTTAATATTTGTCTCCCCTATCAGTGTTTTTATGAGCTGTATCATCAACCTCAGCTGCAGACGCCACCATTTGTTTTTAACTTGGTAGCACTTCACACACTAAATTGTTTAATATCATTCAGGAAATTTACCAAATTAAGCAAATATGAGGTTCTACTGATGGCATCAGTATTTTTAGATTTGACGTTTTCCCCGGCAGTTCTGGTCCCCGACGCCTGCCGATGCTGGCCGTCCTTTTGTAACATAAACAAAGTCAGAGTGATTATAAAAATGCCGTTTTACATAGATCTGGTTACTACAGAAGCTAAATGCTGCCTGTTTAGTTCCAGATCTGGGAACAATCAGCGAGAAGATCTGTGACAACCTCAGGAGTCTGCATGGTTCAAACTCGAAGATATCGACAGGACAAGGCCGTCTGTGAATGAAGCAAATAAACTGGAAAAAAAAAAAAAAAGGTTATAAGATGGCCTAAACAAGGTGCACAGCTACATTCCACAGAGATGCGGTGGCATGGATTTGAACAGAAAACAAATGGTTTAAAGTTACCAGGCTAATGTACGCTGCGAAAAATGAATGTGGTGTTGCCAACGTGTTGAGTGTTGAGCGTTTCCCTCCAGTCTGTGTTTACAGGCCACAGCCTAATAACTCCATCGTGACGTAGTTCAAAGCCGCCCCCGGCCGCGTTTCCATCCAGGGACCCTTCATTACTCAGCCTGGGTTCGAGTGTCAGATTCCTGCGGGATTCGGTAGCAGCCGCTGCTTTGTGATTAGCCCCTCGCTAATGAGCGCCGTCTCTCCTGCAGATTAAAGTGGAGAACCAGCAGGACTTCCAGGACATCACCAGCGTGGTGGCTCTGGCCGGGACCTACGCCACCACCGAGCCCTATGTCCAGTCCAAGTACGACATCCGCATCCAGAAGATCGGCAGCAACTACAAGGCTTACATGTATGAGGTTTACCTTGCGTTTGGTTCGATGCAAAGTCTGATGGAGTTTAGAGACAGCAGATGCGTGGAAGTCTCAAGAGGAAGACATGAACATTACCAGAAGCGTTGAGCTGATGATTGTATTTTCACGATTAAATTCAACTGCTATTCCTGGGCAGAATGTCTTCTTCTTAAGTCTTTCAAGACTCAGGATGTTATTGATGATGCCTTGAGGAAAAATATTCATTCCTCTTTGTCAGATATGTTTATCTTACTGTTTTAGTGAGCTTTATAAGGGTTTTATGTGGCCCAACCAAAACATTGCCATTCTTGTGGGGGAAAACTCAAACACAACATCCGCAAGATGGAACATGGCAGCATCATCTTCAACAGGCCTGAGAAAGCTGCTCGAAGAAAACCCATGAAGACTGCAAAAGATTTGAGTCTGCTTGGAGGAGACAATGTCCCACACATGAAGTCGGAGCTACAAAGGAGTTTGGTCAAAGTGTCTTCATGTGGATGTTCTCTTTCACTTCGGAACCGCAGCATCTCTGTGCAAACGACTGTGGTGGGTGGGATTCTTATAGCCAAGAAAGTAAGACTAAAATTGTGGAAAACTGACAAAGTTCCTCAGTTTAAAATGTGGTCAACTGAATTTACTGAGATACTCCATTTGGAGAAATTACAGTATGACGTCACGCTAACAAGTTCTGCAGTATCTGGCAGCCGTTTTTGGACCATGTCACTCAGCCTAACATTGATCCTGATGCTCACTCCGCCTCCAAGTCTATAACGTCCCGTTCTTTACAGACGGGCAAAACCATCCTAAAGTGTAACCGGTAATCAGTGCAGTGTAGCCAGTTATTTAGACAATTACCCTGACTCCTTCTTATTTTATTTCTTTTTATTATAATTTCTTTTCAGTTGTTGTCTTTTTGTCGTACTGCTAAGAGTACATTTTTTCTTACACAATGACATATGTATATATGTTTTATACTGTTGTGTAGGATTTCTGTATGTTGTATTTTGAAAAAAAAACTTATCATATATATTTACCAAAAAAAAAAACATCTTCACGTAATAAGAGACTTACCCCGAAACACTTGCAGTCATAATGCCAGTGGTTACGACTGCAAGACTAAAAAAAAAAAACACAAAAAAGCATTTGTACGAACCAGAATTCATAACTTTGTGTTGATCCTTCAAATTCATTTCTAGGAAATTGTGTTGGTAAAACATGACCTCTAAGAAAAAACAAAGACAATCTGCTCCCTGCCTCTCTGGCTTCAGCCTGTAACCTTGCAGGTGTCTCTTGATGTTGATGTCAGAACAATGCTGGAAAACTCCATTTTCCAGCATTGTTGAACTCACACCCCTTTGGAAGCAACAGAAAGTTCTCTGCAGCGTTAGTCGAGCGTGAAGCAGCAAAAAACTCCAGTGAACACCCTTCTAATTTTCATGTCTGCGAATCTCGATAATTACCAGAAAAAAAAAAAAAGGAAGAAAGAAAATCAGAGGAAAATGATAGAACTTATCTGATTCCGCCGTTTCCTCCAGTCTTACCAGTAAAAGCAGGGGCCCATAATTGGCTCCTGACACAAACAACATCGAAGGTGTGGACGGCAGTCACCGTCACTGATCAATGTGTGATAGCTGTCTCATGAGGTTAGCTGTTTAAATGTTTTTGTTTTTGTTTTTCTGATCCGTTTCTCCTTTTTTTTTTTTTTTTTGTTTGGCGGGGAAATTTTTAGGAGGACCTCAATCTCTGGCAACTGGAAGGCCAACACGGGTTCTGCCATGTTGGAGCAGATCGCGATGACAGACAGGTCAGCTGCCCCGAAGTTTCCCACCAGAATGTCCACCATCACAGACAATCGTGTTTCTTGGATGTTTCATAACTGCCGTCAGTTTCAGACGTGTTCCGACAGACGTGCTGTTTTATAACTGGGTGTACTTTCTAATCCTCCAGTCATTGCCGGTTGTTGAATTGTTTTTTTGTTTGTTTGTTTTTTTTGTTTTTTGTTTTTTTTCCTTTTGGGTTTTGGTGTGACTCGTCCAGATATCGCATGTGGGTGGACTCCTGCGCTGAGATGTTTGGTGGCCTCGACATCTGCGCCGTGAAGGCTGTCCACGGGAAAGATGGCAACGACTACATTATCGAGGTCAGCGCGCGTTCCCGAAAAAAACAACACGCGAGAGAGGGTTTGACGCAAAAGGCGGCTGAAACCTGCTGCGTTATGCAACAGTGGGAGCCGTTTTACGCAGGACTTTTACTCAGTGCTGTGAAAAACGAATTGGCCAGTTATGGATTTCTTCAGTTTTTTATTTATTTATTTATTTTTCATCAAATCAGTTTTGCCTACGTATAAAGTTTTCCCTCGAACATCTAATACCTGGAATGCAATTCTGACTAACGCACAGTAAAGTTAATAATAATAATAATAATAATAATAAAGATTCAACTTTCCCAGAATAAAGTGACCAACAAAAAGCCGCCATGAGAGAAAATAAGATTTAAGATTTGAGGGAACTACTCGTCTGATAATTTGATGCTGAAGTGATGAAATATTTACTTATTTGTAAAATAAATGCCAGAGTTTAACTTCAGACGGGGCTCAGGATTCCTCATTCTTATTTGTTTTTTATATTTTTATTTTTTCATTTCATTTATAAAATTATGACTTAATTCTTTTAACATGTGACCTTATTGAGGTAATATGACTTTACCCTCATATTTATTTTGACTAATTCTCATAACATTGCAGCTTATAATATTGAGTTTATTCTTGTCTATACAATACTAATGACTTTATTCTAATCTTTTTAAATACTAGGACTTAATTCCCAATTTCTCACAGTATTATATAATTTTAGTCTCATTATCACAACTTTTTCTCCTAATATTATCAGTTTATTCTTGCATTATTGCAAATTTATTTTGTCTTTTTTTATTTTAAGTGACTTTATTCTGTTTATTATTATTATTTATGCTGGTGTAACATTTTTCTCCTAATTCAATTTTTCAGTCCCATCACAGGCTCAGATACATGATTTTCTGGACTTGATTCTCATTTCAAAAGTGTTTTTGGGATTTGCTCTTAGCTTGATCGTAATATCTGTGTGATGAACAGAATAGAAACTTGTTCAGAGGTTCAAATACCTTTTTCACGGCACTGAATGTAGGCCGGAAACATCAGCTTGGACTTCGTCTTGTTTTTTTTTTTGTATTTTTCCTGATTATAGCGTCAGGAAGGTCACAGCCTGGGGGCCGAGGTGACAAACAGCAGACATGGGTGTAGCAAAACCTGGTGGCACATGATCAAGAGAGCCTTGAAAGAATAATTAGTCTGCAGACCAAACACAGTCAGCTCAATGAAAACAACATCTGAAGTGAGCGGTTGTGTCACGCCGCTGTGTGCTTACCGCTCTGCTGGAGTTTCAGTTTTGACTCTGATGCAAGCAGAGCGGCCCTGAAGCCTGCAGGACGCCTGCAGCAGCAACACCTTCTGATTGGAAGGCTGCCGCCGCTGCCATGTGTCAGTCGCATTCAACACATAAAGCAAAACCTAACTATTTATTCCAATTAGAATTTTTTTTGTCCATGTCTTCTTACATGAAGACAATAGGGGCAGGAAGGATCTCCAGTAGTAGTCAGTCTCGCAAGGAATCTGAAGAGGCCTCTGACTGAAGACTGTTCCTATGACAGTCTCATGACTATCATGACATCCTAACAGCTCATCTCAAGATAACTTAATGCAGTAACGTGTTATGGATCGGTTGTTAGTGACACGATTGAGTTATTAATCTTCTATAACACAATATTAATGACCTACTGCATGAACAAACTTATTCACATGTGATTTCAATATCATTTCTTGTCAAACTGACACATAGCAGTCGCGAAACTGCGATTTTTTTTCCGACGTCAGCATAACATCGACAAAAGGTTTGCGCACATCTGCGGCTGGAGACGAGCAGCTGGACGGCGTGGGATCAGTTTTTAGAACAAGCTGCTCCGCCTCGACGTCTGACTCGCCCGAATTCAGCCCGAGAGCAGGACCGTCGCCCTGCTCTCCATCTCCGGCCGGGCGAGGTCAGCCGTGGAGAAAGCGCTCCACGGCTGAGGCTACCGACTGCCTCAGCGAAAACCCGGCGGCTCCCTGGGGAAGAGCGCCGTTTACTCCTTACTGCCGCTGATTAAATCTGCTGCCAGCTGCAACTCTGTGGCACCTGATGAAGGGCAGACGTGACGTGGCTCAGCATGAGCAGCCGCCGCTCCTACGCAGTCCGAAGCGGGTTTATTCAATACATCGGCCCTGCGACACGAATTAAAACGTCAGACATGAGAATGATGCGATGCTAAATGATGTTAGAGCAGCACACCGAGACGCAATGTCATAGTAATTTAATCCAGTTTAATGCTAAAGAACCGTGACGTTAGTCTGAGTTCTACTTTAATCTGGTCTCTTGCTCCGTTGCTCAGACTCACATCTTTACTCCCAGACCGCCAAAGTTAAATCTGATATAAAACCTCAACAGAAACAGTTGCGTACTCTCACATAGATCTCTGCAGGAATACTTATGTAAAAGGAAAGTGTCTCAGTGAACAGTAAATTGCAATTTATCAGGTTTATCTTAAAGTCGAGTACCACTCCATCTTATTCATGGTGGAGACTGATAGTGGAAGTATTCAAATAAAAAGCGTTATTAATGCGTCGACTTGAACGGTGATTTGAGTTGTGTTTTACTATTTTTGGTCGTCTCTGAGAAGCACTTCAAAATCCTCCAGATGTTTCTTCCGGTTTCTCAGAAGAAATCTTCGGTTTTTAAAGCCTGGTGTGGAGAAGACGGGGCCCATTAACAGGAAGATATAGAAGGCAACGAGTTTTTAATTTGAAGCATAAACAAAGGACTGTGGGAAGACTCTGCTGAGAAAGAAAGATCGAAAAACTGGGAAGAGACGGAGGAATACGTGTTTAACAGTGAAGAAAGGAAGATTCACAAACGCTGAAGATGGAGCGGAGGATCACAGGAGAACCAGACGAGCTAATCACAGGTGAGTAGATGCAGCTGGAGGAAGGGCAAGGTGCAGGTGAAAACGAGAAACAGCTGGGAAGGACGACAAGATGGCAGACTGAGGGAAAGATGAGAGACAAAGAGAAAACTTACATTCAGAACCTGAAACGAAAATGAAGTGCATAAGTACAACGTGCAAAGACGCAATCTAAGTGAATGTCAGGAATGAACTAAAATGGAAGATCTAGCAATAAAGAAGTGATCACGAACCAGAACCATGAATGAAACTGAAGTTCCAACACCTTCGGATCATGAGTCTTCCTTTAAGGACAGAAGCAGGTCCTCAAGGTTAGCAAGCCATGCGATAACCAGAGGCGTTGTGGTGAGAACTTCCCGTCTGGTCAGCAGTTCTTCAGCAGCTCCATCCTCTGCACATTGTGCATGTAGGTTTCCGACTTGCTTACTGAAGCAACTAGGCAGGCCGTCCCTGGTTTCGAAGGTTTCATGCTTGGTTGAGCAGTCCACACCCGACACACTGTCCCCTTTGCTCGGACCGCGTTTATAACGTCGGGACTGAGCTTGCACAAACTCTCCCCTTTTTGGCCGGTTGGAACCCGCTTCGTCACGCATCTTTGTTTTAAAAACATCTTTTTCACAGACGAGCAGCTGGCTGAAAATCTTCATCCACTTAGTGGAGATTGTTAAACGAGTGACTCATGCATTACCGCCACCAAGTTCCCTAAAGAGGCATTGCTACTGAGTGAAGTGGCTTCGTTTGGTAATCTTCACCGTCCTGTTCCCCTTGTGGTTCACAGGTGTAAAATGTGGTGTTTCTTTGTGGCCCTATAGATGGCGCTCATGGCCCAACTGGCGACCAGGACTCCGGTCCGTTATTCTTCAGTACCAGAACAACCATGTGTACAAATGGAGCTGCTCTCCTTATCTAGCCGTTACATCTTTATAACCAAAACTGAGCAACTTGGATCATATAACACTTAAATACTTTCTTGTTGAATTGAAAGTGACCTACTTTTAATGTGACATTTTCTGATGACTTTTTTTTTTTTCTGCTAATCATCATTTATTCTCAGAGGACAGCTGTGAGAATAAACGGAACGATGCGAGGTGGAAACTTTAAGCAGTGGCCAGACGAGAACTTTGTGATGTTCCACAAACAGCAGCAGTGATAGCTCAGCTACATTTTGATACTTGCTGTGGAAACATGTTTAAATGTTGCAGGAATGCCAGAACTCTCAAAGATATGCACAATCTTACTCAGGTTTTCCACAGCTCTACTAAAAAGCTGTTTTGTGCTGCCAGGTGTTTTTTTTTTTTCGTTCAGATGCTAACAGTCCAGCTTTTGGCCTCGCTGACCTCCTCGTCTGGTTTCCATGTTGTCTTTTTGTTTCTGGAGAAACATCAAGGTTCAGTGAAAATACGGCTGCCTCGTCATTCCTCCAGTTATTGATGATGAGACAATGGACCGCTGTCTATTTGTGGTTCATGATTTTTACTGTTATATTTTATGGGTAAATGACTACCTGAAATATTTGAAACTAAAATGCAGCTCGACGTGGTGAAATTTCAAAAAACATTAGCTTCTTGGCTGGGCTTCGACAAGCAGCCAATCCGGGAGTATCATTCATTTTCCTTGTTGTTCATTGGCTGACCCCCGAAGAGAGGAGCTAATGAAGACGGGGAATGTTAACTATCTCCAATGTGCGTATTAATGCATATAAAGTATATTGGACGTCTGAGCTATTAAAAGAAGAACATTTTAGTATGTGCACATCCAATAAAGTGTTGGTTTAAAGTTGTGCACATCAATGCACTCGGCTCACTGCAGCCTGTTGTACATCTTACTCTTTTAAGTGAAAAACAAGCTTTCATTTCAAACGCTGTGTGAAAACGCTTCGAGGATTAAAGTGTCAAAAGCGGATGCCTCTCTAACACCGAGAGAATTGCAATTGATGAAGCCCCAAGATAAAAGTCCAGGAACTTTCCCATGGAACAGAATGCATTGTCCAGACAGATGGACTTTTCCTGCTTTGTGAAAGCCTAGAACAACACTTCTGCGTTCCAGCAGCGGTCCATAGTCATCCAGTCTGCTGGATGACTATGGACCCTAATAAATCAGCAGGGTGGATCCCGGCTCCGCTTGCCACCGCACACTGTTTGAAGTGGAGCCCGGGGACGGTTTGCCAGGCCTCTGCTCGGTCCTGTGCGGCGATGACTTAACTGACCAAAACACAGTGCCACACCCCTCCTCACCGCCAGAGGTTTGCCAAGAAAATGGGCACAAACAGGGAAAGAATTACTCTGATTTGTGCCTCGGCGCTTTCAGTTTCCCACATTGTGTTTTTGTTTTTCTGCATTCATGAGTCTTTATGTCTTCGGTCGTGTCTCTTTCCTCCAAAACCACTTTCCCATCAGATTTTTCCATACTTAGCCCGTGTAATGCCAAGCTATCATTAGCTGCTCCAGCTACCTGACAAAGTCCTTCAAAATTTTAACCTTATTTGAGAGATTAAAAAGAAAAACGGTTATGTTCTTTTTTAGAGGTATTTTAGGCTTATCCAACTCGGTGTCCCATCAAATTGTTTTTTGAGCCAACAAGGCAACAAAACCCCCAGAGCAGCTTTTCTTTTCGTCACTGCTGTTAAAGGATGCTGCATGTGCGTCAGATTTATTGGCGTTGCGAAAACGTGTGAACACAAAGGTTCCTGTTGGAACCTTTTGTTAAAAAAAGAAAAAAAAAGTGATTTATTCAAAAATAAAATCTACGTAATTAATTAATCAACATTAATGCATTAATTTTCCATCCTAGAAGAAATATAAAATACATATATACATACAAAATATCAGTAAATATTGATTATTGGCAATATTGGATATTGATATCCACTTTACGTTTTCGTGTAGACACATATGAAATTACGATTTTTAAATTAATAGAATTATCATCATATTATTATGAATAAAAACAGAGATTGAAGATTGCATCATACAAAAATAAAACAATACAGTTTAATGAAACTTGTTTAATACCTGTTTAAACCTGGATTAGGTAACTTTTATTAGGAATGTGTTGTTTTATATATATATATATATATATATATATATATATATATATATATATATATATATATATATATATATTTATTTTTTTATTTTTTTTTTTTTTTTTTTTGTTAAAACTGTCCCCGTGTCATGACAGGGTAACATGGAACAAATAATCTGTTGAAAACATTGATCTGCTCTGTGAGTTACCCTCTGCAGAAATGCACCACCCTCAGCCAAAAACAACCAATCAGAGCCAGGAGGAGGGTCTCAGCGCCGTCAATCAATGATGCTAAATGTGCTAATGGCAGTGAAACAACTTATCCGGCTTATCCGTCGTCATTGCTGTCCATGCTAACCAGGACAGCTAGCTGCTAGCTTCAGGGTACCAGAGAGCAAAGAGGAGGACTGACAACGCTAAGGCTATGATTGTTTGTTCGTACTAGGAGAAGGCAGAAGAGCTCCGTTTTTTTCACAGAATGTCTGTCTTGTATAATGCTACAACATAGTGACACTTTCAACTAATATGTAAAAAATATATATATAAACATCAAATACTGCAAACTTTTGCAGCTTTAGAAGGAACGTTCAGTCTGACAAAGGAGACTCATCAGAAAGTTCAAATTTATTGAATATGTCTACAGGCTTTTTAATGCTCTTCCTTATAGTCTTGACAGATAACTGCTCAACCTAATGTTGCTACTTTAAGCTTTTAAATGTTTCATATAAATGTTTGTGGTCTGAACGGAGGCGCAAGAAAAATCTGAGCAAACATAGATACAGCGTTCTTCTTCAGCAACAATGTATACATCCCTTAACAGTTTTTTTTTTTTTTTCATTTCTATTTTCATGCTAGTAAAAGTCACGTAGCACTTGAACAAACAACAGTCCTGTGGATGTTTAGTCAGTATTTATCCAAAAGTGCCAATAAAAGCCACAGCCATGAGTTTCTTAGTGAGGCTGTGACTCCTGACTGGCCCTGAGCTCGGTAAACACCGGGAGCCAGAGGACCGGCACACGCATCCGTGCCTGGAGCCGTGTTTACAGCCTGGTGCCAGCAGAACCGGCAGTCGCCATTTCCTGCTGGCGCTCGTCATGGTCAGCAGGGAGGAAGTCGCCGGGTCTCCATGCCTCCCGCAGTCCGAACATCGTCACTGTGACCTGAGGGCTTCGGAATTTTGTTGACTTGAATGTTTAGGCTGTAAGGTAATAGTAACCTATTTTGGGCCTGTGAATTGGACGCCCGTTTAAAGTTTACCTAAATGACAGAGGCGTATAAATCTGGGCTTCGGTCCGTGAAAGTCATTACTAGAGCAAAATGAAAGGCTAAAAAAAAAACCTGGAATTATGCGAGGTAGTCCCAGTTTATATCCGAATAAAAACTACTGCAGGAAACCAAAGTGGTTGTCCCAGTTCGGAGGAGATGCTGGGACGGATCCACATCCAGGGCCTTTCTGGTGAGCAGTGCATGGGAACATCCAGAGGAGTCCATCCCATCCGGCTATTAATTGGACTTGAGGTCTGCAGAGGCTTGTAAAGCTCTTAACCTCTGACCTCAATAGCAGAGTCGTACGTGTGACCTGAAAAACTGACTCATTTTTTATTCTTTGTTGACCTTTATTCACTGTCACTGAACTCTATGATACAACACAGCCATCTAGTGGCGGGTTAATATATTTCTTTTGCTTGACATTTCCTGTCTGCAGGTGATGGACAGCTCCATGCCTCTGATTGGTGAGCACATGGAGGAGGACAGACAGCTCATCACTGAGCTGGTCATCAGCAAGATGGCGCTTGTGCTGCTGGGAGTTGTTACACCTCAGACTTCTGCTGTGAAGGTACAAACTGCAGCTGTGAGGTCAGCTCAAAGTTTTCATTTCAAATGCGACATGAAAGATTGCAGTGCGCAATAATGAAGCAGTAATGGATGTAAACACCACGATATGAACATATAGCGTGATGTTTAAAAAAAAAGAAAAAGTAGCCCTGATAGTTTGACTTTTTTGTTAAACTGGTACTGTAATTAATTAATCACATTTTAATTGAAAACGTATGTTCAGTCAAAATAAGCAACATTTTCAGTCTTGTTTACGGATGTTTGTTGTACAAGAAACACATATAAGAAACATACACATTTTTTATATGACTGGTTTTGTAAAAAAAAATTAAAAAAACACAGCAACAACAAAAAGACAGTAATTAAATTGTGTTATATTTCTAACACCTGGAATTCCAGGTCATCAATACATTAAAATGAATGTGATCAGTTTCCGAGCTTATTTTCTACATAACCAATAATCACCACAGACTGTTTAAGTGGAAACATTGATGTAAAAACAATCTGGAGTATTTTTTGCCAGTATTGGGTGAAATAGCTCTTCACTGTTTAAGTGATGACAAAAAATATGAAGTAATCACTAAATGTCATTGCATTCAGCATTGCAAACATAAAAATAGCACGATGAAAATAAAAAGTGACATTATTAAATATTATAAGCAGTGATATTAAACAGTGCAACTGTTCCAGTAAACAGCTCACAGTGTTTGCATTCAGTCATTTTGAATTTCTTTATGAGTGTCATGTTTTTTGCAGTTGCGTTGAGAGGTGCTCAGTTTGTTGCAGTTTAGGATGCAAAACACTAGATGTCAGTCTATTTCACTCACTAGACCTTTCATTAACTACTGTTGCTATAGCAATGCAACAGATGCCAGAAGATTCAGTGGATTTGAAAAAAAACAAAACATTTTTTTTCCAAAAACGTAACCTTTCTCTCTGTCTGTGTCCCTCCATGTTCAGACCACTCAGCCCAGGCGAGGTGAGTTTAATCCTCAGTGTAACGGCGGCCCTGTTGTCCACACACTGAGGTGAAACACAACGTGTGTTTCCAGGCGGTCACCGCTCTGGTTCGGCCTCTCCGTCGCAGTCGGCCCAGGGCTCGCCTCAGAGAGCGCGCTCCGCCACCACCTCTCCCAGCCAGGCCTTCCAGCCCGGCCCCATCCCGGCCTCCTCTGGGCCCGGATCTCAGAAACAGTCCCCTCATCTCAAGTAAGTCCAAACTGCAGAGCGCCAGCTTTTGCTTATCTTTTCATGTCTCTAATCAATTGTGTAAAAAGCCCAAAATGGATCAAACCAACAAAAACCCGGTTGGGGATACTTCAGTCGCCTTCTCAGCTCCCCTCTCGGTCCTTTGCAGGATTCTCTTCTCGAACCAGATGAACAACCGTTCATCGGTGCTCTTCCCCATTGGCCAATGATGACTGTTGTTCTTTCTGTTGTGCAGCAAATCCCAGTCACTGACCAACACCTTCACAGAAACGTTACGGGGAAGCCTGACCGACGACGAGGCCAAGGCTGAGACCATCCGCAGCCTCCGGCAGTCCTTCGCCAGCCTCTTCTCTGACTAAAGAAGCCCCGCCCCCCTTGGGCTTCACGTTGGACGTCAGGTCAAAGACTAAAAAAATTAAAAAGGGTGGGGAAAAAAAAAACAGCTTCATTTGTAAAGGAGTCTCTTCTCTCTTCCAAACTTCGGCTTTGTGTTTTTTCTTTGCGTTAACCCAGTTGTCCATCTGCTGTTCTCAGAATATTAGTGAAGTCAGCACTAGAAAGACCAAGACATCCTCAGGATCTTAGAGGAAGTTAGAAGGAGCCAAACTTTCAAAGGTAATGCAGTGCCTTTCCCGTTAAAACCCAAAAACTTCTCTGTTTTGCATTGAGATTTTACAGCAGAGATCAACGACTGCCTCGAACTGTAAGCAGAAGAAAAGCGTTAAAAAAAGCAAACAGGTTTAAATAAAAATAACCATTAGAGTTTATGGATGAGACGTGACACAAAGCGAAATGAAGACATTTACAAGGTGTTTATTCTGATCACTTGAGGACGTCTGGCCTTTCTAGTGCTGACTGCTGTCACTACAGCAGATCCTCATGTGGTAGCTTGTGCTGCTTGGTATATTATCGTTCTGCATCCTGGTACAGATGTGTTCCCGTTTTGTCTCTTTTCACCTTTACCCGTTTTAAGTGACACGCGGCTTCCGGGTTATTTGCTACGTGAACGTGCCAAACGGTCACAGTTCGCCAGCGAGCTCTGAAGCTCCTCAGCCAGCAGTCGCAGACATCCAGAGTGTGACGCAGCGACTCCTCTACCCCTGGCCTAACTTTACCAAAGTGCTTTTCAATAGCATATATAAAAAAAACCCTCTGCACCGGGTCTGGAGAGCAGTCAGCTGGTAGAAACATTTCTACCCGGCTCGAGGCCGTCGTCTTCCATCACAGCTCAGTGGCTCTTTATCTTTCTAAGCTCAGTTAGTTTCACCTTTAAGCTTTTGTCCAGCTGGATTGGCATCACAGCTGCTTCTGCTGGGCGCTGGTGAGCAGCGAGGCTCACTCCGGACAGAAAAGGTTCAGTTATAATCCGGAATGTTCCATATTTTCTCTCTGCTCTCTGCAGCCCTCGTCAGCTGAATTTACAAGCGCTCCGCAATACGTCTCGTTTTGGAATTCAGAGCCGTATATGGACTCGAACCGAACCACTGAGGCAGTCCTAACTTCTGAAGAGTTGGGATTTATTTATTGGTTAAAATGTTTCCTGGAAAGTGAGTTGACTTCAGAAATCCTTCTCGTCTCACTGCAGGCTGCAGGCTTTCCGAGACATGAACGTCAGTGAAGGTCAGATTTGCAAACACAATGCAGCCATTGTGTATTCATCTGTCATTCACACAAGGAAAAAAGGCAACTTTGAATGACAACTTTGCTTTTTTTCACGGGCAAATATTATAATTTTCCAACTGTTTTCAGACATGCAGAGTGAGATTTTATCCATCCAGTCGAACAAAGTCAGGGGAAATGTTATGTGACTGCAGTAACATGGAGACCTATCAAACCAGCGCCCTGTGGAGGGCATAAGAAGCTCTGTGTTGAGGCCAGTCTGCCTTCAATTGATAGCGTGTGACAAAAACTGTAATTCAAAACATTAGATTCCAGGCAGCATTCATATATATACTGTAATTTCTTTGTCACCACAAAATTCAGAGAGAGTTTTACATTTTTCTCTACATAATCACGTGATGTTTTACCAAATATGGCTTAACAATTAACCGCTAACATGGCTGTCAAAATGGCATTCCGAGGAAACCTTCCACTCAAACCCGATCAGTTGAAGCTAGTTAGCAACAATAAACACACAGGAGGACCATTCGCACAGAATGGTTAGCATAACATGATACGTGTAGATCAGTAGACATTTTGTACTGACTCCTAAAGCTTGAAAAATAAATATTTTCTTACATAGTAAACATTATGCTCACAAACGATAGCTGTGGTTGCCAGCCTGGCTATTCTCTCCCTGCTTGAGCGACCGATGGTAGACCTAGTCCAAGTATTTCATGTCTACTGGGCAAAAAGTCTTTCCAACAGAGAAACTGTTCATCTCTGTTGCAGATTTCAACATTTGCAGGATGCTTCATAATATTTCAAATCTACTTGAATTTTATAAGGGTTTGAATTATCCTGTTGTTCACTAATGTTCAAGTGAAATCAATTAATTAATCTAAACTGAGAATCCAGTTGCTTACACAGCTGAATATTTATCAAATTATTAGAGATAAATGAAATTAATTTCAGTGGCTTGTCTAACACACTCAGTATCTGTTGTGAACTGCATCAAGATAAATAATGTGTGCCCAAGCTGTCAGGTTTTTAAAATACTTCATTTCAGAGGAGCTGTTTTCTGAGTGGTTAGCTTCGTTAGCCCTGTCAAGCTAACCAATTCGGACACCCTGATTCCTGGCGTCTACGATACTAGCATACATTAAACATGTTCCAAAGCAGAGACAGAACTCTTCATTTTAGTTATATTTATGCAGTTTTTGTTTTAATACGTCTGCAGCAAAGTTAATCAAAATGTTAAAATATATTTTTTTTTTACCAGTACCAGCAATTTACCAAAAATAATCTTTAACAATGATTCTTTCCGCTTGATTTGCTTTTGACTGGGGATAAATTTTAAATACACGGCCAAGCAGGATTTATACTGAAAAACCAAAGCTTTGGTGTAGCTTAGCCTAAATGTTAATCAATGCTAACTGAAAGGGTTTTGTTAGCCAGTTATAAATTAGTATCGTTTCACCTTTACCAGTATGACGTTGACAGTGCTAATTGCCCTGAACCAGCTTTGACCTAATCAATATTTGCCCTTACTTTTTACACACCTTTACTCTGAGATGGTTTTTCTCCTGCTGAATTGAAATGAAGTAATGCTGCATTTATATAAACATCTTTTATTCACACCGATAACATAAAAAAAAACCCTGCTAATAAAGTCGACCTTTAAAACTGCAGAGGCAAACGTCCTAGTTAAAGCAAGCAATAAAATAGAGACACAAATACACAACAGTGCAGCCCTTCACTTGTTTGTTTTATATCTGAAGTCCCATAATAATGTGCAAAAAGCTTCTATGTCCCAAATCTAGTTTTTTTTTTTTTTTTTTTTGCTTTTTTGTTTTTTGTAGGAAGCTATTTTGATAGTTATGCTAATGTTAGCTTTTACTCTAAAGATCGTAATGCCCACCAGCCAGGACAAATAGATCTTAATGGTGGGTGGAATATGGTTGGTTTAATGTGTTACTGTGGCGGCCATCTTTTCAGCTCCAAAGCTAACCGGACAGCACCTGAAAGAAGCTAATATTTCATATTTATCCTGGCTTAGAAAGGATTGAGTCAGACAGAAGGTAAACTGGATTCCACTGGTTTTTTTCAGTATAAATTTTCCTTTCCCATCGACCCATACATGACTCCGTGGATCCTGATGAGTCACCATTGTCACCAATTTCATAAAATTGTGTACGGTTCTGGTGGCAAGCAGGGCAGAAAAAGGGACCAGTGGAGGATTTCTTTGGGGTTACATTTTGGCCCTATATTGATCATTTATAGGTTTGATGCAGGACAGTTGACTTAACAGATAAAAATGTAAATGTGGCCCATATGTGTAACTGATTTTCTTAATGTCCATTTCAGCACAAAGCCACAGCTCTCAGCCGGTTCTTGTTGTTGTACTTAGTCAGACCAAGTGGATCCCATATGTGAAGCCATTCAGAGCCCAGGCCCAGTTAGTCCCAATGATGCTTGCGCTGGACCCATATGATGCCCACCAACATCTCTGCCTCAGATGTTGCAAATTCAGCGTCTTGTAATTTTGCTCTTTTGCGGTCAGTCCTTATCTGGTCTCACTGTGTCAATACGGACCAAAATACATGTCATTATCTTTACTGTAGGGATTACTCCTGTTTAGCATGCAACACCAGTATGAAAAGCCATAATCGAGCAATGCGGATTTCTATCCTTTGTGTGCCACGCAATAAAGCTGTGACATCACTCACAAAGCGGTGCGTTAGCGGTTCGCTACTATAATCACTGTGTCCGTGGCCTCTCCTGCCTCGCAGAGAAACTCAGCAATTGTTGCTTCTTCCTTTTGAAGGTTTCCCGTTTGATTTCTGTCAGGAGAGCGTTGGATGTCACTTCTCTTCTTTCCGCTTCAAACTGGAAGTTGGGCGAAAACGTGACGACGACTTGGTGTCGCGTAGCTTCAGTGGTCTCTATTTTGGAGCTGAGGACCATGATCTCATTCGTTTGACAGGCTCGATGTTTTGAGTCGTTTTGGAACCAAGCTTGAAAATGTTGCACCTACCTCAGGCTTAGCAGTGCTTTCAGAAACTGGCTGTACTTGTGGAGATTTTGTGTTTTCTACAAGGATCTGTGCAAAGACATTCAGACTCCCTTCACCAGTTTGACCTGCAAACTTTACAAAAAAAAAAAACAACGTTCTAGTGTGTGCGATACTGACCTAAGGATGATCGCCATCTTAATATCATATCCTGTGTGATTTAAAATGAAACAGGATGGAGCCGGTGTGCCTTGCATGCAACAATTAGTGGAGTGTGACATACCAAATGACCAGGCACTCCCAAAACACTCTGTCTCCTCTAGTGGAAATTTACTGATGCGCCTCAATAAATGTGCAAATAATTTAAAAATTAATTTGACTTAAAAAAGATAGATGAACCATTGCTGGAGTCAACAAGCAGAATAAATTAAAAATAATAAATTAGGTCATTTATAAATATTGAAAGGTTCGTATATTTCTTATGCAGACAATTATATTGCAACTGTTACGTGAGTTAGCCTGTTTAAAGAGTTTTATGTATTCAAAAACTTCCAAACCAGTTGAAAATATAATTGCCATCCTTGTCAAATCCTGAACTGGCTGGTTTGGTTCCACTAGCAGCACACATGCCTGCTTACTGACAGACGGGTAGAATAATAAAACACGTTAAATAGTACCTGTCTGACAGCACGAAGCAGGTCACAAGATGGTAGAAAGGATCAGAAATCAAGTTTTTGGATTCTATAACAAAATCATTTGGAAGTTCAGTGAGGGGCTCAAAAATGAATAAGGTGCAGTTTGTGCAGTGGCCTAGTCCATGTCCAAACCTCAGTCCATTTACGGGCATGACCATTAACAAGCCATTATTGCTTGAAAACCAGTTATTGTGGCTGAAGTAAAACAAGTGCAAAAAACTGAATGCAAGTTATCACAAAGCAGGATTTAGGTTTAGGAGGCATTTACTTTTTCACAAAATTCAAACACAACTCTTTTGTTTTTCTTTTTTTTGTTACTCAAGTTATCCTTGAATAAAATAAATAGAAACTTCTTCATGTTTGAATATGGACAACGTGGAACAAAAGACCAGAAAGTCTTTAAAGGCAACATTTACTTGATAAGCGCCTTTTTTTTTCTTTTTTTTATCAGTCTTATATAATCTGATTCCAAATGAACTTAGAGATTTTAATTATCTTTAAATGTTTGTCCAAACAATAAAAATTAATTCATTTTTGCCCCTTTTTGAATTTAATTGCAGTCATATCTTGAGGTGTCCTGAGGGGGCCCAGACTTTGTCTTTCAGCCCAGGACAGCTTGGCAGGTTGCTACGGCCCTGCCGCTGGTCCGTTTTGTCTTTTTATTTATTTATTTATTTTTACTTTCAACTTCAAGTACTTGTGCACCTGTTTCTTATCACGTCCTCATTTGCTTCTTTGGAGAAAATAATAGTAATAATTTTTAAAAAATCGCAATACAGCTACGTTTTATCGTTTAAAACTAACTGAACTAATATGCATTCAAAGAGCCTTGCCATGTACTGCAAGCTAACACTCGATGTGATGTGTGTGTACAGCATGGATTTCCTTTGGCAGTCATCCTGTCCACCGCGTTCCTTCCTCCCCGCTGAATGACGGCTGGTGTCGTGAGGTTTTTCAGTGTATCAATGTTCTGTATATCGCTGTAAACATGGCATGGAAACCAACTTTTCTCGTGTGCCTCAGGTGTGTAAATTTAGTGATCATGTGACCTTAATGTCTGGCTGCTTGTTTGTGAGACGTGTGACGCATCTCTTGTGTTTCCGTAACTTATTATTATTAATATTGTTATCATTCACATGATCTCTGTACTTTTATGAATTTATTTATTGATTTTTTGTTTTTCTGTCTGAAAAACAGGATTTCGGTTAATAAAGCGCGACAACTTTTAATACACCTGTGCTTGTCCTCTGGCCTCTGTTTGTCCACTTTTCTCCATTTATGGTCACTGGGTCTCCAAAGACAACGTGCAGCAATCAGATAATGGAGCGATAATCCTAAATATTCCTTCATCTTAGATCAGTTCTCTGTTTTATTCCTTTTGGCATGAAGCTCGGCGTGTTACAATCTGCCTCAAAGAGGAACCTGCAGCCCTTCCTTTCATCTGCTGCCTATTTTAAACCACGCTCTGAAACGAACCTCATGCATAAAACACTCGCTCGCTTTATTTTTCAAACAGCACCAGATGTCCTTCATTTCGAAGAAAATTGCACATCTGAGTCGAAAATCATTGCCGGCTATGCTTTGATCAGGAAACGTAGGTCATCCCTGGACAAATTTCTTCTGTTGTTGCTCCTTTTTTGTCCCCTGCCCCCAGACAAACACCTGAATAAATGCAAAGATTGTTTTCAAATAACGATTTATGTCATTAAGAGGAATATTTGTGATGAGTCAAACTGGTAGGTTTTAATCTGCATTTTTAATATCTGCGAGGAGGCCTGTGGAGAAGAGACATTATGTCTCATATGTTTACGTTTGGCAGTAATCTGAAATACAAGTTAGTGTTTTTGTCATGCAGCCTGGTTGGTACAGACAGCTTCACTCCCAGAGTGAATCAGATCCTAATTTTAAACATGCTTTTTGTTTTTCTTCAGGCTCATTAATATTAGTCACCACAAAACCTGAAACAAGTCTAAATGTCCGTCTGCACAATGAACACAAAACAGAATAGTAGCAGCATGGAGGCCACATTAATGCACCAGTAAAGAGCATAAATCATGTGGAAGCATTGTGAGAACATAATTAAAGTTCCAAGAGCTCAAAAAAAGAAAATGTTGGGATTTTTGAAGTTTCCTGTTGCATGATAATCTATTTTAGCTAATGTTAGGTTAACAACTCACTGAATGCATCTTCAAGATTGTCTCGCGTCTAACAACACGACTTGTTAATCTCTAACAAATCTTAATAAAAAAGAAACCCCATGGGGCTGAGAGGCTGAAGATGAAACACTGCGCTGTTTTCACTGAAAACGTTGCAGCCATCCAGTCCGCGGCCGCTGATTTATCGAGGCAATTCAGATAAGATCCAGCATTACGTAACACGTCCAGCATTTCATTCCTCTTACTGCTGCTTTTATCTCTAATGCCGTCACTCTGATCCAGTTCGCTGCCATGTTCAGCAAGCTTTCACCTCGTAAGAACAGATTTATGGGCTCCTTAAAGAGCCGTTGAACTCTTCCCTCCTCCTTGTGTCAGTCGGCCTCTCTGAGGTCACTCCAGGCTCTCTGCGTCCTGAAACGTCCTGCCGCTGACATCCCCCCCCCCCCTCCACCGACCCAGTCCAGAACATGTGTTGCATACCAGGCCCCTGGCAGCCTGATGGTAATCTGCTGCCAGTGTGAATTCTTTAGTGGTGTTTAAGGGGGGATGTGGGAACCTGTGATGTGCCGCAGGTCCGTGCCTGCCTGCCTGCCTGTGGGATCATCCATCGACACGATGCCGAATGGGACCCGAGGGAAATCAGACCAACTCAGAGAGAAGAACATATGTGACGCGGGTGACGCGGAGACGCAGGGGTTAACCACAACGCATATGAAGAGGATTTAGTCCTTGATGCAGCCATCGCAGGTTCGATTCCCAAACTGGTGACCTTTGCTGCATGTCTTCTTCTCTCTCTTTACCTACTTTCCTGTCTTAGCACTTTCAAAAAAAATGCAAACTAAAAAAATGTTTAAAAAATGAAATAAAACTATGATGGCCCTATTAGGACCGTTGTAAACAGAAAAAATAAGTGGCACCAGCCATAAAATGCATAATAAAGAAGAAAAATACGTTATTGGGGTTTTTTTTCTGGTGAAAATGAACCATCTTGTTTCATTTCTACCTATAATTTCCCTGACAGGCCTTGGGCTGACTCGTTTTCAAACAGTACTCTCATGTCACCGGCAGGGGGCGTTCTCCTTCCACGCTCAACGCTTTCTGCTCTCCGTTGAACTCGCTTCATGTCTCATATGTTTCAGCCCAGCTGTTCGTCTCCTCTCCGAACGACGTGATGACGTGCTCTCAGCTCTGACGTAGCTACGGCCATGTCGGCTGAACACAAAAGTGTCTGTCGGGGACGAATAAAAGAGACGCTGCTTAGCAACAGCTGGATCGACAGAGCGCAGCATGCTGAACATGTGTGGACGCAACGAAGACTTTTATTATTATCATTTTACTTTTGAAAGCACCTGTGAGAATTAGTCATTTCATCATATTTGTGAACAGGGAGGTGTGCAATGCTGCAAGTTTTGTCATTGATCTGATGGCAAATAAATAGAGGGCCCATATCACCAAATCATTTCTGTTGGTTGTGATCCATATGTCAAAGTCTGTAAAATACTTTCGCAGGATATTTACAAGAAAAGCGGAAATACAACATAAGTCATTTGTGTGCGTTTCCCTTTAAGTGAAGTGCAAAAAAGTTGTCCTTTCAGACAAAAAAATAATAATAATCTAGAATCTTTTTTAAAGGTAGAGTTGAGAAACTGCAACACAAAAATAAATGGAGATTTCAAGAGGGAGTCTGAAATGAAAGCGTTGATCCGACACCGATACAGATACCAACACCGATACCGATACTGATACTGATACTGATACTGGTGTGGTATTTATGGATTGGATATTTGGATAGATCCACCCGCCGTTACTGCAAAAATATTCCCCAGTGAGTGGAAAACAGGAGCTGCAGCCATTTACCTGCAGAAACATCACAGAGCAGCGTCAGCAGAGCGGAGGTTCCTGTAGTCATGGCAACGACTCTCCAAACTTCATGTGACCTTCAGATTAGCGGTTGAACAGAGCGCGTCATGGAACGGCCTGAATCCAAACCTCGACTTCAACAACATGGTGAAGTAATGAAAGGTGTCGCCGCTGGACTCTAAAGCGGTGGAGACATGTCCCCTGATGAGACGAACAGCCTCTACATGGATTGTTTTTTAAGTGTAAAGTTTGGTGGATGGATGATATTGGATTATAATTTAATTACATTTTTTGTCATGGGGCCCAAGATCCCTGGCCCCTGTGAGCAAAGCCCCTGTTCCTCACTATAAAAAGAGTAATAAAAGTACATACCATTTGTGCTGATATCGCATCGGGTCAGTATTGGTTTGTAATCACAGCAGCAATATCTATATCACAAGTAAAAACATCGCATCAGGAAAACGAGAGGAAACGTCCATTAATCTAACCGAACAGTGACATGAAAGTACATTTCCAGCCTGATTAATGTGTTGGTTAATGTTTTGGTTAATGTTTTGGTTAATGTGTTGGTTAATGTTTTGGTTAATGTGTTGGTTAATGTTTTGGTTAATGTTTTGGTTTGTTTTGGTTAATGTTTTGGTTAATGTGTTGGTTAATGTTTTGGTTAATGTGTTGGTTAATGTTTTGGTTAATGTTTTGGTTAATGTTGGTTAATGTGTTGGTTAATGTTTTGGTTAATGTGTTGGTTAATGTTTTGGTTAATGTGTTGGTTAATGTTTTGGTTAATGTTTTGGTTAATGTGTTGGTTAATGTTTTTGGTTAATGTTTTGGTTAATGTTTTGGTTAATGTTTGGTTAATGTTTTGGTTAATGTGTTGGTTAATGTGTTGGTTAATGTTTTGGTTAATGTTTTGGTTAATGTGTTGGTTAATGTTTTGGTTAATGTTTTGGTTAATGTGTTGGTTAATGTTTTGGTTAATGTTTTGGTTAATGTTTTGGTTAATGTGTTGGTTAATGTTTTGGTTAATGTTTTGGTTAATGTTTTGGTTAATGTGTTGGTTAATGTGTTGGTTAATGTTTTGGTTAATGTTTTGGTTAATGTTTTGGTTAATGTGTTGGTTAATGTTTTGGTTAATGTTTTGGTTAATGTTTTGGTTAATGTGTTGGTTAATGTGTTGGTTAATGTTTTGGTTAATGTGTTGGTTAATGTTTGGTTAATGTGTTGGTTAATGTTTTGGTTAATGTGTTGGTTAATGTGTTGGTTAATGTTTTGGTTAATGTTTTGGTTAATGTGTTGGTTAATGTGTTGGTTAATGTGTTGGTTAATGTTTTGGTTAATGTTTTGGTTAATGTGTTGGTTAATGTTTTGGTTAATGTTTTGGTTAATGTGTTGGTTAATGTTTTGGTTAATGTGTTGGTTAATGTTTTGGTTAATGTTTGGTTAATGTGTTGGTTAATGTTTTGGTTAATGTTTTGGTTAATGTTTTGGTTAATGTGTTGGTTAATGTTTTGGTTAATG